>NC_082734.1:27901604-28223191 GCF_030144855.1 Hypanus sabinus
TTAAATGCTTCCAATAGCTTGCACCACAAACAGCCTCTGACAACCAAGTCCAACTCCTGGCCTTGACATATCATGTATGCATGGAGAGGGGGTGCTTGCTACATGGGCAATAATCTGCTGTCTATGTTATACTGCCCAGTCTTATATATCCAGACAGCAAGGAGACAACATCCATGGTTCACCCTGACTGATGCATATGGACCCCCCTCCCCCTACGCCTCCTCTTCCCTTCTCCCCTCCTTCCCCCTCCTCCTCCTCCACCTCCTTTCCCTTCTCCCCTCTCCCCCTCATCCTCCCTCCTTCTCCCCATCCCAATCATCCCCTTCCTGTCTCTTCTCCTCTTCCCCTTCAGCACTCCTTTCTTTTCTCCCCTCCTCCCCACCTCTCGCGTCTCCCCTTCCCCCTTCAAACCCCTCCTCCCCTCCTCTTCTCCCCCTCCTCACCCCTTTTCTCCCCACCTCCTACACCCCTCCTGTGGAAGTCGAATCTGGATAAACTCTCTCAGAGACTGTATAAGTACAACTTCTTTATTCAAAGTACCCGGGGCTTACTCAGTTAGTCACTCAAACAGGAATAGTCTGTGACTGTTCCTGCCCGATCCACCAACTAACTCCAAATTCCCCTTACAGAATGGATATAGTCATTCAGATACCACCCCCCCACCCCCCACACAAACAAATACCAAGCTGGAGTCATATTTATCTATTGCTTGACAGTACCGAGAGACAAATTGCAGAATAGGCATAATGGCCTCATACACAAACGGGCTGGAATTGTCCTCTCTCTGTGCTTGAATGCACAAAGAAACAAAGACCTTGAAACGCTGTCTAACTCCGAGAAGAAATATGGCTCAGCATGGGTTAGCACATTTGTTGATCATCAGCGGTTTCTTTCAGAAAGAACAGGCTGCTATTGTTTAACTAACGTGTTAACCCTTTTACATACTTTATCATTCCCTCCTTCTTATCATTACATGATCAATGAAGCAGTACTTTTTTTTTACAGAGAAAGCGACCGAGTGCAGCATCAGTGGCTAAAAACAGCGTTACAACAGTAATTATAACAATGATAAGTACAACTATTAGGCCATAATGAAATATCATGCCCCACATATTACCAAATAGGCCTTCAAAGGACTACCATTTAGACCCCTTGGTGAACCCGTGTAAATCCTGTCCTGCTTTCTTGATGCTTTCTCTCCTGCTCGGAGAGGTAGGTAATGTTGGTAGACTCATCAGGGGTTTAGGTGCACCATTCTGTGTCAATGATAGCACAAGTTCCCCCTTTCTCAGGTAGGATAAAGTCGAAAGCCATACGATTCTGTAGGTCTGTTTGTTGGATTGCTAACATTTCCGTGACCACCTCAGCCACCCGAGTCTGAGTGCCTAATAGAACACTGGCAGTTTCATTTGCCAATTCCTCCAGGGCAGCTGCCAACTTAATGCTTTGTTGGGAGTTCCTAGCCCAGGTGGGAAGGCAATCATCCAGAACCTCTCTGAATCCGTGATTCTCCGTTTCTGCCTCTGTCAGTGGGGGTGGTCCCGCAGCTCGGGCACTACCCTTAGGCTGGAGACTCGGTAAGCTAGATAACAGCACCGGCTCCACTTCTTCTGGGACAGCTGCCGGTCCCACCTATTGGTCGCTTCCCCGGGTAGCCACAAGTAGGCTTTATCCTCACAAACCCAATCGGTGCTATTCAAAGGCCGAGGGAGAAGTCCGCCATTAACATTATAATTATAGATGCTGGAAATGCTGTTCCCCAGGAAAACTTTCCCCTGGCGATTACAGTAACAAGTTGTATTTGCCACCACGTCGGTGTTGTCAAAAGGCTTCAGGGAAGGAGGTTATATTCAATGGGGACCTGAGGTACCAGCCTTCAAAACGCTAACATTTGGCATCGCTCGGAGTCCCCTTGCAATTCTGGACCACACTACCCCGGATGTCATTAAAGAATCCCCAAAGTGAGAGTTCCTCGCTAGAATTGAGGGGGTCACTGACAACTATACCATAGTCTTTCCATGCGAGGGTAGTTGCGCACATACCCGACATCCCCCTGCTTCTTAGTGTTCGGCATAGTGTGGCAAAGGGACAGAAGAGTATTATGGGCAAAATCAGAGAGTAGGGAATGTTTTGGCCAATGCACTTGGGGAATTGCTCCCTGCGTGGGCCTTGGGAAAAAGATGGTTTTAACCGATGGGGAGCTGCCAATTCTTCGGTGGCCACTGCTCCCGCCCTTATACCTGACTCTAGTTGACTGGAAGCCATGCAAAAAGAAAGCAAAAAGACAACGGCCCAGTACATGGTGGAGTTCCTAACAGCCCCCCTACTCCATAATGTTTTACAGTCAGGACCACCACGGTTGTCCTTCCAACTTGACTGCCGTGGGCCTGGTGAGCAGTACTTGGAATGGTCCCTTCCTTCGTTGTTCTAATTTACCACGGCTCCAGTTCTTAATTAGTACGCAGTCCTCGGGTTCGATGTTGGGGTAGTCGCCTTCGCTTGTCGTATGGTCTTCGTCCTTGTATGCCTGACACACCTGTGAATGTAAGGCTTGGAGAATCTTCGTTAGGTAGTCCGTTTATATCAAGAATGGGAAGCCGCGCGGAACCCCATGGAGTCCTTAGGGGCTTTCCGAAGATGATTTCAGCTGGTGACAGTCCGTTTTTTTTACCCAGGGGTTGACCCTCATATGGAATAATGCTAAGGGCAATACCTTTAAGCAAGTAAGCCTCGTTTCCTCCGTAAGTTTTGCCAATTTGTTGTTTTAACTTACCATCTGCCCTTTCCAGTATACCTGCGGCCTGGAGATGGTGAGAGCGATGGAACTGTTGTTTAATGGATAAGGCATTGCAGATTTCCTCAGTTAATTTTGCTACAAAGTGGGTACCGTTATCTGAGCTCAGTATTTCTGGTAACCCATAGCGGGGGATCACTTCTCGCAACAGTATTTTAACTGCTATCCGGGCTGTATTATTCATGGCAAGGATTGCCTCGATCCATCTACTAAACGCATCTATGATCACTAAGCAATATTTGTGACAATGCACTCTCGGTAGCTCAATAAAATCAATTTTTAAACATGAAAAGTGGCCTCTAGGTAGGGGAGTGGCGACCGCCACACAGGATGTCCCCTTTCCCAAATTGTTCTTACGGCATATTAAACGTGCTTTTGCCCTCTTTGCTGCCACTTGCTGCAATTTCGGATGCCACCATGTTTGCAGCAAACTGCTTACCCTTCCGTCCTTTCCGAGGTGAGTACAAGTATGTATATAATCAAGGAGGATTGGTAGAAATTGGGTCGGGACGCAGACCTGTCCCGCAGTGGTGTACTAGATGCCCGTCACGGGACCCTCCTTACAGCCCATCTGTGACCATAGTCTGCGTGCTCCTCAGAGGCGTCCCCCTGGAAGGTACGTACGGCTTGCATGTCTGGCATACCCGTGCTGTCTGAGAGGCGCAGCGTATTTCAGTGTGGCCCCGATGGGACTATCATTTCGAGCGTCTGAGCTGCGGCTTTGGCAGCCTCATCAGCCATGGCGTTACCGGTGGTTTATCAGTCTAACGGGTATGAGCAGATCATTTGACAATGATTTTGGAAGTTGCAAGGCAGTGAGGAGATTCTGTACAAACGTAGCATTGCTAATAGGGTGCCCTGAGGAGGCGAGGTACCCCGGCATTCCCAAAGCGCTCCGTAGTCATGAGCTACCCCGAAGGCGTATGGAGAATCAGCGTGGATGCTTGCACGTTTGTTGGCGGCGAGGATGCAGGCACGAGGGAGGGCAAATAACTCATTCTGCTTTTTGTGCTGACACGGCCGGTTCAACGGCTGCCTGCTCGAGAACCGTGTGATCTGTGACCACAGCATAGCCGGAACATCTCTGGCCTTGAGGGCCAACGGAAAAACTACCATCTGCTCACAAGGTTATGTCGGGGTTCTGTAGGGGTTGGTCGGTGGAGTCCGCGCGGGCTGTGGTGAGGAGTTGATTTCGCAGCACCAAATCGTGTTCAGAATCGTTTGTAACCTGGGGTGGCGACGTTAGGAAAGTGGCCGGGTTTGAAGTGGAACAGTGAGAAAATGTCAGTAGCGGGTTGCTCAGTCAGGCTGTCTCATAGTGATTTTGTCGCGCCTGAGTGAGGTGTTGTGTCAGTCAAGAGGACAAAAGCTCCACCGAGTGGAAAGAGAGCAGATTTACAGGCTGATGTAAGGTAACATTAGAAGCCGCAGTTACCTGCCTACCCTGAAATTTCACCCATAGGTGTCGCGTCCGTTGGTATGTTCGTTCAGAACCCTCGAACCCCAAGAGGGCAATGGCGGCCAAGGAAAGCAGGAATTCATGTTCCGACACTACCTCATGATCGCGGGTGGAAGTGGATGCCCCCGTATCAATCATAAATGGAAGCTGAATTCTAGGTAGCTGAAGGATTATGCTGGGACTTGCGGGTCGCTACTTACAACGGGCAACATTTTCCAGAGTCAGATAACGAAAACGGGGTGACTGTCCGGTTTGAAACTGGGAGTCTCTGCTGTCCGCAGGACCATCTCGTCTTCCAGTGTCCTGGTCAGCCACATTTAAAACGCAGTCCAGGCTGAGCTTCCCCCGGGCATGGGCGCTCCTTGGGGGTGGGGGGGTATTTTTTCGCTCAGGGGGATAAGGTCGTTGGGGTGGCCTTTCCATGCCCTGGATTAGCTGGTTGGTCTGATCCTCATCGTTTGGCAACCCCCCCCCCCTCTTAGTTCTTGCCAGGTGTGGTATCCCAGTTCTGCTCTCCATTTCCGTCCCTCATCCGCAGGTAATATCATGCAACAAATTCCGAAAAGATCCTGCGGGGTAGCGTTTTACATTTGAATTGTGCTCCGCACATATTGTACGAAAAGCGCCGGTTTCTCCTTTCTGTCAGGGGCCTGATTCTTTATCATGATCATGTCTTGTGGCTTCCATGGGGCATAGACAGGGATAACCGCCGGCTGATCTGGCTCCCGCGCCCTGGGATTTGGCATCAATCAGGTAGGTTACTGTATCTGAGGTTCGGGCGGGGGACTTTTCTCGGGGACTGAGCTCATCCGTTCTTCAGTATCACCTCGCGGGATGGTTGGATATAGGGGCTCTGTCCTCCCCCTCCCCCTTTGTTTCACCCTTCGTCCCACGGTATCAAAAAACCCCGGAGAAATTTCAGGCTCCGGGGTCTTATTACTCGCCAGTCTTTATCGTGACCACTTTCATCAAACAGGGTCAGCAAGTCAGACATGATCCTGAGATTCTATATTTCATTCCCCATTTGTCAATGCATTTGTCGCTTTTGGCCTTCGGTTTCATTCCTTGGTCAAGGTTCTGCATTTATTATGACTGATCTTTCTCCCGACCATTTTTATGGCTGAGTCACAGCTTGTCACATCCCAAGTCCCTCCGCATTGCCACACTTTGTCCCCAATTTCTTACCTAACATACCACTTAAAACACGTAGATCTCTCTCTTTATCATGAAACTACTCATACTTTTTGCCTGGTGAAGTTCCTGTACCTTCTTATTACGCCCATGTTTTTGGCTTTTAACCAGGCACGGTGTCTACTGCTCAATTCTCTGGTGTCTTTACCAGACCTTGATTCTGACCTGACTTTAACCTTTTAAATCCATACCTGCGCATGGTATCTACTGTTCAATTCTCCTGATTTGTTTACCTAACTTTAATTCTTAGACGACTTCAAATTTCACCCGACTTCTGCCACCTGTCCAAGTTTATCCTTTTTTTTAACCAGACACGGTGTTTACTGTTCAGTTCTCCCGGTTTTTCTTGACTGAACTTTAACTCTAACCTGATTTTAACTTTTACCCGGCACTTGTCAGCTGTACAATGATCAAATAATCGTCCTACCTTATACGAGCCTCTCGGCAGATTTGATCCGGATCGTGTCAAAGTCCTGTGTTGAGGTCCAGATGCGGGGCAGAGACTTACACTGGTATCGTAGGGAGCGACAAAGACAATTCATCTTTGTGGGCCCGATCGGTCTCCATAGACCGATCATAGACATAGACCTGTTCAGTCTGTCGCTTACTCAGCCCGCCCCCGTGTCACAGTCCCTATGTTGGAATCTTGCTCGCAGCGCCAAATGTGGAAGTCAAATCCGGATAAATTCACTCAGAGACCGTATAAGTACAACCTCTTTATTCAAAGCACCCAGGGCTTTGGTCGATTAAACAGGAATAGTCTGTGTCTGTTCCTGCTCGATCCACCAACTAACTCACAATTCCCCTTCCAGAAGAGATATAGTTTTCAGATACCCCCACACATCCAAGTTGAAGCCAGACTTAACTAGTGTTTGTCATTACCGAGAGACAAATTGCAGAATAGGTGTGGCATCTGTGCCCCCGATTTACCCCCGTTCGCCTAGGGTGAACCGTTGTCACCCCACAACACAAAACCCAGACAGTACACCAAAGGCGAGAAAATAATTGCAGCTTTATAGTTATTTCTTAGTGATGGGTTGGTAGAAACAGATAACCTAAAGGTGCCAAATAGGTAAGTTTATCAGTTTGTGCCCATGAAATTTTAATACGTTAGAGCTCACACCTCCATTCACAACGACCTTCCGAGACTTCAGCCACCGTCTGAACCGCCGACGTCTAGTATCCGCTGCCCTGGAACCGCTGTCCGCTCCTCACACGTCCGTCCTCCTTGCTCACCTCCCGAAATATACAGCGAATTCCCGCTCAGCTCACACGTACAAGATTGCATAACAACTCTCCACTAGCTAGTTCCCCCGTTATCTAGTTATAACCCAAACACTCAAGAAACCGATCACAGCATTAAGTAACATTACAGAGAAGCCATTTTGATAGTCTGAACAGTTAACACCACAGTTAACGGTACTACGTAAAGCCCTACATAGGTATAATGCCTTTATCCACAGATAGGCTGGAGTTGTCCTATTTCTACGTATGACTGCACAAAGAAACAAGGACCTTGAAATGCTGTCTGACTCTGAGAAGAAAGATAGCTCAGCATGGCCTAGCACATTTGTTGATCATCAGCGATTTCCTTTAGAAAGCACAGGCTGCTTTTGCTTAACTAATGTGTTAATCCTTTTACATAATGTACTTTATCCCCCACCCTTCTCCCCTACTACTCCCTCTTCTCCCCCTCCTCCCACCTCTTCTCCCCCTCTCCCTCCTCTTCTCTCCCTACATGCCCTCCTCTTCCTTCCCTCCCACTCTTCTCCCTATCTCCCCTCCCACTCTTCTCCCCCTCTCCCCTCCCACTCTTCTCTCCCTCTCACCTCCCGTCTTCTCCCCCCCACTCTCTTTTCCCCTCCCCCTCCCTAGTCTTCTACCCCCTCTTCTCCCATCTCCTTCCCCTCTTCTCCCCTCTACCCCCTCTTCTCCCCAACCCCTTTTCCCCCTCCACTCTCTTCTCACCTTTCTCTCCCCTTTCAAAAAGTTAAAATAAATGGTGACATGAGACATTGTACTGACGCATTATGATCCACACTGTCCAGAGAAGTTTTCCTGTGATGCCTCACCTTATGGTATAGGTGCATTCATATCACATATTAGGAAAGGTGCAGTGACCAATCCATGGCCTTTTCATGATATTCACTTACCACAGCAGAGAATACATATTGAATCAGAATCACAGGCAGTAAGGAAGTTGGGTAGTGTGGCTCTGACTTCTGATCCTATGTCACCTCTTTCTAATGATTTAATTTCATTACTTAAACATGCAAAATCCTTGTGTCTAGAGTTAAGAAAGTGTAAGTGTAGAAAGAACCTGATAAGCGTTGTATATAGGCTTAAGAACAGTAGCCAGGAAATACGCTAAAAATAACAATGGGAGATAGAACAGCAACATCAAAAGGGCAAGGTTGGGTTAGTCTTGGGGTGGGGGGGGGGGGGTTAATTTGCAGGTAGATTGGGAATATCAGGTTGATCCTGGATCACAAGTGAGGGAAATTGTAGTATGTCTGTGAGATGGCTTTCTGGAGCAGCTCATGATCAATCCCATTAGAGGATCAGCTGTTCTGGATTTGGTGCTATGTAATAAACTGGATTTAATTAGGAAACATGAAATGGTGAAGAGGTGATGCTGATTGAAAGGAAGGGTGTGCATGTATATTTCAAAGCCAGGGTGTAACTTGTCCAAGGCAAAGTTGCAGTTGGAGTTTGGTATCGCTGTTGGAATTGGAGTGAGCAATTTGGAGAGGAATCAATGTGGAAGTGTTTCAATGCCTAACCGGGGTGTGAGTTTGGATTGATCCAACTGCTGAGCCAATATTGTGATCTTGAGTACAGCTTTGGCCTGTGCAGCCCAAGGTTGTTGCTGTGCTGGGAACTGGGTCCTAGAGCGAGATACTACCCAGTGCTCAGAGTTTTAAACGACGGTCCAAATAGACTGGGAAGTTCAAGTGTCAGGACCAGAGGTGAGGGTTCAGCTGATTTTGCTTGCTCCCCTGTGGTGTTCATTCCTCTCTCTCCAGCACCAAGGCTATGAACTGCTCGTTTCTGAGAGTTTGTGAGAGATGAAGAACTGAGATTGAGGCGTGGGCCTACTCTGGCTGCTCTAGGGAGCGGATTCCAGACTGAGTCTGGAATGTTGTCATTTGCTCTGATTGGTGTGTGTGTGTGTGTGTGTGTGTGTGTGTGTGTGTGTGTGTGTGTGTGTGTGTGTGTGTGTGTGTGTGTGTGTGTGTGTGTGTGTGTGTGTGTGTGTATACACATGTATAACTGAAATATGTATATGACAGAAATGTGTGTCGTTGCTATTAATAAGGAGAAGTTGCTTGAGAAGCTGAAAGATCTGTAGGTGCATCAGTCACCTGGACCAGATGGATGGCAGCTCAGTGTTCTGAAAGAGGTAGCTGAACAGATTGTGGAGATATTTGTAATGATCCGATGACTAGTGGTGTTCTGCATGGGTTGATGTTGGGACTGCTTCTTTTCAAGTTATATGTCAATGATTTGGATGACGGAATTGCTGGTTTTGTGGTCAAGTTGGCATAAAATACAAAGATAAGTGAAGGGATGGTTGAAATGAGGAAAGAAGGGAGTTTGCAGAAAGACTTAGATGAGAGAAATGGACAAAGTATTAGCAGATGGAATATAGTGCTGGGAAGTTTATGGTCATGCATTTCGGTTTGTTTCATGGTTATCTTGAGAATAAGAATCTCAGGGTTCCATACTGCATACATACTTTGCTAATAAATGAAGCTTTGAACCAATAATCTCTAATCTTGCCGACAAAGATATGGCCACCACATTCTTCTACTCCCAGAATGTCTTAAAAGCAACAGAGAATAATTTTCTGCTTCACACCAAACCTTTATTAAAGTTTCATAGATTTACCAGTATATACAAACTGCTGGTATTTGAATCCACACTTCCATTTGGTGGGATGAGGATCCAATATCTATCCACACGTATATATCCTGATTCTTATTATTGCAGTTACATTGATTTGGCTCACTGGAAAGATAATTGGTTTGTTCAACTGGAAAGATAATTGGTTTGTTCATAAATTTATATTGTGGTTAAATGTAGCATCTATGTTACTTAACAAATCTATTAGCTAAAACTATTCACTCAACTTATAAAAGGCAATAACCTGCTGGAGGAACTGTGGATCAAGCAGCATCTTGGGTCAAGTCCCTGTGCTGAGGACATCTCTATCAATTCTAATACTTGAGCTTGACCCAGTATCAACAATTCCTTTACCTCCACCCCCACCAACAGATGCTGCCTGACCCACTGAAGATTCCTCCATCTTCCTGTTTGTTGTTCTAGATTCCAGCACCTGCAGTCTCACGTCTCTCTGCTGAAAGTACATCTGTTCCTGCACTTAAGCTTCCAATTGTTCATTGCTGGTGGTCAGTTTTATTGCCTGGATAATTAGTGTGATCCAGTAATCACACTAATCGTGGATTGATGGTGGGAATGTAGCAGCCAGAGGGAGATGACAAGTTCCCCAACAGGCTCTGGGAGGAAACTCTGCTGGTGAGAGAGGGATCCACAGAACACAGAGCAGAGTGGAGGAAGGCCACATTATCAACACAGGGTCAGCTGACCACTGACCCAGAATGCTAAACCAGCAGATAAAGAGGGTGTGGAGCTGACATTCTGTGGCAGTGAGAGTTTGATGAATTGCCCAAGGATAAACACACCCCCTTAAAATTACAGACCTGATATTTCAGGTAATTGTGGTGCAGTGTAGACAGGTATATGAGAGGATTAGAGAAACACATACTCTATGGATAAGAACTGGAGACGTACAGTACTTGTATAATTAGCTACCAAAAAGCTGGCAGAGTCTAGAACCTTGATGTGGGAATGCATAAAATGAACCTCAGGAGATACTTTGGTAGCAGTAGCTCCAGAGTCCAACAACTGCTGAATGTCCATGACCCTACTTGGTGGGGGAGAGTGTCCAGGAGGAGAGGTAGTGTGTGAGATGGGGGTGGGAAGTGGCATAAGAATGGGCCTAAGAAGAAGAAAAATGATTAGCCATGCTTAAAAATTGGAGCAGACTCAATGGGCCAAAGAGCCTAAATCTGCTCCAATTTCTTAAGGTCTTCCCGAAAAGCATTTCAGGAATGGAAAAACAGTTTTATGAAATACTGTATGAAATTTTTGAAACTCCATTTTGTTGTCTCTTCATGTTTTTTCTTCAGGTACTCGTATATCTTCTGAGCACATTCTGTATCCTCCATCCTACCCTCGACTCTGTATTTCTCCATCTCTCTTTTCATATGCTCCATGGCTTCCTCCAGCTCCTCCACGCTGTACTTTTTACCCTCCTCAAACTTTTTCCTGATCTGCTCAATGATCTCCTTTGCCCTGCGTTCCTCAGCCGCCTTCCTCTCCTGCTCCATCTTCTCCATCTCTTCTTTGATCCTTGAGAGTTCCTTTTCCAAAGCTGACAAAAGGGGCAGAGGATGAATTGGTTAGTCCATGCAGAGAGTGGTGAAGGGGTCACATCTCGAGGTGTGTGAGAGACAAGATATTGACAGGGAGCTTCACTCACTGTCCAATCTAAGACAACACACATAAATGCTGGAGGAACTCAGCAGGTCAGGCAGCACCTCTGGATGCTAGACAGTGTTGATGACAAATGAATAGACAGTCAATGTTTCACCAGAGTCCCTATTTCAGGACTGAGATGGAAGATGCTAGAATAAAAAGGGGAGGTGAGGGGAAATATGCGAGCTGAAAAATGATGGGTGAAGCTAGTTGGGTGGGAAAGGTCAAGGGCTGGAGAGGACACAATCTGATAAGAGAGGAGAGCAGACTATAGGAGAAAGGGAAGGAGGAGGGGACTCAGGGGGTAGTAATAGGCAGGTGAGAAGAAGTAAATGGCTGGGGGGGGGGGAAATAGAGGGAGAAGTGTTGGGAACTTGTTTACCAGAAGGAGAAATTGATACTCATGCCATCATGTTGGAGGATTCCTGGACAGAATATAAGCTATTGGTCCTCCTCCCTGAGGGTGATCTCTTCTTGGCACAAGGGGAAGCCATGGACCAACATGTCGGAGTGGGAATCAGAATTAAAATGTTTGGCTACCGGTAAGTCCCACTTGTGGCAGATGGTGTGGAGGTGCTCGAAAAACTGTCTCCCAATTTACAACGGGTCTCACCAATGTAGAGGATGCTGCATCGGGAACAACAGACACAATAGACAACCCCATCAGATTTGCAGCTGAAGTATTGTCTCAACTGGAAGGAGTGACTGGGGCTCTGAATGGAGATGATGGAGGAGGCATATTGGCAGGTGAGCACTTCGGTTGCTTGCTGGGATAAGTGCCAGGAGGGTGATTATTTGGGCGGGGGTGTGGTTGAATGGCTAAAGGAATCACAGAGGGAGCAATCTCTGCAGAAAGCAGAGTGTGGGTGGGAAAGATATATTTACTGGTAGGACCCCTTTGGAGATGATGGAAGGTGTGGAGAATGATGTGTTTGGGGATCATGAGGTAGTAGGTAACGACAAGTCGAATTTAGCACTATGAAGGCTGTGAGAAGATGGGGTAAGTGCAGATGTTAGGGAAATGGAAGAGAGGAGTGTGAGGTCAGTATCAAAATTGGAGGGTGGGAAATCCCATTCTTTAAAGATGGGCATCACTGTTAAACCTGTTTTTTTAAAAAAAGTAATCTTTTAGATATTTCTCAGATTATTCTTTACAAATATATATGCAAAGGACAACAACTTCTCCTTCCCTATTAAAGTGCTAGTTTTTAAACTGCCAGTACATGGTCCCTGACCACATGTGTGATAGAATGAACTCTGCCCACAACAGGTGGTGGTCCTAACACAGCACCAGGTGTACTGGAGAATGGTGTGGACACACCTCATGAGCTGTGCCATTTCTAAGCTAGAAGTCAGTAGCCAGTGGTGTCTTTTTGCAGGACTAGGATGAGAGGAATCATTGCACAGAACACACAGCAGTCCATTTTCTCACAGTCAATGGAGACCAGCTCACACCCCAACCACACAAGTACCTGCACCCTTCCAGGGAGAAGCCACTTATAGATGACACATGCAATCCTCTCTCTGTAGCGAGTCTCCTAGAGCCACCAGCTTGTTCCATCTCCAACGCTATCCTAACCAAAGGATCAGTGGTGGAGGAATCCTCAGACACCTCAGGGGAGGGACCCTCTCCACATCAGGTGTCAGACTGAAGGATGGCTTCATTGTTCCTGGCTCTGGAAGTCCATCCAACTACAAGATCGTTATCCTTTCCCATTATCCCGGATGAGCAAAAGATAGCATGTTCCCTTGTAGGTTCAGTAACACACTGTTTCAGAAAGCTATCACAGATGCATTCTCAGTAGTCTTTCTCAAGATTGCCACGGGGAACCCTGCACTACCTGCCCTTTCCCCTCCAGAACAGGTATACCGATTTGGATACTGTTGAGGGGGATGGCTTACCTGGGACAAGCTTTGGCAGCCGGATCTCTGGCACTGAGTCTGCTTCTGCAGTGCAGAAGGGAGGGAGGAAGAAGAGGAGAGCGGTAGTGATAGGGGACTCCATAGTCAGGGATACAGACAGGAGTTTCTGTGGTCATGACAGAGACTCCCGGATGGTTTGTTGCCTCCCGGGTGCAGGGTCAGGGCGGTCTCTGATTGCGTGCACAGCATTCTGAAGTGGGAGGGTGATCAGCCAGATGTCGTGGTACACATCGGTACCAATGACATAAGTAGAAAGAGTCAGGAGGTTCTGAAGAGTGAGTACAGAGAGCTTGGTAGGAAGTTGAAAGACAGGACCTCGAGGGTAGTAATCTCTGGATTGCTGCCTGTGCCACGTGCCAGTGAGGGTAAGAGTAGGATGCTCTGGCAGAAGAACACGTGGCTGAGAAACTGGTGTAGGGGGCAGGATTTCAGATTTCTAGATCATTGGGACCTCTTTCGGGGCAGATGGGACTTGTACAAGAGAGACGGGTTACACCTGAACTAGAAGGGGACAAATATACTTGCAGGGAGGATTGCTAGTGTTATTGGGGAGGGTTTAAACTAGATTTGCAGGGGGATGGGAACCAGAGTGCCAGAGTAGATAGTGGAACGGGGGTAAAAATAAATGATGTTAGTAGTTCATGCAAAGTCGTAAATAGTAAGGTTGTGTGTGGTGGTAACAATCTTCTGAGGTGTGTATGTTTTAATGTGAGGAGTATTGTGGGAAAGGCAGATGAGCTGAGGGCCTGGATTGACACATGGAATATATGTATATATATATATATAACACACATCATAGCCATTACTGCAACTCGGCTACAGGAGGGGCAGGACTGGCAGCTCAATGTTCCAGGGTTCTGATGTTTCAGACGTAATAGAGGCAGAGGGATGAAGGGTGGGGGGGGGGGGGGCGGGTGCTAGTCAGGGAAAATATTAGAGCAGTGCTTCAGCAGGAAAGATTAGAGGGCTTGTCTACCGAGGCTATATGGGTGGAGTGA
This sequence comes from Hypanus sabinus, assembly GCF_030144855.1. Lineage (NCBI taxonomy): Eukaryota > Metazoa > Chordata > Chondrichthyes > Myliobatiformes > Dasyatidae > Hypanus > Hypanus sabinus. The sequence continues at coordinate 27,915,532 of NC_082734.1, forward strand.
GAAGCAGGAAAGGTATGACCACATTAATAGGGTTGTATTGACCACCCAATAGTCAGCAAGAATTGTAGGAGCAAATCTGCAGAGAGATAACAGACAACTGCAGGAAACAGAAAGTTGTGATTGTAGGGGATTTTAATTTTCCACACATTGACTGGGACTCCCATACTGTTAAAGGTCTAGATGGGTTAGAGTTTGTGAAATGCGTTCAGGAAAGTTTTCTAAATCAATATGTAGATGTACCAACTAGGGAAGATGCAATATTAGATCTCCTATTAGGAGGTGAGTTAGGACAGGTGACAGAAGTGCGTGTAGGGGAACATTGGTTCCAGATATCATAACACCATTAATTTCAACTTGATCATGGATAAAGATAGATCTGATTCTCGGGTTGAAGTTCTAAAAGCGTAGATTGGAACAGTTGCTTGCTGTCTTGAGGCAAGTCAGAGTAAATAAATCCCCAGGACCTGACAGGGTATTCCCTCAGACCTTGAGGGAGACTAGTGTTGAAATTGCAGGGGCCCTGGCAGAAATATTTAAAATGTAGATACCCACGTGTCAGGTGCCGGAGGATTGGAGGATAGCTCATGTAAGTTCCATTGTTTAAAAAAGGCTCAAAAAGAAAGCCGGGAAATTATAGGCCAGTAAGTTTGACATCAGTAGTAGGTAAATTATTGGAAGGCATACTAAGAGGTAGGATAGACAGGGACTTATTAGAAACAGTCAGCATGGCTTTGTGCGTGGTAGGTCATGTTTAACTAATCTATTAGACTTTTTCGAGGAAGTTACCAGGAAAGTGGATGAAGGGAGGACAGTGGATGTTGTATACATGGACTTCAGTAAGGCCTTTGAGAAGGTCCTGCATGTGAGGTTAGTTAGGAGGATTCTGCCGCTAGGTATACATGGAGAGGGAGTACATTGGATTAGACATTGGCTCAAAGGGGAAAGCCAGAGAGTGTTAGTGGAGGATTGCTACTCTGAGTGGAGGCCTGTGACTAGTGGTGTGCCACAGGGATCAGTGCTGGGTCCATTGTTATTTGTCATCTATATCAGTGATCTGGATGATAATGTGGCAAATTGGGTCAGCAAATTTGCTGATGATACAAAGATTGGAGGTGTAGCGGACAGTGGGGAAGGTTTTCAAAGCTTGCAGAGGGATTTGGACCAGTTGGAGGAATGGGCAGAAAAATGGCAGTTGGAGTTTAATGAGGACAAGTGTGAGGCATTGCACTTCGGAAGGTCAAACCAAGGTAGAACATACAAGGTAAATGGTAGGACACTGAGGGGTGCAGTAGAACAGAGGGATCTGGGAGTACAGATACATATTTCCCTAAAAGTGGCATCACAAGTAGGTAGGGTTGTAAAGAGAGCTTTTGGTACATTGGCCTTTATATATCAAAGTATTGAGTATAAGAGTTGGAATGTAATGGTGAGGTTGTATAAGACATTGGTGAGACTGAATTTGGAGTATTGTGTGCAGTTTTGGTCACCTAATTACAGGAAGGATATTAATAAGGTTGAAAGAGTGCAGAGAAGGTTTACAAGGATGTTGCTGGGACTTGAGAAACTGAGTTACAGAGAAAGGTTGAATAGGTTAGGACTTTATTCCCTGGAGCATAGGAGAATGAGGGGTGATTTGATAGACGTGTATAAAATTATGATGGGTATCGATAGAGTGAATGCAAGCAAGCTTTTTCCACTGAGGCCAGGGGAGAAAAAAACCAGAGGTCATGGGTTAAGGGTGAAGGGGGAAAAGTTTAAAGGGAACATTGGGGGGGGACTTCTTCACACAGAGAGTGGTGAGAGTGTGGAATGAGCTGCCAGATGAAGTGGTGAGTGTGGGCTCACTTTTGACATTTAAGAAAAACTTGGACAGGTACATGGATGAGAGGGGTTTGGAGGGATATGGTCCAGGTGCAGGTCAGTGGGACTAGGCAAAAAAAAAAAATGGTTTGGCACAGCCAAGAAGGGCCAAAAGGCCTGTTTCTGTGCTGTAATGTTCTATGGCTCTATGGTTGCATGGCAGCATTACAGTATAGGGCAATGACCTTTAATATATACATTTCAAACATAAATGACCAGTGAACAATAAAGGATTAATGAGTTAGTATTTATGCTCGAATTTCAATTACATCACATGCTAAGGCCTTCTGTTGTCTCTGCATCTATAACTCTTCAATAAGGATTACCCACTCCTCACTGATGACCCGTACTCCTGCCTCAAATTTACCTACTCCTCTTGGGCATGCCATTCTGGCCTTGCATTTATGTTCTTCGCGAGACCCAACACCAAGCTCTTCTTCATATGAAGATGTCCAAGAACATAAGCACATCCCTCCCTGATCTCACTATGTTTCTGGTGAACAATGAGGTGAAATACTCAGCAGAAATGTCTCACATTTTAAGTTTTCAGACATGAAGAATTAATTTTAAATCTGCAGATGCTCCTTGACCTGAATATTTTGAGCATTTTGTTTATTTTCTTACCAGAGACACGCCTTTGTTCCTCTGTCAGCTTGTTGTCCATCTCCTGTACCTGGTCTAGACGAGACTTTTCCTCTTCCAGGAAACTGTTGAGGACAGCCCACCCCTACAGAGAAGAGAAGATACAATCATCCATATCCAACTCTCTTCCATGACACCAATCCACAAGAGTCCAGAGACAGGCTCTCATCATCAAATGTCTAGTGCTGGGGATTGATATGCAATAAGGGAACTCAACTTACCAATCTACAGGAAATTGGTAAAATTGCAACTGAAAACTATGTGCAATTTATATTGTGGCCTGGATGAAGGCAGAATTTATTTCCTAAATGACACAAGGATAAGTTGCAAGACCGACACATAGCAGTGGCAAAGAGTAGAGAGATATTTTCTGTGAATGAACAAGGATCAGGCAAATCAAGCACAATGTGGGATAATGCAAAATACCATTGTGGCAGAAAGACAAATAGAAGCATATTATCCAAATGGGAAAGTTTATGAAGTTCTGAGATGTAGAGGGATCTGGGTTTCGTAGTACAAGATTTGCAAAATGTTTATGTGCCAGTAAGAGGGAGAGATAGAGCGTGTAACAAAAGTGGAAGGGAAATACTTTAGTTACAGATATATCAGGTTTTGGTGAGATTACATCTGGAGTATGGACAGTATAGGTCTCCTTTAACACTAACACTTCAGTGATGGGCTCCTGGACTGATACCTGGAAGGACATATTACCTTATTAGAGTAGGTAGGACAGATTGGGACTATTCACTTCTGTGGGAAAACACAGAATCAGCAAATGGACTGGATGGTCATGAATTGCAAAGCTGAGTTAGATAAACAGGTAGCTTGATCAATGGAGATATGAAAATAATTTTTTTCCCCTCAATGCAGGATTGGCTCTTGGAACTCTCTCCACTGAAGCACAGTTAAGATTTTTTAAGGGAGAGATTGGATGGCTTTGAAAACCAGTGATGAAAGAATTCTCCCATACTCTGCTCCATTACTGACTCTCCACTCACTGAATCTCCTCCCACAGCCCCAAAGGCACTACCCCCATCACTGACAAATCCTACCACCGAATCTCCTCCACCAGCCACTATAACTGGTTTCCTGATTACAGACTCAATCTACCCAGTTAATCCCATTCCAGATATTACAGAGACTGGATTCACTTTTGTTGGCTGAATGGAAAGAGGCAGAGAGAGGAGTGTTCTGAATTCATGTAAGTCAGAGGAAGGAAAAGCTATGAGAATTGAAAACTAAATGCCTTGCCATAACACACCTCGATCTGGTTCTTGGTCTTTTCTTCATACTCCTTTATGGAATTATCAAGATCCTTCTTCAGCTCCTGGTAACCACCAGATTTCTGATAATGTCCAGATGTCAGGTTTTCCTTAATTGATTCCATTACTTCTTCAAGTTGTGCCTGACAGTGGTCTTGAGACTTTTCCTTGATCTTGGTCATGAGAGACATGTAAGAGGATCTCATTGTCTCCTAGAAGTGAGGGAAAAAAGTACAATAAATGAGGAAACCAAGTATTGTACACTGTCCAGTGTCTCTCAGTGCTTCTCTATAAGGGGAAGATCTGCACAATAACTTTATTTCTGAGTTGCTCTCTCTCAGGGAGAGATCTGTACATTGACCAGTATCTCTCTGTCCATCTCTCTCAGTGGGAGATCTGTACACTAACTATATCTCTGATTCGTTCTCTCTCACGGAGAGATCTGTACACTGACTGTGTCTTGGAGTTGCTCTCTCTCAGGGAGAAATTTGTACTCTGACAAGGAGTGATCTGTATACAAACCAGTGTCTCTGTGCCCCTCTAAGTCATGGAGTAACCTGCACTATCCAGTGTCTCTCAGTCCCTCACTTTCAGGATGATATATCTTTTCTCTCTATTTCTCAGTCTATGTCTGTATGGGTTGGGTCCAGGGACAGGTGTTCAGAGATGAGACAGTTGGTAGTCACTGAACATTAGCAGCTCACCTCCAGCTGCTGGATGTATTTGTCAATGTTGTTGTTCATAGACCTTTTGTGGAAGATACTGAGTGCCTCTATGCTCTTCGTACTGTAATTCTCCATGATTCCGCTCATGGTAAGATCATGAGGTTCTGAGATTTTTTTCATTTCATTGTGATAGAATTTCAGGGCTTCATTTACTGCTGCTTGGTTTTCCACCTCCGCTAATTTAGCGACACTGCTCTCCACACATGGTAGGACCCCATCCGACATCATGCTCACGTATGCCTTGGTCAATTCAGCAAATCCTGTGTGGAATGTTTCGAAAAGTCAGTGCCTGAGGATCTGATCACACCCTCAATTCCCACTCTCCACATCACAACATATTCTTATTCACTTTCAATGGAATCACACCTCCTCCAATTCTCTCTCATCATTCATACACTCAATCCCACTCAGTCTATGCTTCCAACCCTTCCTATTCAAGACCACAGTTGATATTCCCAGTGGGACCCCACACCTTCCCATTCATTCGCAGTGATTTCATGCATTTATTTCTACCCTCTATACTCATGCTGGTATTCCACACCATCCCACTCATTCCCATCTACCTATTCACATTAAGTTCCATTGTACTCACAACAAATGGGATCCAAACTTCTTCCCATAAATGTCCATTGTACTCACTTCCAATGTGATCCCAACCCTTTCCCTTTCACTTCCACTTAACACAATTCCAATGGTCCCTCCCCTTTCCCATTCAATTCCAGTATACAGACTTCCAACTGGATCCCATCACAAACAAGAGAAAATCTGCAAATGCTGGATATCCAAAGAACAGACACAGAATGCTGGAGGAACTTAGCAGGCCAGGCAGCATCTATGGAAAAGGTTGACGTTTAGACTAAAACCCTTCCGTAGGACTGGAGGGAAAAAAAGCTGCAGAGTAGATTTCAAAGGTGGAGAGGGGAGAGAGAAACACAAGGAGAATGGTCTGGGTAAGCATATGATTAAAGTGTTGGAGAGCAGCAGAGATCACAAAGGGGAGCAGTGAGAGAAGGTTTCACTGAACTCACTTCGAAGTAAAGTTTTAAACTTCTCCAGGGTTGGCACCCTGGAAGAGACTTCGCAGAGTAGTAATCAAATCACAAACAGGAGAAAATCTGCAGATGCTGGGTGCTGCTCCAATTGGATCCAACCTGCTTTTCACTCACGCCTGTTACACAAACATCCAATCGATATTCATGCCATCAGGTTGGAGGCTACCCAGGCAGAATATAAGGTGCTGCTCCTCCAACTTGAACGTGGCCTCATCGTGGCAGTAGACAAGGTCATGAACTGACATGTTGGAATGGCAATGGAAAGAAGAATTGAAGTGGGTGGCCACCAGGAAATACCGCATTTTTGGGCAGACAGAGTGAAGGTGCTCATTCTGATGGAATGAGCGTCGATTTCTTGAACATCTGGTTATTTACCAACCTCATCTTATTCATCATTCTCTATCCTTGTTTCCCACTCATAGATTTTCTTCTTACCTGCCCATCACCTCCCTCTGGTGCTCCTCCCTTTCCCGTCTTCCATTCTCTTCTCTCCTCTCCTATCAGATTCCCCCTTCTCCAACCCTTTATCACTTTCACCAATCAACTTCCCAGCTCCCTTCTTCACCACCTCCTCCAGTTTCACCTATCACCTGCCACCTTATACTTGTTCCTCCCCCCACCCAATCTACTCATTCTGATTTCTCCCCTTACTTTCTAGTCCTGATTAAGAGTCACAGTGTGAAATGATGACAGTTTACTCTTTTCCATAGATGTTGCCTGGCCTGCTGAGCTCCTCCAGCATTTTGTGTGTGTTGCTTTGGATGTCCAGCATCAGCAGATTTTCTCATGCTCGGTTAGTGTGTTATACTGAAGAGAGATGGTGAGGTTTTGCCCGGTTACTCACTCCTGCCCGTGACCAGCTGACCCCCAACAACTTTCTTGACTTTCTTGTGGGTGTAAATGTAATTGATGAGGTTCTGCCGCTCTGTAACAAACTCCCCATCCAGATCCTTGTCCTCCAGTTCCTGGAGCTGCTTGAGTTTCTTCCGGAATGTGGGAGTGGGAAATGCAAAGCAGCAACGTGAGGGAAAATGATTGCGGATACACCTGCGGAGTTCATTATATTCCTTGTCCTGCTCACTGGTCTCACCTGTAAAAAAGAACCAGGAATCAGGCCTGAATAACTTAATGAGTCTGCTCTCCCATTCCCAACAAGGCAACTGTTACCCCCAGGACTGTGGGGAGGAACAGTGGAAGGACAGGAAGGAAATAGAGGGGAGACAGTTTGCAAGGTGTAATGGTGAAGAAAAGGATGTGTGGGAGAGGCATCGTCCATTGTAATTGGGTCATGGGTGACTTGTCATAGACGGGAATGATGTGACATATAGGGTAGTTGAGGATCATGTTCATTGAGAGGGGTGTGTGGGACAGTGGCAATCAGCCAATCGGATGAAACTCTGATGGGAAGGAGCATCATCTGGGTGGGAGTGGTGCATTTATACCATCAAACCAGAGGATGGTGTACTTTGGTATCATTATTGGAAGGAATTGTGACGTAATGTGAATGTGAACAGGGCAGGGGGATGCAGAGTCAGTGGGAATGACAGATGTGAATGGGCCATGGAGACCCTGGAGTGTGTAAGAGGTTCTCAAATGTAAGAGGTTGCCCCTTCCTCCACCACCCTCTCAAACATTGAATTCAACCCTGCTCCCTCCATTCTCTGGCCCCTTTCCAAGTTCTCCCTATCTCCTCAGAGACTGGCATTGCTGCATACTCACTGTCCTTCAGTTTCAGGCTGTGCTCCAGGTACTCATTTGGAGTCACATCTTTTCCATCAATGTGCATATCCAGTGTCAAATCACGGAGCACCCAGACAAATTCAGGGAAGAAGCGGACAAATTCCCAACTGTCACAGTCATCGGGCTGGGCCTTCATCTGGATCCGCTTAGACAGTTCAGTCACAAAACTGGGAGCAACATCAAGGATAAAGGAATAAAAGGTTGGCAGGTAAATGGTGAGGAATGTCAGTCACTGTTCAGATCGACTCCTGAGAGAGAGTTACTGAGAGACACTGGTCAGTGTACAGATCTCCCTCTCAGAGAGAGTGTGTCTAAGAGACGCCAGTCATTGTGGAGATATCTCCCCGAGAAAGAGGGACTCGATGAGTAAAAGGCAAAGCTGCTGCTGTTTGAGAATCCTGGATATCAAGGATTATTGTAAATTTGATCGTGGAAAAAGGTGTCTTGATTCAGAAACAGGCAGCTGGGAGAAAGTGAATCGTTGAACTCATATATAGAATGCCAGAGTAAACTCTGTGTGGAAATTTGGAGGGCAGAACAGAGCATGAGGTGACTTTAGCTGGTAAAATTAAGGAGAATTCTAAGTGACACTACAAATATATGAATGAAAGAAGAGTAACATAGGGAATATAAGGCCTCTGAAAGACCAAGATGGAAATGTGTTTGTGGAACTGCTGGAGATGTGTACTGTTCTCAAGCACTATTTCACTGTCACAGTGGACATTGAAGATGAGTACCAGCAAGCACAGTGGGATCTTGGTCAGCTGGGCTCAGGAATGTGAAATGGAATTCAGACAAGCACATAGAGTTATATTGTGGAAGGACTAATCATTGGAGGACTTCTGCATTGAATGTAAGGGATCTAGATACTTCTACATAACAAAAGCACCTTGAAGTGTTGGATCAAGGTTCCCTTAAAAGGGAGTCACAAGTAGAGAGAACGGGGGTGTGTATAAAGTTTTTAGCATGTTGGACTTCATCAGTTAGTAAACTAAGTTTGAAGTGGGTGGTTACACTATGATTGTACAAAGTGTTAATGTGGTCACACTTGGAGTACTGTGTACAGTTCTTGTCATGCAGTTATAGTAAGGATGTGATTAAACCAGAAAGAGTGCAAAGAAGCATTTTGAAGGATGTGTCTAGGAGTCATGGAACTGTGAGGATAAACACCTTGGCCTTTATTCTTTGGAGCATAGAAGAATGAGGGGTGGTCTCACAGCTGTAATAAAAATGATGAAGGGCATTGATAGGGTCAGTGGTCTTTGTTTGCTAGGTTGTGGAGAAGAAAACTACAGGATATAGTATTACAGTTAGAGTGAAAGGATTAATAAGAACCTGAGATATTGGTTATGTATACATGAAGGATGTTGAGTATATTGAACGAGCTAGCAGAGAAAGTGGGTAAGGCACATACATTAGACACATTTATGAAGTACGTGGACAGGTATGAAGATGATGAGAATTCATAGGAATATGGGAAAGTGCTGGATCAGCTTGAGAATACATTTTAGTCAGTATGGTCAAGCATAGCCAAAGGGATACCTTCCCTGTTGTATAACTCAATGACTCTATGATTGAGAGACAGTGATCAGTGTACAGATATATGCCAAAAGAAAGGGACATAGAAATGTGTGTCTGTGCACAAATATCTGTTCCACAAAAACTGATACCCGAAAAAATATAACCATAACAAGTGGATGCTTGATAATACAGAGAAGAAAATAAAGAGGTGTGAGAAATGTTTTATATTGTACACTACCTACACCACTAATAGGTAGGGCTAACTTAAGCAACCCTTCGTAGTCTACACCGCCGAGTATACTTAGCAACGTCTGCGTGGTTCCTGATGCAGGCGATCAACTGTGGACCTGCTAGGGTGGAGGTCCTCGGTGCTGGTTCAGCTGCTCGGCCTGAAGGTGGGACCCAGGTGAGTGCTCTGCCCAAGAAAGAACTTGCCCACCTATCACCACCTCCCAGTCCAGCTGGTGGGGCAAGGCATCCAATCCGACATTTACATGACCTTAACCTTTTCGTCAGGTGACCTTCAGCAATTGGCCTCTGCCTCCTCAGGGACAATGTATTCTATTAATCTTACAACCAAACAATGTTAAAAAAACATTCTTTAAAGACAAGGTGATTAATTACTTTTACACAAATCAGCACTTTTGGTTTGCTTTTAGACCATTTAATCAGGTAGACCAAGAATCACATTGTTCTACCCTTATCTAATATCAAGGGTCAATTTGCCCAACATGCAGGTAGACCTTCAAAACAGGACAAACCCACAAATTTCTAAATGTTAACCATTGCCTTGCTGTGTCCATTTTTCAGATCCACACATCTCACCCGTACACTTACCAATACAATATCCCACTGAGAGAGACAGGGGCTGAGAAAAACTTGTCAGCATACGATATCTCCCCAAGACAGTAGGATTGAGAGACATCGGTTGCTGTGCAGATGAGAGAGAGAGAGAGAGAGAGAGAGAGAGAGAGAGAGAGAGAGAGAGAGAGAGACACACACACTGGTCACTGTACAGATATCACCCTGAAAGAGAAGGACTGGGAGACACCAGTGAAGGATACTGTAGGTCTTGCAGGGATCGCTGGTCGATGTTTCTTTGCCCATTGTAAATGAGGATGCTGCTCAGAAGGATAGCCAGCGAATAGATGAAATTATCATTCTTGCTGTCTCCCTGCACGTACAAAGTTTGTAGGATAGATGAACAGTTAGTGAGAACTCTTGCTCTGAGATCAGTCTAATAAATAACCGTCCCATTTTTGGATATTTCCTGCTCGGTGTTTACAGAGATTGGTCTGTGAGGCTTCCCTCCACAGCATCCTTCCTGTCAATACCACCAGTGGCAGATGTATGGCCAAGGGAAGCCTCGCCCAGTGCTCACCACCACAGTGCTGGGGGATATCACACTGTCGTGGTACCTTAACATCATTTTCATTCGGGAGAATGGGATGGGAATTGTGTGGGTGGGACAGGAAACGGAGTGGGTGATGGTCTTGTATCACATACAGTTCAAATGAAAAAGATGGCAGAATTCTTCCCTGAAGCTCAGCATGTACGTGATTAAAATGTTAACTAGTTAACAAATTAATAAATTTTTACTTCACATCTAGATTGTGGAGAGAATTTAAACATCCCCATTGCCTGTGGTGGGATTTGAACTCTGGTTTGTGGATCATTCCTGTGGGTTACCCATATGGTAATGAAACCAGTGTTCTGTTATTATCCCAAATAAAAGATAGAATAATAGAATCAATCTGATCAAAAAACTTCTTAGTCAAAAAAACAGGAATATTCTGAAATAAATATAAAAATTTTGGTAAAATCATCATTTTAACTACAAATGTATATGAATACGACCAACAAGTGAAAATGTAAGTGGGCTCCATCTACTAAATGAGTACTTCATAGAGTCCACTAAAGGAGGAAAACCAGCTTTATAAAAATCCTTATTTTTTTTGTAATTCTGACACTTAAATATCCAAAAGAATCTGTAACTTTGAAAGGAATATTATCGTATATAGAGACAAATTCATTTAAAGGAAGTAATTCGCTTTTACTAAAATTTATTTTATATCCTGAAAAATCTCCAAATTTGTCAAATAATTTCAGCAAAGCAGGAATAGATTATTCAGGCTTAGATATATATACCAATAAATCATTAGCATAAAGAGAGATCTTATGCATGGTCTCATTCATAAAAATCCCATTTATATTTATAGTTTCACAAAGAGCAATAGCAAGGGGTTCTAATATTAAGTTAAATAACAATGGACTTAATGACAGCCTTGTCTTGTCCCCGTGATAGCTGAAAAAGGGGAGACCTACAGTTATTGGTGACAATAGTAGCAACAGGAGCTTTATATATAATTTTAATCCAATTATTAAGTTAATACCAAAAGCAAATTTTTCTAAAACATTAAATAAATATTTCCATTCAACTCGATCAAATGCTTTTTCAGCATCCAAAAATATTACACATTGTGTTTTAGAAGAGGGTGAATATATAATGTTAAGTAATCTCCAAACATTTGAAAAAGAATAACGACCCTTTATAAAGCCTGTTTGATCTTTAAAAATGATTTTACCCAAAATACTCTTCAACTGATTGGCCATTATCTTTGAGAGAATCTTAGCATCAACATTCAGTAATGAGATAGGTCTGTATGAGGCACAATCAGTAGGATCTTTATCCTTATTTGAGGATTAAAGTAATAGAAGCTTCATAGAAAGTAGAGGGTAAGTCAATTTTCACAAAAGAATCTTTAAACATCTCCAACATAGATGGAGAAAGCAGTTTTCCAAATTCTTTTATAAAATTCTACAGGATAACCATCAAGTCCCGGGTCTTACCAGATTGCATTGAAAAAATAGCTTTATGGATTTTGGATTCAGTAATTTGGGCATCAAGAGTTTTTGATCCTCAGCAGAAATATTAGGGAAATCAATCTTTCGTAAAAAGGCATTCATTTCAGAAGAATCTACTGAAGACTGAGATTTATAAAGTTCAGTATAAAAATCTTGGAAAATCTTATTGATTTCTTCATATTCCCAGCCAAGGTACCATCCTTTCTACGAATTTTCAAAATTTGCCTTTTGGCTCCAGCCGATTTTAATTGAAATGCAAGTAATTTATTATTTTTATCTCCAAACAAATAAAATAGGCTCTTTAACTTAAGCAGATAACTTTTGATTGGATGAGTTAATAATAGATTATATAGTGATTGAAGTTCCACCCTTTTCAAAAATAAGTCAATATTAGGGGAAACCGCACAGACATTATCTAAATCTTTAATTTGTTTTGAAATTTTATCTAATTCTGCTTTTGTCTGTTTTTTTTTTGAGTTTAGCTGAATAAGAAATAATCTAACCACGTAAAAATGCTTTGAATGCATCCCATATAATTAATTTAGACATACCTCCTACATCATTAAAAAGAAAAAAATCTTTTGCCTGGCTTTCAATAAAACTGATAAAATCAGAGTTTTGCAGTAAAGTCTGAGACGTGCCATGGTGAACGGACAAAAATGACATAATCAAATTCAAAGGACAAACTCAAAGGCGTGTGATCAGATATAGCAATAGCGTCATATTCACAGTTTTTAACATTAGGCAAAAGGTGGGGATCAATTATAATATAATCAATCCTCGAATAGTTTTTGTGGACATGCGAAAAGAAAGAATATTCTTTATTATCAGGGTGTAAATGCCTCCATAATTAGATCAACCCAAAATCGATCAAAAAGGAGTTGATAACTTATTATCAGTTGATAACTGATGATTATTTGGGATAATAAAAGACCAAGGATAAGTAAAAGTCAAATACAAAAGTTGAAAAAGGACGGAGGTCTCGCTTTGCCTAATCTAATAATGTATTATTGGGCTTTAATTTGCAATATATGTCCTTTTGGTTATATTGGGGTGATAGGAATGATCGGCTAATCTGGGTAGACCTGGAACTGAGAGCTGTGAAACAGTTTTACTTAACTTCGTTATTGGGAGTTGCTCTACCTATACAATTAGCTAAAGTTGCTAATTTAAATTTATATCCTGTGGTTAATCACTCTTTACGTATTTGGCTCCAGTTCTGCAATTTTTTAATTCTATATTTAGTAGTATAATTTATCGTAATTACTTTTTTAAACCTTCCTGGAGTGATCCAATTTTTTGACTTAAATAAAGGTATTAAGTCTTTTTTGGACTTATTTAAAGAAGGCAGATTGATGTCTTTTGAACAATTAGTCGATAAATATTCTCTTTCATAGTTAGACATTTTCTTACAAAAATATTTAAGAAATTTTCCTTATATATTGGAGGCTGACTTGTTAAATACTATTATGAATATGAACCCCTTGATGAAAGGTTCTATTGGAAGAATTTATAATTTATTATTACAATGGGATAAGTGTCCTTTACTTAAGATTAAACAGGATTGGGAGAAAGAACTCAATTTGACTTTTATATGGGAGGATTGGATGCGGATTCTGAAATTGGATAACTCTTCTGTGCTTGTCACTCACTGATTCAATTTAAAATTATGCATCGTTACCATTGGACAAAAGAGAGACTTTCTAAAGTATTTCCCAATGTTGACAAGTATTGTGATAGATGTAAAACTGAGATAGCTACACTGACACATATGTTCTGGTCATGTTCTATATTAAAACCGTTCTGGAAGTCAGTCTTTTTGACAATTTCTAAAGCACTTAGAATCAATTTACAACCTAATAAATTGACTGTGCTTTTTGGAATAATTCCTCAAAATATTCATGGTATTTCTCTGTCTGACCAACATGTTATTGTGTTTGTTACATTGATAGCTAGGAGGGCCATTTTGTTGAAATGGAAGGACATACCTGCTCCTACTTTGTCACAATGGTTCTCTCAAGTGATGCTGTCTCTAAGTTTGGAGAAAATTAGAAGTCAAACCTTTGAACCTTTATTTGATTTTGAGAAGAGATGGGGCTCATTTGCTCGTTACTATCATTTCAGTTAACTGATAGATTTCCTCCGCGATCTAAGTGTAAATTTTGTTTTGATATATGTTTTCTTCTTGTTGGCAGTTTGATGTTTATTTTTAGAAGCTTTCTATGGTTTTTTTTCTCACTTTTCTTGCTTAGTAGGGTTTTTCTTAGTCACAAAAATTTTCAATCTTTAAGATAATTTTTTGAGGCATTGAAAGTGTTGTTACTTTGATGTACCTGTGTATTTTTGAATAATAATAATAATAATAATAATAATAATAATAAGAATAAGAAAAAGAAGAATAAGAAGAAGAAGAAGAAGAAGAAGAAGAAGAAGAAGATTTGAAAAGAAAGCAGCCAGTCTTCTGAGGAGGGGAATAGTTGAGAGGGAGGGACTGACCTTCTCAGAATCTCCAAGACCTTCAGTGTCCAACAACAGGAGGACCTCATTGGGTCTCTGAGGGAGGGATCGACACCACATCCAGATTCCTTTGGTGTGAGCCTGGACAGATGAATCCACTGAGAATCCTGCAGAGGGAGAGAGACAGAGAGGGACAGAGAGGTACACTTTGCAAGAACATAAGTGGATCTGTGATCTTCCATAGCACAAAGATGTGCAGATTGTGAGTATCCTATCCCTCATTTGTGAGTGAGGGATAGAGTTTGAGAGGAATTGTTGGGAGCATGGGAAGAATAAAATTCGATTGCTGTAGAATTTGTGAAAGAGGACAATTGATGGTCAATGCGGTGTCAGTGTTATAGCAAGTAACTCTAGTCATTATTAATGAGACCAGTGTGTTCTCTGCATTCAAGATATGAGGCAAGCATGCAGTTTAAGTTCCTCAAATTTCTCTAGATCAATTGTCCAAAACAGTGATGGGAACACCAATGTGACACTAGTGGATGTCTCCAGTACATTTCCCACTGTTGACAGCTTGACAATACAAGTGTGCTCTGTGTCCCTGGTCTCAGGATAATTTCTGCAAGACAGATAGTAAACAGAGATGAAAGGTTAGAGGTGGAAGTTTACAGCCACTGCCCTTACCCTTCTTATCTCCCGCGAGACAGTTCATGAGGTAGGACTTCCCTGTACGAACAGCACCAACCATAACCACAACAACCATTGGAACCTCGATGGACTGGAGGAGCTCTAGAGCCTCTGGGTTCAGCTGCAGCTTCCCGTCTGTGTTATAAACCAGTGGCATGGGTTTCCCCATCTTCTGTTTGTTGTCATCTGACTGTCCATTTGAGAAATAGCTACAAGGTCAGAGCAAGAGAATCACACACAGATTGAATAAGAGTAAATGTTAATCTATAGTATATACCAGCCCCCAATACCACGTATTGTATCCCTGCCTCCACATCGTTGCTGGGGATTTGTTAATTTATATCTACTCCCTCTGAACACCTGGAATAGATTAAGACCTATAATTCACTCTTGGGAATCTGTTATTCAACATATTAAGTCCCCAGATCCCTGCATTAAATTCAAGCCTCTAAAGCAGTCCCAGTGATCTGTTTAATACAGAAAGCTCCAAACCCCGGGATTACTCCTGGGAGTCTACTGCTGTACAATATAACACCCCAAAGAACCCTTCTGCTACACACTCCAAGGGATCTGTTGTGATATTGTCATGGTCCTGACTGAATAGCGGCAGGCCTCCAAGATCCAGCGCTCCAATTCCCTGGAGTATGGTTATCGGCCACTGTCCCTCAGACACTCAGACTGCCAATTATTGCCTGCCACATTCCTTCATGGAAGGTCTGTACTTAAAAGCCTCCTGCTGAGCACTCAGTGCTCAATCATAGGAGTTCCATTTGTAGTACTACTGTTTATGATTTTGCCTTTGGATTTTGTTTGTATCATCTTGTTTATTTTGAGTCTGAAATAATTCTGTTCCTTTCTCTGCACTTGGGTTAACCACCATCCACATGTCTCATGTTACAGCATGATTGAGACATCATGAACTCAGGAGACTATGAATGTCTGCAAACCACATTGGCCTACTGGGAGCAACTGTAGGGAGACCTGACAACATGCGTTGGGAAATCCTCACCACTCTCCAGAAACTCTCATACTCCAGTAGGCAGGATCCAATTTCGGTCGGAGTGACTGCCAATTCCAGGAATATTCATGCTTGAGACTCTGTCAATAAATATTTATCCCCCATCAGGAAGGTCTCAGAGCCCCCTGCTTGTCTCTTGACAAGAGAACCATCCAATTCTCCTCCACCATCTCCCTCCTCTGTCTGACAGAACTGGTCCTCACCCTGAAATTATTTCCTTCAGCTTCTCCAGTTTGCAGTTCCTGATGTTTACAGTACTCCATGTGACCACACTAATGCTTTGTACAAATGTAGTGTAATGATCCAGTTCAAACTTAGTGCACTAACTGATGAAGGCCAGTATGCTAAAAAGTTTTGATTTGCTAAGAATGCTCACAGGAAGATAATCTCAGGGTTGCATGTGGTGACATGTATATACTCTGATAATGCATTCACTTTGAATTTTGAACTCCCACATTCTCTGAACCCAAGGGGTAGCTATGGGCACTGGTATGGGCTCAAGCTATGCCTGCCTCTTTACCAAATATGTAGAACAGTTTTATGTTTGAAACCTTGCCCATTTTACTCCCCAACTCTTCCTCCGCTACTTTGATGACTGTGTTGGTGCAGCTTAGTGCACCCATGCTGAACTCAGCAATTATATCTATTTTGCTTCTAACTTCCACACTGCACATAAATTCACTTGGTCCATCTCTGACACCTCCCTCCACTTTCTTGATCTCAATATCTCCATCTCTGAAGAGAAAGTCGACCGATACTTTTAATAAACCTATGCATTTTCAACCATAATTTTCTGGAGCGGTGGAGGCTGGGAGGAGATCTGACAGAGGTTTACAAGATTATGAGAGGCATATATAAAAGAGATAGGGAGTAGACAGGTTTGAAAAAGGGGACATAGGTTGAAGGTGAGGGTGGTAGTTTCAAAGGATATGTTGGGTGTAGGTTTGTTACTGAGTGTGGTGGATGCAAATACATTTGAGGTTTTTAAGAGAGATTTAGATAAGTACATGGATGGAAGGAAGATGGAGGGATATAGACATGGTGTAGGTAGGAGGTGTTGAAATTAGTGTTTGGGTATTTTTGATTTGCTTTCTAGCTGGTTCAGCACAACATTGTCAGCTGAAGAGCCTGTTTCTGTGCAGTACTGTTCTATACTCATTTTAAAAATGCCTCTTTTAAAAATAGTATTCCCTTTTCTCAGTTTCTTTTCCTCTGCCTCATCAGTTCCCAGGATGTGGCTTTCCATTCTGGGACATCAGAAATGTTCTCCTCCTTTTAAATTTGGAGTTTCCTTCCCTTTATTATTGATGCTGCCCTCACCCATATCTCCACTTCTCTTTCATCCAAGCTCACCCCATTTTCCCACTGCCCTAATAGTGACAGAATTCCTCTTGTCCTTGCGTACCACCCCATCAGCCAGAGTATCCAACACATTATCCACTGCAACCTCTACTAACTTCAAAGGGATCCTACCACTAAACATATCTTTATCTTCTCCCCTTCAATTTCTGCAGGATCACTCCCTCTGTGATTCCCTTGTCTATTCCTCCCTCCCCAGCAATCTCCCTGAATGCATTTTGTTTCCCTGCAAGTGGCCCAAGTGCTACACATGCCCAAACATCTCTGCCCTCACTTCTGTCTGTGGTGGCCAGAGCCATCATGTTTGCTGTTGTGTGATGGGGCAGCAGGTTGAGGGAGGGTAGCAGACACCAACAAAATCAATAAACTCATTTGTAAGGCCAGTGATGTTGTGGGGGATGGAACTGGACTTTCTGACAGTGGTGTCTGAAAAGAGGATGCTGTCCAAGTTGCATGCCATCTTGGACAATGTCTCCCATCCACTCCATAATGTACCAGTTAGGCACAGGAGTACATTCAGCCAGAGACTCATTCCACCGAGATGTAACACTGAGCGTTATAGGAAGTCATTCCTGCCTGTGGCCATCAAACTTTACAACTCCTCCCTCAGAGTGTCAGACACCCTAAGCCAATAGGCTGGTCCTGGACTTATTTCCACTTGGCATAATTTACCTATTATTATTATTTAATTATTTATGGTTTTATATTGCTATATTTCTAGACTATTCTTGGTTGGTGTGGCTGTAATGAAACCCAATTTCCCTTGGGATCAATAAAGTATGTTTGTCTGTCTGTCTGTCTGTCATTCAGGGCCATAAACAGTCCTTCCAGGTGAGACAACACTTCACCTGCAAATCTGTTGAGTTTGTAAATTGTGTCCACTGCTCCCGGTGTGGACTCCTCTCTGCTGGTGAGACCCATTGTAAATATGATGATGACTTCATTGAGCACCTCTACACCATATGCCAGATGTGGTACTTTCTGGCGGCCAAACATTTAAATTCCAATTCCCATTCCTGTTCTGACAAATCCATCCAGGACATGCTCTTGTGCCAAGATGAGGCCACCCTCAGGGTGGAGGAGCAAATACTTTTTTTCATCTGGGTATCCTCCATCCTGATGGCATGAATATCGATTGCTTTCTTTGAGCCTATTATTGGGATTCCACAAACTATTTTGTCTCTGACTAGTGAGTCTCTCAAGTTTCCAAAGTCACAGGACTAACTCAGTGTGTGAAGCCCAGCTAAATATTGGTCAAAGCTAATATTTTCTTTCTTTTCATAGGAGAAGAACATGTATCTCTCAAACATAATTTTTTTACTTGGGACAAAATTCTCCCCAAATTTTGTCATCAGAGTGTCCGATTTAAAGTTTGCCTCATCAACTCGAAAGCTGTTGTAGATGTCCAAAATATCTTTAACAATTATATGTCGAAAGATAGATGCTTTCCATTTTTCCTCTTCCCCTCTGACTCTACTCGCCCCTAAATATATACTGAATTTTTGTTTGAAGCGTTTCCTGTTATAGAGTCATAGAGAAGTACTGCACAGAGTAGACCCTCCTAGTCCATGCAGAAGACATTTAAATTGCCTACTCCTATCAACCTAACTGGGATTATTGCCCTCCATCTCCTTACTATCAATGTACAAATCCAAACTTCTCTTAATCTTTGAAATCAAGCTTGCATGTACCCCTTGGTCAGGTAGTTCATTCCACACTCTCACAACCCTCTGAGTGTAGAAGCTTCCTCTTATGTTCCCCTGAAAGCTTACCTTTCACCCTTAAGCCATGTCCTCTAGTTGTTGTCCCACCCAACCTCAGTGGAAAAAGCCTTGCAGATTTTACAAACCTCTTTCAAATCTTCTCTCTGTTTTCTATGTCTATCTATCTTCTATCTGCACAGTCCTAAATTATTTAATTGTAATGCTCTGGTTAAGATTTGTACTGCTGTGCTGTGAGGTATTTTTATTTAAGTAATTTTCTGCAAAATCACTGTGTCCTGTTAATAATAGTGTTTTGTCTTTGGCGCATGAGTAAAGTAATACCCCTGACTTCTCTGGAAATGAGCTCCACCGTTTACGTGCACATTGCACTGGATGAACTGTAATCAGCCCAGTTAATTTTCTTTTCCTTTTCTATAAGTTTGTGTTCGAGACCCGGTGAGAGGGTTACAGTTGTAGGGGTCTTCAGGCATTCGGATGCTGTGTGAATGCTTGAATACTGTATAAGGATTCATTAAGTGCTTTATTTGTGTGCTAAGCCAGTGTTTAAACTGGTGCTTGTGGAAAGTGAGGTGCATCTTAATTAAAGTACTTTATTATGGTTGCTGCGGGGCTTAATTTTTGATGCAATTCAAAGAATATATCCTCAAGCAATGCTTTTGTTGTGTGCAGGGTCGATATTCAAATTCCCAATGAACTGCTACTTAGAGTGCTGTGTTCTGTAAAAGTAGGGAAAGTTACACTGATTGAATGGTATTTTTACCAATCGGCTGGTATGGATGTCGCGTTAGTCCAGACTTGTCATGGTCCGGTCCGTGAAATCTGTATTCCAGTTCAGATCCGGTCCATTTCATCCGTATTCCAGGTCTTCTGTTTTTTCCCTTGTTCTGTTGGGTGCCTTAATTGAGGCACCTGATTTGCAATTTGGACTGGCACATAAATACCTCTGCAAACCAGGGATTCCCTGGTTTATCTCTCTCCCCTCCCTTCTGAATCTCTGGCAATTACTTCAGCAGTGTATCTTGACAGTTACTTCGGCACTAACCTTCATCTGTTACTGTTGCCCGCTATCTTGCCTGCAACCTTGCCTGTGTCCTCGCCTGTATCATCATCAAATTCAACCACCTGAGTGAGTCCAGAGCCTTGCCACACCAAGATAAGGAACTATCTACCATTGAGTTTGGAACTGTCTCTTTGTGTCCCTGTGTTTAGCATCCGTGTCAAAGAAGAGTCCCGGCTCTACGTCCTGTCCCCAAGGAGGGTTCCTGACTCTGTGTGGAGCCCCAGCCCTAAGTCCTGTTCTGAAGAAGGGATCCTGGCTCTGTGTTCCGTGTACAAGTCCAGGCCGTATGTCCTGTTTCCAAGAAAGGGTCCCGGCTCTGTGTTCCTGTGCTCAAGTCCAAGGCTGTGTTCCTCTGTTCCAAGACCTAGTCTAGGCATCGTGTTTCAGCCCTGTCCAAGTCAGAGCTTCGTGTCCTTATCCGGTCCATGTTCTTCACCCAGCCCGGGAGTTCCTTGCCCAGACCGGTGCTGGAGATTCCTCGTTCTGTGCTGCAAGCCACATCCAAGAACCTTGTCCAGTCCAAGCCAAGGCTTTGTATTCCCAGTACTATCTTGTGTCTAGTCTGATCCTAGTCCTGAGTCCTCGCCTGTATCTGGGTTCCGAGCCTGAGTCAAGACCCATGCTCTGGATCCCTGTCCAGTCTCTGGCTTGGAGTCCTAGTCCAGGCTCCTAGTTACGAGTTTCTTGTCCAGGTCCCACTTTCCTAGTTTGAGTCCTAGCCCAGGCCGGGTGTCCATGTCTTGTTCAGGGCCCATGTCCATGTCCAGCGTCGTTTCCACTCGACTTCTCTTGCTTTCTGGATCATCTTAGTACTGTTCCCAGTACTTCAATGTGTGTGTCTTGCATTTGAGTCTGCTCCCAGTGCCCCCCCTTGCAACAAGATTACCAGTGACGTGATTGAAGTCGCGCTGCCCAGTGGGGTAGGGACGGGGCCATGGTCAGTTCATATCTCTGGAGAGGCGGGGGAATGTGGCTGATGGTGAAGATTTTAAAGTCAAGTTGTTCTCATTTCTGTGAAGTGAGGGAAAGGGGTTGTCCGATGTGAGAAGTTCTCATTGGCTGAAAATGTTTTCTGGAGTTACGCCTGCAACTGATGGGGAAGACAAATATGGGGCTTTGGCTGCACTGCTTGTATCACAAAAGGGGCATTCAACTGTCTGAGAGAAATTGTTAGAGGGTGTACGAAGTTGTGAAGGGAGCGCTGTCACGTGACATGATTGCTGCATGTATTCGAATGACCCACAAGATGCACCCTCCTCCATATTTTACCGAGTTACTCAGAGAAGTTAGAGAGGGGGAAACACGACTGAGAAATGAAACATTTCCGAAAGCTGAGTAATGTCTTCAGAGCACAGCAGGCCAGGTAGCATCTATAAAGAGAAGCACTGTCGACGTTTCGGGCCGAGACTCTTCATCAGGACTAACTGAAAGGAAAGATAGTAAGAGATTTCAAATCTCTTACTATCTTTCCTTTCAGTTAGTCCTGATGATAGGTCTCAGCCCGAAACGTCGACAGTGCTTCTCCTTATAGATGCTGCCTGGCCTGCTGTGTTCCACCAGCATTTTGTGTGCGTTTGAATTTCCAGCATCTGCAGATTTCCTTATGTAATGTCTTCAGAGGTAGCTTCTGAGGCTAAAGTGACCCCTGATGCCACAGACAGAGATTTTGAGGAATAAGGTGAAAACCATTCAAGCTGATCTGACTGGATAATGTTTCAGCTAAACATGACACCTATGTTGGGAACCATGACCCACCTGTTGGACCTGCAATGCTGCTGAAAAGGGTGTTTTGGCAATAGAGCGACCAGTACTTTCTACTGCAACCGTTGTCAGGAATGGGGGCCGGATGGACCCAAACGCAGGACGCAGACACTGAGGTACTAGGGGGAGGACAGGATGGGGATGCCATGGTATGTAAGGGTAGAGCTGGGGTTCAGGTAGATAGAGAGTCAGGCAGACAGAGCGGTGCGGGCTCCCGGAGTTCGGGCAGGCAGGCTGGTCCTACAGTTCGGGGCAGGCAGGCAGGTAGATTCCTTATGATGGGCCACAGGGATCCCGGGCAGGGCCACCTCCCAGGCAGGAACACAGAAGCCTGGGCCAGTCGCGGACACCTGGGCAGGTGTGGGGCACAGTCCATGGGAATCGAAGGGAGTCAAAGGTAAGAGTCCCTACGACAGGCCGCATGGATCCCAGGCAGGGCTGCCTGCCAGGCGGAAAACATGGAGGCCTGGGCCAGACGCGGACACCTGGGCAGGTGCGGGGCACAATGCTTAGGGAGCAATAGGTGGAAGGGGCAGAACCCCTGCCGGGCAGTGGCAATCTGACCGGAACTGCCGGATGGAAGCAACGGGTAGGAGGGTGCAGAACCCCCGCCGGGCAGCGGCAGTCTGGCTGGACCTGCCCGACGGAGGCAACAGGTAGGACACTGGGTCCAAGGTGAACAGCAGGAGTACTGTGATACACTGGTAAATTGGGAAAGGCAACCAACAGCGTGGCAGTGCAAGCAAGGAGAATAAGGCAGAAACGCAGGACCATCGCAAGAGAAGCAGGGGAACAAGACCAACCAGATGGAGCATATACAGAACAGTCCAGCAACCAGGGCAGAACAGGATTTCAAGCTGGGTGGCAACCAGGGCAGAACAGGATACAGGACAAAATGACCACCCACCTGGTCCCAGTCCCAAGGCCCCTTATAAACAACTGCAGCTCAATGAGTCACAGGTGTGCCTCCTTGAGCCAGGAGGGTCCTAACTAGTTCACGGGTGATGGGAGGGACAACTGCAGGACCCAGTGTCTGGAGCACTCGGACTGGATTGAGACCTGGAACATGGATTCCGGACCGGACCGGACCCTTACGACCATAGAAAAGATTGATACTTCATGCAAGACTGTGTGGGACAGGAAAATCTTTGGAAAGTAAGTCAGCGTTCAATCAAACAGAGGAGAAGAAGCAATATGGTGGGACCTAGTAAAAGACTGGCCTGACATTCCAATCAGTGTATTAAAGGCAAAACGCTATTCCTGAAGGATTCTGGAACCAATCTCTGATGCATCCATTCTGATTGAAGGTGTCGATGCTGGAGCCATACTTGAGGCATGTTCTCAAGGTTTTATTTCAGCACTTTTCTGCAAAAGCAGAGTGTCCTGTTAATAATAGTATTTTTTGTTTTAGCTAACGATAAAGAGCCATGTTGTCCAACTTAGGAATGTTGTGTCAGCCAATCAGGTATGCCTTTGTACGTGTTGTAACTTTCTCCCCAGTGGAAGATGCGGGAGAGCTGGATAAGGTCAAATGGCTCTCCACTTCCTCTCTCCCTCGATGACCAAATTGCTGAGGGCTCTAGCCAAAGAACGGGCTGTGAATCTCCTACATCCAACCTCCATTGGGAAACACCTTGCTCCCCACCCAGCCTGCTGACAGTTGCTGACCAGTCCTGCATAGTTGGAGAGCTACCTTTCAAAGGCCTCTTCCTAGCGATCTTCCCATGGGACTGTCAGCTCCAGCAGCACCACTTGCTTGGTAGACTCAGACTCAAGGACAATGTCTGGTCACAGGGTGGTGGCTGCGATATGGTTGGGGGACTTCAGCTGCGTTTGAGGTTCATCAACAGCTGCCAGTCCCTTGCAGAGGTCAGGATACCTGCAGATGTTCTTTTAACCAAATAAACCATATAACAATATAACAATCACAGCACGGAAACAGGCCATCTCGGCACTCCTAGTCTGTGCCGAACTCTTAATCTCACCTAGTCCCACCTACCCGCACTCAGCCCATAACACTCCACTCCTTTCCTGTCCATATACCTATCCAATTTTACCTTAAATGACACAACTGAACTGGCCTCTACTACTTCTACAGGAAGCTAATTACACACAGCTATCACTCTCTGAGTAAAGAAATACCCCCTCGTGTTTCCCTTAAACTTTTGCCCCCTAACTCTCAAATCATGTCCTCTCGTTTGAATCTCCCCTACTCTCAATGGAAACAGCCTATTCACGTCAACTCTATCTATCCCTCTCAAAATTTTAAATACCTTGATCAAATCCCCCCTCAACCTTCTATGCTCCAATGAATAGAGACCTAACTTGTTCAACCTTTCTCTGTAACTTAAGTGCTGAAACCCAGGTAACATCCTAGTAAGTCGTCTCTGCACTCTCTCTAATTTATTGATATCTTTCCTATAATTCGGTGACCAGAACTGTACACAATATTCCAAATTTGGCCTTACCAATGCCTTGTACAATTTTAACATTACATCCCAACTTCTGTACTCAGTGCTTTGATTTATAAAGGCCAGTGTTCCAAAAGCCTTCTTCACCACCCTATCTACATGAGACTCCAACTTCAGGGAACTATGCACTGTTATTCCTAGATCTCTCTGTTCCACTGCATTCTTCAATGCCCTACCATTTACCCTGTATGTTCTATTTGGATTATTCCTGCCAAAATGTAGAACCTCGCACTTCTCAGCATTAAACTCCATCTGACAAAGTTCAGCCCATTCTTCTAACCAGCATAAATCTCCCTGCAAGCTTTGAAAATCCACCTCATTATCCACAACACCTCCTACCTTAGTATCATCGGCATACTTACTAATCCAATTTACCAGCCCATCATCCAGATCATTTATGTATATTACAAACAACGTTGGGCCCAAATCAGATCCCTGAGGCACCCCGCTAGTCACCGGCCTCCAACCCGATAAATAATTATCCACCACTACTCTCTGGCATCTCCCATCTAGCCACTGTTGAATCCATTTTATTACTCCAGCATTAATACCTAACGACTGAACCTTCTTAACTAACCTTCCATGTGGAATTTTGTCAAAGGCCTTGCTGAAGTCCATATAAACTACATCCACTGCCTTATCCTCATCAACATTGCTCGTAACTTCTTCAAAAAATTCAATAAGGTTTGTCAAACATGACCTTTCACGCACAAATCCATGCTGGCTACTCCTAATCAGATCCTGTCTATCCAGATAATTATTAATACTATCTCTAAGAATATTTTCCATTAATTTACCCACCACTGATGTCAAACTGACAGGTCTATAATTGCTAGGCTTACTTCTAGAACCCTTTTTAAACAATGGAACCACATGAGCAATACACCAATCCTCCGGCACAATCCCTGTTTCTAATGACATCTTAAAGATCTCCGTCAGAGCTCCTGCTATCTGTACACAAACTTCCCTCAAGGTCCTGGGGAATATCCTGTCAGGACCTGGAGACTTATCTACTTTTAAATTTCTTAAAAGTGCCGGTACTTCCACCTCTTTAATTGTCATAGGTTCCATAACCTCCTTACTTGTTTCACACACCTTACACCATTCAATATCCTTCTCCTTAGTGAATACCGAAGAGCAGAAATCATTCAAAATCTCTCCCATCTCCCTCAGCTCCACACATAGCTGACCACTCTGATTCTCTAAGGGGCCAATTTTATCTCTCACTATCCTTTTGCTTTTAGTTTAACTGTAGAAACCTTTCGGATTCACCTTTACCCTATTTGCCAAACCAACCTCGTATCTTCTTTTAGCTTTTCTAATCTCTTTCTTAAGATTCCTTTTACATTCTTTATATTCCTCGAGCAATTCCTTTACTCCATGCTGCCTATATCTATTGTTGACATCCCTCTTTTTCTGAACCAAGTTTCTAATATCCCTTGAAAACCATGGTGCTTTCAAACCTTTAACCATTCCTTTCAACCTAACAGGAACATAAAGATTCTGTACCCTCATAATTTCACCCTTAAATGACCTCCATTTCTCTATTACATCCTTCCCATAAAACAACTTGACCCAATCCACTCTCTCTAAATCCCTTTGCATCTCCTCAAAGTTAGCCTTTCTCCAATCAAAAATCTCAACTCTAGGTCCAGTCCTGTCCTTCTCCATAATTATATTGAAGCTAATGCTATTGTGATCACTGGACCCGAAGTGCTCCCCAACACATACATCTGTCAGCTGACCTATCGCATTCCCTAACAGGAGATCCAACACTGCCCCATCTCTAGTTGGTACTTCTACGTATTGTTGCAAAAAACTATCCTGCACACATTTCACAAACTCTAAACCATCCAGCCCTTTTACAGAATGAGCTTCCCAGTCTACGTGTGGAAAATTAAAATCTCCCACAATCACCACCTTGTGTTTACTACAAATATCTGCTATCTCCTTACACATTTGCTCTTCCAACTCATGCTCCCCATTAGGTGGCCTATAATACACTCCTATCAGTGTTACTACACCTTTCCCATTCCTCAATTCCACCCAAATAGCCTCCCTAGAGGAACTCTCTAATCTATCCTTCCAAAGCACCGCCATAAGATTTTCTCGGACAAGCAATGCAACACCTCCTCCTCTGGCCCCTCCTACTCTATCACACCTGAAGCAACTAAATCCATATTTAGTTGCCAATCACACCCCTCCTGCAACCATGTTTCACTAATAGCTACAACATCATAATTCCAGGTATCAATCCACGCTTGAAGCTCATCCACCTTTCTTGCAATGCTCCTAGCATTAAAATAGATACATTTAAGATACTCTCCACCTCCTCCTCTCTTTTCATCCCTAACAATGCCTTCAAATTTATTATCCTTTTCTTTCTTCTCCCCTACATCTTCGGGCTGAGCGCATCCCTTCTCCATCACCTGCCTTTCCACCCTCACACACTGTCTACTTACTTGCTCTACTGGTGAACTAACCTCCTCTCCCATAGTTTCCTCAAATTGATTCCTGCCCCCCCCCCCCCATCTTACTAGTTTAAAGTCTTCCCTGTAGCCCTAGGAAACCTCCCCACTAGGATATTGGTCCCCCCCCAGGATTCAAGTGTAACCCGTCCTTCTTGAACAGGTCACGCCTGCCCCAGAAGAGGTCCCAATGATCCAGAAACTTGAATCCCTGCCCCCTGCTCCAATCCCACAGCCACGCATTCATCCTCCACCTAATTCCATTCCTACTCTCACTGTCGCGTGGCACAGGCAGTAATCCCGAGATTACTACCTTTGCGGTCCTTCTTCTTAACTGCCTTCCTAACTCCCTATACTCTCGCTTCAGGACCTCTTCCCCTTTCCTACCTATGTCACTGGTACCTACATGTACCACGACCTCTGGCTCCTCACCCTCCCACTTCAGGATATCTTGGACGCGATCAGAAATGTCCCGAACCCTGGCACCAGGGAGGCAAATTACCATCCGGGACTCCTGATCACCTTCACAGAACCGCCTGTCTGAACCCCTTTTGGTGGGTATTGGCTGCTCCCCAGCTCTGACAAAGGGAATGGCCTGCTTGGAGGGTCAAGACCACTTCGCCCACTCAACTCCTGCACTGATGACTTCAGCGATGGTCTTCAGGACCTGATCATGCCTTCATCGGTACCGTCCCTCACCAAGCGACTTTGTGCAGCCGCTGAGGATGTGTTCCAAGGTTCCTCTCTTGGAGCACAGTGGGCATGCAGATGACTCTTTTTTGCCCCATCTGTTCAGGTTTGATGGGCTTGGAATCACATCGTACACTGCCTGGATGAGAAATTGGATGCAGTGTGGCTCGGCTTTCCAAAGCTCAGCCCATGTCACTTTCCTCTCAACCACATTCTCTCATCTTGTCCAAGCTCCCTGTTGCTTCATTCCCACCGCCTTGCACGTTTTCGTCTCCTCCACTGCTGCTCTTACCTCCTCCTGAACTAGATGGCGCCTTTCCTTCCCTCTGATGGTGTCCATTTGGGAGTTGGAAATGATCCTAACCCAGCTCGGCATCATGTGACCACTCCCACCAGCCTCGCCTCTGCTTCCTGAACAGCTCCCCTGCCCTTCACTTCCTGCCAGTCCTCACTTGGATCCCTGCTCTAGGCACCTTCGGATCACTTGAGTCCCTATACTGTACCGCTCCTGTACTGCACTATACCATCGGAATCCGGAATGATGAAGAAGCAAAAATGTTTTTCAAAAATATCGGCTTTTGTGCTGTGTGGTTTCACTGTGACAGGAAGTTTTCTGGTCTTTGGAGAAGAGCCAAACTGCTCTTTATTGTATTTCCATCCTCCTACCCTGTTGAAAGTGAGTTAGTTCAGTGTAGTGAACCGCATACTCTCACAAAACAAAAACAGAAACCGCTTGGACATTGTTAGGCGTGGGGATTTAAAGCTTTGTTGTCACAGCTTGAACCAGATATTTCAAATTTTACTAAAAACCATGAAGCTCAAGGATCATATTGATGTTGATGTTGCTGTACCGCGCATAGTTTCTGTGTAATCTCGGTTTAAAGATAAAAAAAAATTAAAGCAGAATAATTTTTCTCATGCTGGCATATGGAAAACATGTTTTTACATTATTGGGGCCCGGAAAGAGGGACGTTGGCAAGTATGAAAGTGCTTTAGAGCGGAGATGGGCTAGTAAAGGTTAGGAAACATTGACTTAGATTTTCCGTAAGAAAATATTTCATGCTTCTCTCACCTGAGTACACGGAACATCGAAGCAACTCGCTCTCTTGCCGGCAGCTTCTCTCCGTCGGAACCTAGAATCGAAAGTCAATCGAAAGGGGAATTTACTGCTGAAATTCTCTCTCCCGAAACTTCCGTGTTGTGCTGCTATTCGTGTTGGCATACTGTGTGCGCTGATTGGTTGAGTGTGAGAGTGTAAGAAAGAGTTTGGTTGTAGCGTTTGTTTGTTCCGTTTTCGTTTGTTAAGTTTTAAATTTTGAACGCAGCTACTTTTATAACTTGTGTTTCGTTGCCTTACATGCGTCGCAAAGGATATCCCCCTATAATTACTATATACTATACTATATATAATTATATAGTAGGGAAGTTGTTGTAAGCCTAACATGGCGGCACGAAGAATCTCTTCGCGGTATAGTTTTCAGGCGGAAAATGCTAATCGATCAGGGGACGCATATCTAGAAGGTCCAAGCACACACTAATTGTGCGGCATTATCTGGTACCCAGGGAACAAAGTAGTAGTATAAACAGTAGTTTACTTTTAAGAATTAAAACAGATACACCATTAATCTTCAGTAGTTATTCCCTCCCTCCCGCTCGCCCCCCCCCCCCCCCGGAGGTATAATAATGTAGCCTCTGCAATGCCAGTCTTGCCTTGTGTTTGGACTCGCGGACAGTTGCTCCCTGAAGAGTTTATATGCTAGAAATGCCAGCTAAGCCGATACCTCGGGAACAAGGTTTGTTTGAACGTGAGAAGGGGGTTGCTGACCTGCGATGTTGTAGAGAATTGGCAGATGTCCTGTAGGGAGGTAGTGTGCACCCCAAGAGAACCACGGGTTGAGACTCCAGACCAGAAAGAGAGGTAGGTGACCGTGGGAAGGAAGCGCAGGGTATAAACTGCACACTGTCCGGGTGCATCATCTCTAGACTTGGAAGTGTTCAACCATTTAGAACATCTATCAATGCCGGGCAAAGAACATGAAATCTCTGAGATGGTAGGCAGAACAGAGGAGCCCAACAGGCTCCTAATCGTAAACCAAAACCTCGTAAATAGATAGTTGTGATAGCAGGGGACTCAATTGTCAGCGGGGTGAAGAATCAGGTGTGTACTGACATGGAGTCTCACATGGTCTGATGCCTACCTGGAGCCCAAGTAAGAAACCTCTCTGGATGTGTAGATAAGCTCCTGACCAGAGCTGGGGTGGATCCAGTTGTCATTGTCAACATCGGAACAAATGACATGGGGAAGGGCAGGCAAATTTAAAGAGTTAGTTGGGAAGCTTAGGGACAGAACTGACAAGGTGGTCTTCTCAGAAGTTCTTCCTGTGCAATGCCAGGTAAAATGGAGGAGATTAGAAGATTTAACGTGTGGCTCAAATCATGATGTATGTTAGAGGGGCATAGGTTTATGGGATATTGGGGTGCCATTTGAAGCAGATGGAATCTGTACCAATGGGATGGGTTGCATTTGAACCGGAGGGACACTAATGTACTGGGTAGGCTTATGCTTCAGTGAATTGAGGACTGCTTCAACTAGGAAATAGGGTGGGACTGGTGCATTCCCCGGGAAATGTTTCACTGCTAATGTAATGTGTTTTTTTTCCCTGTATCATCAATGTTTGGGTTATAGCTACAGATAAGGAGGGCTTTGGAATGTCCATCGTCCAATGAAGTGAGTGTTTTTTCCCCTGATGTGTGCCTGCGACCAAGGTGATCTGGATCTTTTGTTTGGCGGAAGATGAAGAGAGAAGATGCCAGAAAGGAGAGGTCACAGATACTAGGAAGGAGTGGACTTGGAATGGGGCCAGGAGTCGATGAACCCTGGGAAATTTAATGGAGGACCAGCGGAAGGGAAGGAAAAGGAGGTTTTGCATCCCAGATTTCAGACATTTGGCGGGGCCAGAGACTGTCTTCCCTAGACTAATGCCACCAGCTAAACCTGAGGGATACAATTGTGGGGGCTCATCCAGGATTGATTTTGTTGGATGCCCTGAGCATTGAACCAGTGGTTTGTGAGTTTAAGTCAGTGCTGAGCTATTGTCCAGTAAAGTGAGTACCATACGTGGGTATGGCTGCTGCCAGGGTTGAGCGGTGGTGTGCATCCACGAGGTTACTAATAACAAATGCAGGCGCGTCGAGTGGGGTAGATATTTGTACTCCTGAAGAATTGTTAATTCGATTTTGAAGTACTATTAAAGCTGTAGGCAAAGTTACGATTGTGGGCCAGAGATTTGATAAAATGGCTAGCACAGACTTTGTTTTAGTTCAGACTACCACTGAGCAGTGGAACTGTCGCATACTATTGGGGCCTCAGGAGAGGAGTGCCGTGGGCTGTCCATACTCTCCAGGAGGAGAAGAGTGTAGTAGAGCGGGCTGAATCGCAAGTCGAGTCTCCGTTAGCTGGGGTTGGAGACTTCAAAGACCAGGTTCTCATTTCTGAGGAGTAAGGGGGAAGAGGAATATGAGACTTGGGCAGAGCAGACCAGTCAGTTGTTATATGAATGGCAGTGCTCTGATAATGTAAAAAGACAGAGATTGTTTGAGAGTTTGAGCGGGTGGGCTGCTGACGTTTTGAGAGCTGTAAAGTCCCAGTACCCTGTTACCACTGCTGCTGCTTACATGCAAGCACTGGGAAATGCGTTTGGGATGACAGGAAGCCCAAAGGAGCTCATGATGGGGTTTCAGAACATGCGTCAGGAGAAGGAGGAGAACACATCAAAGGTGCGGGAGGGCTCCATCAGCAGGGTACAGTCCTCGGTAGTAGCCCCTTGTGTTGAAGAGACCATGGAGAGTACAACCCAGGGTGTGGTAAAAGAGATCATGGTAGAGTTGAGAACTGAGATGTCCCAGTTTTTATCAGTGGGTGTGCCACCCGTATGATGGAACTGATGGAGAGTCAGACCACCTCAGGGGATGGACGATGCAGAAGGCTGTAGGTGGCCAGTATTCTGCGAGAAGGGACACACTAGTAATAGATTAAGATTGGCCTGTATAATTGCAAAAAAGCACTAAGAATAAAATAAATGAGCTCATAGTATGTGTATAAGTATGACATAATAACAATAACTGAAACCTGGCTGACCTCAAAGGATGCTGATGCATATAGTATTCAAGGATATACTGTACTTAGTAAAGATAGGCAAGATCGTAAAGGTGGAGGAGTAGTCATATATGTAAGAGAGAATTTAAACATGAGGCAGCTTGTGATAGATGAATCAAAACCATTACCATTATATTTTATTGTCACCAAACAATTGATACCAGAGCGTACAGTCATCACAGTGATATTTGATTCTGTGCTTCACACTTCCTGAAGTACAAATCGAAGTAAATATAACAAAAATTCAAATTATAAATCATAATTAGAAAATAGAAAGGGGAAAGTAAGGTAGTCCAAGTCAGGTCCAGATATTTGGAAGGTACAGCCCAGATCTGGGTCAGGATCTGTTCTGCAGTCTTATAACAGTTGGAAAGAAGCTGTTCCCAAATCTGGCTGTATGAATCTTCATGCTCATGAACCTTCTTCTGGAGGGAAGTAGAACAAAAAGCATATTGGCTGGGTGAGCCTTGTCCTTGATCATCCTGGCAGTACTGCTCCGACAGTGTGTGGTGTAAAGTGAGTCCAAGGATGGAAGATTGGTTTGTGTGATGTGCTGGGCTATGTTCACAATCTTCTGCAGTTTCTTCTGGTCTTGGACAGGAGAACTTCCATACCAGGTTGTGATGCACCCTAGAAGAATGCTTTCTACGGTGCATCTATAAAAATTAGTGAGGGTTTTAGGGGACAGGACAAATTTCTTCAGCTTTCTCAGGAAGTAAAGGCACAGGTGGGCCTTCTTGGCAGTGGATTCTGCTTGGTTAGACCAAGTCAGGTCATTTGTGATATTCACCCCAAGGAACTTAAAGGTTTTGACCTGTTCCACCTGTGCATCACCGATGTAGATGGGGTCATGCGGTCCGCTACTCCTTCTGAAGTCAACAACCAATTCCTTTGTCTTGCTGACATTAAGGGATAGGGTATTGTCTTTGCACCATGCGAACAGGTTCTTAATTGCCTCTCTGTACTCAGACTCATCATTAACTAAGATGTGGCCTGCAATTGTGGTGTCATCAGCAAACTTAACTATTGAGTTTGATGGAAATTTGGCTACACAATCATGGGTGTACAGTGAGTACAGCAGGGGGCTGAGTACACAGCCTTGTGGGGCACCGGTGCTCAGAGTCATTGTAGAGAAGAGCTTGTCCCCTATTTTTACAGCCTGGATCCTGTCTGTGAGGAAGTTGAAGATTCAGCTGCATATCTGAGTGCTGAGACCCAGTTTCTGGAGCTTAGGAATCAGTTGATTCGGAAGATTGGTACTAAAAGCAGAGCTGTAGTCAATGAAAAGGAGCCTTACATATAGGTCTTTATTATCCAGGTGTTCTAAGGAGGAACACCTGGACCAGACCTGTTGCTCCGGTAGGCGAGTTGCAAAGCGTCGAGGTTGACCGGTAGGTTATGGCTGATGTGTGCCATAACCAATCGCTCAAAGCGCTTCATAGCAATTGATGTCAGAGCCACAGGTTGGTAGTCATTCAGGCATGCCACCTTGCTTTTCTTTGGCACCGGGATTATCGTTGCTTTCTTAAAACACGAGGGGATCTTAGACTGAAGCAGGGAGCAGTTGAAGATGTCAGCAAACACTCCAGCTAGCTCGCTTGCACAGGCCCGGAGAACCCGTCCTGGGATGCCATCTGGGCCCATTGCCTTCCTTGGATTTATCTTCAGGAAGGCTCTTCTAATGTCTTCCTCAATGATGATGAATCTTGATGCCACCATGTCCGGTTCACCCGGAGGGGGCGGGTTGCTCCTCTTCTGTTCGAATCTTGCGTAGAATACGTTAAGTTCATCAGGAAGAGAAGCGCTACAGTTATTGATATTCCCAGCCTTTTCTTTGCACCCAGTGATCTCTCAGTGAAGATATCTGGGGGAGAATTGAAAGCTGTAAGGGTAAATGGATAACATTGTTATAGATGCCCAAATGCTGATAGTGATTTTAGTAAACAACTCTATCTGCTGTGTGCATATATTTACTGATGCCTCTGGACACATCTTCAGTGATGTTCCTGGAATCATCTGGTGTCTCAGGTCTTTCAACATCACACACATTCCTCCAGGTGACCCAGCCAGGGCTGATCAGACCCCAGGTTATGTCCAGCTGGCTAGCTACTTATGACTCCATTGCTCCCCTTTTTTGAGTGACAGCCATCTTGAGGCCCTCTCTGTTGCATTGGTGGTATTGTTCTCTCCTCTTCCCCTCTACCTCGATGCCCAAATCGCTGAAGGCTCTTGCTAAGGAACAGGCTGCAAGTCCCCTATAACTGACTTCCACTGGGAGACACCTCACTCTCCATCCAGCCTGCTGGCAGTTGCTGCCAAGTGATCTTCCCATGGGTCTGTCAGCTCCAGCGTCACCACCTGCTTCGTAGACTCAGACACAAGGACAATGTCTGGTCTCAGGGTGGTTGGCAGAATAGTAGAAAAAGAAAATTCTGTGAATGATGTTATGGAGATTTAAATTTTGTAAAAATTGAGTGGGAGAACACAGGGATTACAGGAAAGTGAATTCATTGAGTTATTGAAAGTTAGTTTTTTTGACCCAGTATGTTAATGCTCCAACAAGAGGAGAGGCCTGTCTTGATTTGCTATTCTATAACATTCAGGATAGAATTTTGAGTACAGAAGTTGTCGAGCCTTTAAGGACAAATGATCATAATATTATTAGTCTCAAGCTTTTCGAGAGGGTATATCATTAGCAACAAAAGCCATTAAATTGAATTTCAGAAAGGCAAAGTGTGCGCAGATGTGACAAAGCCTTCAGAAAGTAAACTGGAAGGAAGTGTTGATGTTGAGTCAGTTGAAAAACAATGCGGTCAATTTAGAGAGATAATACATGCAGTGCAGGAAATGTTCACACCCAAGGTCAGAGGAAGCAATAAAAACAATAGATCAACTACATGGATGATTCAAAATTATTGAAGGAAAGACAGCTATAGAAGGAATAGAAAAAATATAGTAATGATGTTAATTGCAGGGCATATGAAAATATGAGAGCTATGGTCAAGAGGGAAATCCAGATTGTCAAAAGGAAGGCTGAGAAACATATCGCTGACAATGCTGAAGTTACCCCAAGGGATTTTGTTTTCAATATTTGTAGTAAAAGAAATGTCAAGGGGGAAATTAAGTGCATTAGGAATAATAGTGGAGTGATGCATTATGCAGAGAAGGATGTAGCAGATTCTCTTAACTCATATTTTGTGGAAGTACTCACCTGAAAAGTTATTCACAATATGCCAGTTAGGGTAGAAAAAAAAAGGTTGTTTTAAGTGACTTAGAGATCTTAGAAAGTGAGATCTTACTTCAACTGAAAAGGCTGAAACTTAATAAATCTCCAGGGCCAGACAACATATATCCAAGGGTACTTAAAGAGGTTTGTGATTATATGTACAAAGCTCTACCACATATTTTTCAAAAAACAGCGAAGACTGGTTAAATCCCTAAGGACCAGAAATGGGATAACACTGTTCCGGTATACGAGAAAGGTGATCGGACTGACACTAGTAACTATAAACCAGTAAGGTAGAATAATTGTAGGTAGAATAATGGAAATAATAACAATGAATGAGTTGGGAAAGCAGATGATAAGAACAAGCATGTTAGCAGAAAGCCAGCATGGGTTCAGAAAAGGAAAATCATGTTTTACCAATACGCTGAACTTCTATGAAGATACAATTAAAGTTTATGACAACAATAGAGCAGTTGATATATTTACTTTGACTTTCAAAAGGCTTTTTGGGGGTTAATAATCAAATTACAGGAGATAGGGCTTCAGGATAAGGTGTGAGAATGGGCACAGAATTGGCTCAAAAACAGAAAACAAGGTACGGTGAGAGGATCATTTTCACAACTAAAAGACAATAAAAGTTGGATTCCGCAGGACCAGTTTTGGGGTCACTGCTGTTTTTAATTTACAGTAATGATTTGGAGAAACATAAAAAATAAACTGGTAGGGTTTGCCAATTACACAAAATTATTTGCCATTGATCATGTTCAGGCAGGAGAATCAATTCAGTTAGATGTAATCAAAATCCAGATGTCAGCAGTTAAATGGCAGATGAAATTTAAGGTATGACAAACACGAGGAAATCTGCAGATGCTGGAAATTCAAACAACAACACACACAAAATGCTGGTGGAACACAGCAGGCCAGGCAGCATCTATAAGTAGAAGTGCTGTTGACGTTTCGGGTCCTGACGAAGGGTCTCGGCCCGAAACGTCGACAGCGCTTCTCCCTATAGATGCTGCCTGGCCTGCTGTGTTCCACCAGCATTTTGTGTGTGTTGTTGTTTAAGGTATGAAATATAGGAAGTAGAAATATTGGATATAAATGTACAATGGGGGTCTTGAGTTAGAAAATGCACGATATGAGAAGCATTTGGGCATCTTGGTAGACTCATCACTATCAACATCCAGACAATGCACAGAAGTGATTACGAAGGCTAATAGAATGCTAAGCTATATAATGCACTCAGTGGAGTTTCAAATCTTGAAATGTTCTCCTTAGGTTGCTTTTGTGGCCACTCCTGGAATATGGTGTACAATTTTGATCTCTGTATTGTGTGAGGGATATGAAGACACTAGACATCATTCAGAGAATGGCAACTGGACTCATTCCAGGTCTGAAAGTTATGAACCATGAAGAAAAATTGAAATAATTAAATCTTTTCAGCCTAAGTATGAGAGGAGACATGATAGATGTGTTCAAAATCATTATGTGTATAAATAAGGTGGATCCAGCTACTCTTCAAAATTAATCTATCATCAAGGTCATGGGGCCATAGGTAGAGACTGGTTGAAGGGAGATTTCAGACATCATCAGGAAACATTTCTTTACACAGTGAGTAATCGCTTAGAGACGTTCAAATCTAAACTTGATAGTTATTTCAACACACTATGTGAACAGGCTTTGGGTTGAATGGCCTGATTTTGTCAAAAACTTTCTAATGATCTAATGTCTGATTCTTAGTCCCTCATGGTATTCAGTTACACTTCGGATTTAGACCTCACGCCGACTTCTGACACCATGTTACATTTGTTCTTTAAGAAAGACAAATCTTGCATGGGTTTAAACAGTAACAGATTTATTAACTGGAGACCATCATGGCATCTAGCTCTACACTTTTGGTCCATGCTCCCAGTCCACCAACATCACCTCTGGTTCTGGGTGAACCGCCTGCATTGCCATTGGGATCTGAAGCTCTACATGTACACACATAATAACATGCCGCTTTACCAGAGTTCCCAGCACTAGTGGCACTGATCCAGGCCTGAATTAAGGGAGGGAATTCCCCTCTGGAGGATGTAAGATGGGGGCCAGATGAGGAAAAAGGTACAGTGATCACAAAAGCCCTTGTTTCTGCACCAGCACTTGAGTAACCAGATGTGGTTCATCCCTCTCACCTCCACTGGAGCAATGAGGGAGGGAATTACAACACAGTGGTGGTGCAGAGGAATTTTTTTATTAGATGGGTCTCAGAGGTACATACTGTAGAAGGGAAGCCATGGACTGGATGGGATGTGGTGAAGGAAACGTGAGAAATTAGCTGTAGGAGAATTGCCAGGAGGCTCGTCAGCTCAGGTGCAGTCAGATGGCCCTGACAAAAGCACTCTGCTACTGTAAAGGCAGACAAGTAAATATATATACAGGCAGATGGTATTTCTTTGGGGTGGTGCATGATTATCTGATGGTGTGGGCACGACGAGGATTTGTAACATCAACAGGGGCAGGTATTTGGTATGAGCACTTAATACAAGAATTGCTTGAATCCATGAGGCTGACAGCAGGACTTGAACTGTCACCAGAAAGGGAAGAGTAAGGAGCAGAAAGGAAATGAGTGGGCAGACATCAGTGTGAAGGTGGCAGCAGTCAAACATGAAGCAACTGAAATTGCAAGGGTGCAGGAAGGAACTACTGAAGGCAGTTTAGTAAACTTACACGAAGAGGTGGAAGCAGAGGAGAAAGGGAGCAAAGGAAGGTTCACATTGGAGCTGGACTTAAGGGGAAGCAGGAATCGCTGTGCTGGATACTACTGAAGTTATATCAAGGGGTGTTGCATCAGGGAAGGCAGAGCAGGATCATGATCTTCTGGCAGGACTGGTGTTGGCTAGAGATGGATGGGGATATTGAGAAATTCTGTTGTTGTATATTTGTGCTCAGCATAACCCTGTGGAGGGCATAAAAGCAAGGCTAGCAAACCAGCTACTGCTGGGGTGGCCCTGGCAAAACATCCAGATGGACTTCATGGGGCCCTCGTCAAAAAGCAGGGAGAGCAGAGACTGTCTGATGATCATGGATCTCTTCACCCGGTGGGTAGAGGCTTTACCAAAAAAGGAATGCACTGTCAGCATGGTTGCCTTCCTCTAAACATGTGTATTATACTTCTAAACTGTGACATGAAGGCTGCAGTTACTGTACTCAAGTATTCTGTCAAAAACAGCCAAACTACAGAGAGGCGAGAATACATGAAGTCCACCACTGCATCACTACCTATCACTACATTAAATCCCCAATACTTAACTATATTTTCAACGGAAGTTTGATGCACTGTTCTTGGTGAGTACACAACCTTTATTCCCACCAGAAATCTGCATAAGTAGTAGCATGTTAAAAATATTTATGACATTAAAAAGAGACCATACTTTGTACTTGTAACAATTTATATTTTTAACAAACTCATGTATTTGTCAGAGTATGTGGTTGTTCATCTGTACTTACTGGCAGAAAGCAGTATATCAGTTACAAACCAGCTACCTATATCTGTTACAAATGGTTTACCATTTTTATTTTTAGTTGCCTATGCATTAGCACATTCTACACAGTATAATTTTTTAAATTTCCTTTTGATTGGATTCTGTTATCTGTGGAATTTCAATTATCTCAAGTATAAAGGTGATAAATTATTCAAAGGTGTCATCTTGTCATTGAAGCTACTGGATCGGTTCAATTTCTCTTGTCTCTCATGGGCCTTGCTACTGAGTCTGCATCTTTTTTAAACTTAAAAATGAATAATAGCGAAGAATCACTGAATTAAAATTTCTTGCTGATTACTGAACTCCATAAAGAACCAGGAATTGAGATCTACAGGGATCTAACAATACTGATGCCTTTTCATCTAAGATAACACTTATTATAATTCTTCAACATTTACTAATTTTGTATAGCGCCTCCTCAAAAAATGGTATTGTTCTTAACATTTCTCTCTCTCTTTCACTCTCACAAACACACGTATATACTTTTATTTTTTTAATTTTTTACAACAGATAGCTACCGCAACAAAAAAAAAAACCATCAGCAATATTGCATTAAGTAACTCGGCCATGGTTTCATTCCATGCCCGCAGGACAAAGGATACCACTGTGAAAGTGTATGCAAGGCCTTTGACAAAGTTCCACATGGAAGGTTAGTTAAGAAGGTTCATTCGTTAGGTATTAATGCTGGAGTAATAAAATGGATTCAACAGTGGCTAGATGGGAGATGCCAGAGAGTAGTGGTGGATAATTGTTTATCGGGATGGAGGCCGGTGACTAGCGGGGTGCCTCAGGAATCTGTTTTGGACCCAATGTTGTTTGTAATATACATAAATGATCTGGATGATGGGGTGGTAAATTGGATTAGTAAGTATGCCGATGATACTAAGGTAGGAGGTGTTGTGGATAATGAAGTGGGTTTTCAAAGCTTGCAGGGAGACTTATGCCGGTTAGAAGAATGGGCTGAACGTTGGCAGATGGAGTTTAATGCTGAGAACTGTGAGGTACTACATTTTGCCTGGAATAATCCAAATAGAACATACAGGGCATTGAGGAATGCAGTGGAACAGAGAGATTTAGGAATAACAGTGCATAGTTCCCTGAAGGTGGAGTCTCATCTAGGTAGGGTGGTGAAGAAGGCTTTTGGAACGCTGGCCTTTATAAATCAGAGCATTGAGTACAGAAGTTGGGATGTAATGTTAAAATTGTACAAGGCATTGGTAAGGCCAAATTTGGAATATTGTGTACAGTTCTGGTCACCGAATTATAGGAAAGATATCAATAAATTAGAGAGAGTGCAGAGACGATTTACTAGGATGTTACCAGGGTTTCAGCACTTAAGTTACAGAGAAAGGTGGAACAAGTTAGGTCTCTATTCATTGGAGTGTAGAAGGTTGAGGGGGGATTTGATCAAGGTATTTAAAATTTTGAGAGGAATAGTTAGAGTTGACGTGAATAGGCTGTTTCCATTGAGAGTAGGGGAGATTCAAACGAGAGGACATGATTTGAGAGTTAGGGGCAAAAGTTTAAGGGAAACACGAGGGGGTATTTCTTTACTCAGAGAGTGATAGCTGTGTGGAATGAGCTTCCTGTGGAAGTAGTAGAGGCCAGTTCAGTTGTGTCATTTAAGGTAAAATTGGATAGGTATATGGACAGGAAAGGAGTGGAGGGTTATGGGCTGAGTGCAGGTAGGTGGGACTACGTGAGATTAAGAGTTTGGCACGGACTAGGAGGGCCGAGATGGCCTGTTTCCATGCTGTGATTGTTATATGGTTATATGATGACATATGAAAAATTAGTTCAATTGACTTTAAAAAACTTAAGCACCTAATGAAGACTGTCAGGTTTGGAGGGGCACAGACATAAATGAAAGTCACAAGTGGGCCATGAACAGAGAAAGGTTGAGAACCATTGGGGTAGGGCACTGGGGGATGTGACAGGGCTTGACGTGTTTATAGAGTTATGGAGGAGTCTTAGCACCTGAGGGCATTATGTTACCTTCAGAGAGAGTGTTCGTCTGGGTGGTTACAATGATAGGAAGAAGAAAAAGGGCCTGAGAAGGTTACAGCGAAAGGGGACTGATTAGGTTACAGTGAAAGTTTTAAGGCAGGTCCTTATATTCTTACCAAAGGTGGACTGCCCTGAAGGTTTATTGGCTGGTTCTGGGAATGGTAAGTCTCACACTTGAGAATTGACTTCATTTCCAAGACCTCATAGACTCAAGTTCAGAAAAAACTAATTTCTGACTGGGCATGACAGACGTTGTTGTTAATTTCCAGGATCTTGACATTGATGGTTAGAAGATGGGTGGGGCTGGGCCATTCCTTGATCTTCTGCCAATTTATCAGGTACACTTGTCTATTAACGCAAATAAAGTTCAAAATTTCAAAATACATTTAATATCAGAGTACGTATACAGTGTATCACCTGAAATTTGTCCTCTTCAGAGACATCCACAAAACAAAAATAAAGACCCATAGAATGATAGAAATATCAATCCCGCAACTCCCCTCCCACTCCATTCACACAAACAGCAGCAAAATAATTGAAGCTTCCCTCCCACAACCAACAGCACCAGCAGAAGCACCGACACCCCTAGTCCGTCTACTATACAAGCAGTAGCTGAAGTACCCAAAGAGTCCTTGGATCCAGATTCCATCAAACTACAGTTCACAAGGCAGAACTTTAGTATCTCAGACAGGCTCACTCTCCAGTCAGGGAGAGAGAGAGCAGTTGCTCCTGCAACAACGAGAGTAGAGAAAGGCAACTCATTGTTCCGATGTTACAGTCTTCCTCGTTGCTACTCCAAAACCCCCATTTCAAGAGAGAGAGGGATCACTCGAGGACAGGGACCTTCCTCTGACAGCAGCTGGCTGTCAGCAAAGACACCATCTGCTGTCACTGGGTTCCAGTCTCAATGTTTCAGTCTTCCACGATATTTCAGTCACTGAATCAGTGAGGAACCAGGCCACCAATGGGGCTGATCACTGATTTTGAACCTCCCAGACCTGATGGGTCAAGTTTTCCAGTCAGTTCCTGGGGAAACTGAAGCCCTTGGCTGTACAGTTGGTCTGGAAACCCACATAATACGAAGAATATATAAACAACCAATTACGTGGCAGCAGCTCAATGCTTAAAAGCATGCGGACATGGTCAAGAGAATGGTCAGACATGGTCAAGTTGTTGTTCAGTGAAAACGTCAGAAATGTGAACTAATGTAAAAGACTTTTATCAGAGAATGCTTGTTGGTGCCAGACAGAATGATTTCAGTGTGTTAGAAACTGCTGATCTCCTAGGCTTTTCACACACAACAGTCTCTAGAATTTAAAGGGAATGTTATTTTGAATGGCAGTTCTGTGGCCAGAAATTTTTTAAGCAAAATACACTTTATTCAAAAATAAAATTATTTACAATAAACCATTCAATGACATTCAATCTGTTACAGTCATTTCCTCTAAATTCTGTACATTTCCACACTTTCAGCCACTCAGGTGGCACTATGTTGGTTCATCTTTAAATACTATTGTTGAGGGGTAAACTACCCGCCACCCTACCGCTCCCACTCCCGTGGGAGAAGAACTCTAAACTGTGGTCCTTCACCACCGGGCCTTTGTGGTGGCTGCACCAAGTTTCAGTGCGTCCCTCAGCACATACTCCTGCAGCCAAGAATGTGCCAATCGGCAGCATTCTGCCACGGACATCTCCATGTGCTGGAAGACCATCAAGTTTCGGGCCGACCAAAGAACGTCTTTCACCGAGCTGATGATCTGCCAGCAGCACCGGATGTTGGCCTCCGTTTGCGTCCCCGGGAACAGCCCGTAGATCAGAGAGTCCTCGGTTTCGCAGCTGCGGGCATGAATCTCGACACCGTCCCTTCCATCCTCCTCTACACTTTCTCCGTGAACCCACAGTGTGCAAAGTGGTGGTCACTGACTCCTCCTCACTGCAGTCCTCCCGTGGGCAGCGGGGAGTGGAGACGACGTGAACAGACCTGATGGTGAAGGGAACGCTGGATCGGACAGGCCAGTTGCCGAAGAGCGTGGCTTCACTCTTCGTGTGGTTGACCCTGGCCCCCGACGTCTGCTCGAACTGTTCGTAGATGCTGAACAGCCTGCGAACTGACCTCGGATCAGAGTAGAAGACGCTGACGTCGTCCATGTACAGGGAGGTCTTGACTTGGGTCCCTCCACAGCGTGGTAGTGTCACCCCTTTTATGCCCTAATCCCTCCTGATGGCTTTGGCAAAGGGTGCTATCCAGCACACAAACAAGACAGGGGAGAGAGGGCAGCCAGACCTGACTCTAGACCTGATGGGGAAGCTGTCTGTTTCCCACCCGTTGACCTGGACTGCACTACAGATGTCTGTTTAGAGCAGTCTGATTCAATTCCGGATTCCCTCTCTAAATCCCATTTTCGTCCACCATGTACGTGTGCGATATCTTGTCAAAGGCTTTCTCCAGGTTCAAGCTGACCAGGCAGGCGTCCATCCCCCTGTCCTGCACGTAGGCAACGATGGGCTCTCAGTACCATTAACTGTGGTGTTAACAGTTTAGGCTAACAAAATGGCCTCTCTGTATTGTTATAAATGAAATAGCTTCTCTGTAACGTTACTCAATGCTGTAATGGGTTTCTGTGTCTGGAATGTTTGGGTTATGATGGCAGATAAGGGGGTAACTAACCAATGGAGAATTGTTATGCTATTTTGTATGTGTGAGCTGAGCGGGAGTTCGTGGTCCTTTTCGGGAGGTGAGCGAGGAGGACGGACGTGTGAGGAGCGGACAGCGGTTTCAGGGTGGCGGATACTGGACATCGGCCGTTCGGACGGTGGGCGAAGGGTCGGAAGGTCGTTGTAGATGGAACCGGATGCGTGAGCGTCAACGTATTATGTGCACAAACTGATAAACTTACTGATTTGGCGCCTTTAGGTTATGTTTCTACTAACCCATCACTAAGAAATAACTATAAAGTTGCAATTATTTACTCGCCTTTGGTGTGTTGTCTGGTATTTGTGTTGCGAGCGTGTACTGGTGGGGGGGGGGGTATTACACCGTATTTACACTGAAGTATCGCACTATTGGCGGGGCGACGGCGGTTCACCCTAGGCGAACGGGGGTAAATTGGGGGCACGGATGCTACATTTGTCGGGTTTCTCGTCCGGGATCTGAATTTGAATTTGTCAGATACGGTGTAATTTGCCCCGGTTTAAACGAGGGGAGATGGATTTGGATAAGATTGAATTCTGGTCTGAGATCGAGGGATTACCGGTTAATCATGCCTGCGTATTAAGTGGGGTGGATATGCGTACCTCAGACGAAGTGTTAATTCGATGTTTGAGTACGGTTGGAGCTATCGATAAGGTCAAAATCGTAAGCAGAACGATTGGTAAAATGGGAGATTTAGGCTCTGTGTTAGCGCAGATTGGTGCTGACGTTGGGACTGTCACTGTCTATCGGTGACCTCATTGACGCGGGGCCATGGGGCGCGCACATTGTCACGGAGGAAAGGTTTGAAGGGTCTGATGGGTCACCAGAGGAGTTGCCAGCCGCTGGGCGCGGAGATTTTCGAGAGCGGGTCCTATCGTTTTTGAAGGATGAAGGAAGAGAGCGGTCAGATTTGGAAAATCTAATTAGTTCCCCTTTCCCATGGAAAGGGGATGTTCGGAGTTGGCGTCAGCCTTGGTGAACAAAGCGGTGGGCCCTCGCCAGAAGTTAAGAATTTCCTCAGGGTGGACTCTCACCCTGAAGGGGAGGATGATCATAAGACCTCGATGGAACATGTCACTCGGCTGCTGGGTGAATGGCAGTGTCCTGAGGAAGAGAAGCGGCGGAGATAGTTTGAGAGGGGTGGCAGCTGAAGTAGTAAAAGGCCTGAGAGGCACCTGGAAGAAGTATCTAGAAGCATTGGAGGAGTTTGGTCTGAGGGGGGACACGGTGGAACTTTTAGGGGACCTTCAGAGCCTTAAGGAGAAGGCTGGTAGCTGCCAGGTGAATAACCTGTAAGAGGAAAGATCAAGGGGTGGGGGAGGGGACAGGCAGGAAAGCTGAAGAAGGAATGTAAAGGGAAAGCACTATGGAAAGCACTTCTCCTTCCCACTCTCCCCCCACCATCTTCATAGGGCCCCTGCCCCCTCCCTCTACAGTCTTGACGAAGGGTCTCGGCCTGAAACGTTGACTGCTCATTTCCACGGATGCTGCCCGACCTGCTCAGTTCCTCCAGCGTGTTGCTTTGACCCCAACATCTGCAGTGTACTACGTGTTTATGATACGCTATTGTACCAGTCATTCTACGATCAGTATTTGTCCCATTTACCCTTGATGCCCTTCAGTGCCCTGGAAATTTGGGGTATCAATGCTGGTGATTACCCATATGATGGTTATTGTCCGTGAGGCTGGAGTTCCTTGAGGCTGAGGTGGAAGTGTCTGAGGCTCGTGAGGCCTTGGTGCTGGTTTGCCTGGACCCAGTTGCGACTGGAGGTGTGTCAATTCTGGTAGGGACCA
Organism: Hypanus sabinus; assembly: GCF_030144855.1. NCBI lineage: Eukaryota > Metazoa > Chordata > Chondrichthyes > Myliobatiformes > Dasyatidae > Hypanus > Hypanus sabinus. The sequence goes on from NC_082734.1 coordinate 27,960,293, forward strand.
ACACCTCTATTGTGCGGAGCCTCCTGGCGGCCTGCAAGGAGAAGGTGGGTGAGGACTTTTTGGAGACCCTGTCTGTGCACCCAGTGTTTCAAGCTGCCTTTAAGGAGGTGTGTGGTCGCACCGGGTGGGACATGACATTGGAAAGAGGAACTGTATGGTGTGCCCGGTCGAAGCCCAGGGTGGTACAACCCGGTGAAGTAGCGAGAGTGATGGGCATCCCCAGATACTCTGGAGTGCTTGAGCATGAAGCCTGTTTAGTGGACAACCTGGGAAGATCTCGAGGGGCAGTTGAGATTCCCGGCTGTGGTGCTGGTGAGACCCGAGCTGCGGAAGCTCTAGGTGGAACAAGCATGCCAGGTTGTGGTGAACGTCAGGAACACCCCACAATGTGAGGTCACTTTTAAACAAGGGATGCCCCTGGCGCATTTGTTCCCGGTGACAGTGATGCATAGTGCCCCCGTGAGCCTCGCTGGGGGAGGGCCATTGGAAAACAGGGATAAGTTGACCACTGGGGTGTTTAACTTTGGGGCCTTGCCTGTGCTGGAGAGTTGGAAGCAGAGGATGGTTGAAAAGATGTTGATGATGAAGGATGTTTTTTCCTAGATGAGTTTGACATGGGCTGTTCCAGAAGCACTTGCCACACCAACCTGGTGACTGAAGACACCCCATTTCAAGAAAAGACACGGCGACTGGCCCCTGCAGATGTGGAGCGTGTGCGGCAGCATTTGTGTAAGTTGAAGGAAGCTGGGATCATTACAGAGTCCTGCAGCCCTTATGCATCCCTGATAGTCATGGCCAGGAAGAAAAATGGGAAGATTCCCATGTGTGTGGACTATAGGACCCTGAATAGTTGCACGGTCGTTGATCAGTGTACAGTCCCCAGGGTCAAAGGTGTGCTGGCCTGTCTGAGTGGGGCGAAATGGTTCAGTGTGTTGGATTAGAGGAGTGGATATTACCAGATCCTGATGAGTGAGGCGGATAAGGAGAAGACGGCCTTTATATGCCCTTTGGGATTTTACCAGTTCGAAAGGATGTCCCAGTGCATATCGGTGGGCCCTGCCACCTTCCAGAGGGTCATGGAAAAACCTTGGGAGATATGAACCTGCTTGAAGTGCTGGTATATTTGGATGACCTGATAGTATTTGGATCCACCTTGGAAGAACATGAAGCGAGGCTAATGAAGGTGCTCAACCGGCTGAAGGATGAAGGGTTAAAATTTTCCCTGGACAAGTGCTAGTTTTGCCAGACGTCTGTTAGCTATGTTGGACATATAATCTCGCAGAATGGAGTAGTTACAGACCCGACTAAGATCGCAGCTGTGACCACCTGGCCGAGGCCCCAGACTGTGAGCGGTCTGCACTCATTCTTGGGGTTCTGTGGATACTACTGGAGATTTATGAAGGGCTATGCAAAGGTGAGCCATCCCTCGAACCAGCTTTTGCGTGGCTACCCTCCACTGGGACAGAAAGGAAAGGGAGGAAAGGATGGGAGGTTGGAGAATATTTCAATCTGACAGAGCCCTCTGGAAAGAGATGGGGTGACCAATGTGAAGCAGCTTTTCAGTCACTGAAGGAGATGCTGACTCAGATGCCGGTGCTAGCTTTGCAGACTCCTGATTGCCCTATGTGCTACACACCAATGCCAGTCGGGACAGGTTAGGGGCCTAATTGCATCAGGATCAGGGCACCCTCCGAGAGGAACTACCTCACCTACAAGTCGGAGTTTCTGGCATTGAAAAGGGTGGTGGTGGATAAGCTGAGTGACTATCTCCACGGGGCCACGTTTGAGGTACAGATGGACAACAACCTGCTTACCCTCATCCTGACCTCGGTGAAACTGGACGCCACCGGTCATCAGTGGTTAGCCGCCCTGGCTGCATATGATTTTAGCCTGAAGTACTGGCTTGGGAGCTGGAATGTCGATGCGGACGCTCTGTCTCGATCGAGGCATGAGGACCTGGAGGAGGACTCAATCTGGGTTGGAATGCCGTCGTTTGCTCCGATTGTTTGCATGGTGTGTGTACGTGTATGTTTTATTTTCTTGTTCTCACCACAGTAGTTATGGCCTTTAAAAAAAATTATTTTCTTCAGTTTTCTTGCTTTGTGTCTGCCTGTAAGCAATCAAATCTCAAGGTGTATAATTTATACATTCTTTGATAATAAATGCTCTTTGAATCTTTGAAATAGATACTGAACCAATAAGAAGATGTTGATGGTCAGTCAGATGATTAATAGCAAATGACACTGAAATGCAACATCTGATAAGGATTGAATATAAAAGCAGAGGCTTTCAAAGGCAAAACAGCGATAACTTTGAAGATTAACCAGCACAGAACAAGGGTGAGAGACCCTACATGGAACACATGGAGAGTGGATTGGGATTACAAGGAACACCTGTCCGGCGTAGACCCTTTCTACTGTTTGGCTATTCAGGAGAGTCAGGAAACTGAGTGTGTGTGCAAGCAGGCACTTGTTCATTTGTTAGTTTTCATGTACTTGTCAGTTTAGACAATGAAGGTACTTGTTGGCAATCACAGATTCTTTCTGTGCTTCTCTGATCATTATTACAGGGGGTGATCCTTGTAATAGTACAGACAGATGCAGACCAAAGATGAAGTATTCTAAAGGGAGGGTGACACATCTGAGGCTGACAAGGGAAGTCAAAGACAGAATAAAAGTAAATGAGATGGCATATAATAAAAACTAGTGTGATTCTAGAGGACTGGGAAGCTTTTAAAAACTAATAGAAGGGAACTGAAGAAGCCATAAGGAGTGAAAAGATAAAATATGAAAGTAAGCTAGCCAATAATATAAAAGGGGATATCAATTTTTTTCACATATATTGTATAAAGAGTAAAAGAGAGCAGAGAGTGGATATCGGACCACTGGAAAGCGACACTGAGGATGTAGTAATGGGATCAAAGAAATGATGGACATATTTACCAAATGCTTTGTGTCTGTCTTCACTGTGCTAGAAATTGGAGAGTGTCGGTGGCAGAAATGTGTGTAGTTGCTATTAATTAGGAGAAGTTGCTTGAGAAGCTGAAAGGTCTGTAGGTGCATCAGTCACCTCTACCAGATGGACGACAGCTCAGTGTTCTGAAAGAGGTAGCTGAACAGATTGTGGAGGTATTTGTAATGATCCGATGACTAGTGGTGTTCTGCACAGGTTGATGTTGGGACTGCTTCTTTTCAAGTTATATGTCAATGATTTGGATGACGGAATTGCTGGTTTTGTGGCCAGGTTTGCAGAAAATACAAAGATAAGTGGAGGGCTGGTTGAAATGAGGAAGGAAGGGAGTTTGCAGAAAGACTTAGATGAGAGAAATGGGCAAAGTACAAACCTCATTTCCAGAAAAGTTGGGATATTTTCCAAAATGTAATAAAAACAAAAATCTGTGATATGTTACTTCACATGAACCTTTATTTAACTGACAAAATTACAAAGAAAAGATTTTCAGTAGTTTTACTGACCAATTTAATTGTAATTTGTAAATATACACAAATTTAAAATTTGATGGCTGGAAAACACTCAACAAAAGTTGGGACAGAGGCATGTTTACCATTGTGTTACATCACCTTTCCTTTTAATGGCACTTTTTAATCATTTTGGAACTGAGGATACTAATTGTAGTAGATTTGCAATTGGAAATTTTGTCCATTCTTGCTTGATACAAGACTTTCAGCTGCTCAGCAGTCCATGGTCTCCATTGTCTGATTCTCCTCTTCATGGTGCGTCATACATTTTCAATAGGAGATAGATCTGGACTGGCAGCAGGCCAGTCAAGCACACACACTCTGTGTCTACAAAGCCACGCTGTTGTAGCCTGCGCAGAAAGTGGTCTGGCATTGTTCTGCTGAAATAAGCATGGACGTCCCGGGAAGAGATATCGCCTTGATGGCAACATATATCTGTCTAAAAGCCTAATTATACACCTCAGAGTCCATGGTAACTTCACATACATGCAACTCACCCATGCTGTGGGCACTGATGCACCCCCATGCCATCACAGATGCTGGCTTTTGCACCTTTCGCTGATAACAATTGGGATGGTCGTTTTCATCTTTGGCACGGAGAACTCGACGCCCGTTTTTTCAAAAACTAGCTGAAATGTGGACTCATCTGACCACAGCACATGGTTCCACAGTCTTTCAGTCCATCTGAGATGAGCTCGGGCCCAGAGAACTCGCCAGTGTTTCTGCATAGAGTTGATGTATGGCTATCTCTTGTGTAATGCAGTTTCAAATTGCATATCTGGATCCAGCGACGGACTGTGTTAAGTGACAATGGTTTTCTGAAGTACTCCCGAGCCCAGGTGGCTATAATTGTCACAGTAGCATGACGGTTTCTTAGGCAGTGCCGCCTGAGGGCTCAAAGATAACGCGCAGTCAACAGTGGTTTCTGCGCTTGCCCTTTACACACTGAGATGCCTCTGAATTCTCTGAATCTTTTTGCAATATTATGTACTGTAGATGTTGAAAGACCTAAATCTTCTGCAATCTTGCATTGGGAAATGTTCCTTTTGAACTGACTAACAATTCTCTCACTAATTTTGGCACAAAGGGGTGAACCACGACCCATCCTTGCTTGCAAAGACTTAGCCTTTGATGGACGCTACTTTTATACCCAGTCATGATACCTCACCTGCTACCAATTAGCCTGCTTAATGTGGAGTCTTCCAAACTGGTGTTACTTGAATATTTTGTGCACTTTTCAATCTTATTTTAACTCTGTCCCAACTTTTGTTGAGTGTGTTGCAGCCATCAAATTCTAAATTTGTGTATATTTACAAAATACAATTAAGTTGGTCAGTAAAACTATTGAAAATCTTTTCTTTGTACTTTTGTCAGTTAAATAAAGGTTCACGTAAATTAACACATCACAGATTTTTGTTTTTGTTGCATTTTGGAAAATATCCCAACTTTTCTGGAAATGGGGTTTGTATTGGCAGATGGGATATAGTGCTGGGAAGTGTATGGTCATGCATTTCGGTTTGTTTCATGGTTACCTGGAGAATAAGAATCTCAGAGTTGAAGCCTTGAACCAATAATCTCTAATCTTGCCTACAAAGATATGGCCATCATATTCTTCTACTCCCTAAATGCAATAGAGAGCAACTTTTTGCTTCATAGCAAACCTTTATAAAAGTTTCATAGATTTACCAGTATATACAAACTGCTAGTATTTAAATCCACACTTGCAAGTGGTGGGATGAGGATCCAATATCTACATTCATCCACACATATATAATCCTGATTCTTATTATTGCAGTTACATTGGTTTGGCTAATTGGAAAGATTACTGATTTATTGATGCATTTATGTTGTGGTTAAATGCAGCATCTACGTTACTTAACAAATCTATCAGCTAAAACTATTCACTTAAATTATATACAGCAATAACCTGCTGGAGGAACTCAGTGGGTCAAACAGCATCTGTGGGAGGAAAGGAATTCTCTACATTTTGGATTGAGACTCTGTGCTGAGGACACCTCCATCAGTTCTAATACATGATCTTGACCCAGCACCAATAATCCCTTCTCCCCCATCCCCACGAACAGATGCTACTCAACCCACTAAGAATTCCTCCATCTTCCTGCTTGTTCCAGATTCCAGCACCTGCAGTATCACGCATCTCTGCTGAATGTTTATCCATTCTTGCTTTTCATCTTCCAGTTGTTCATTGCTGGTGGTCAGAATGTAGCAGCCAGAGGGAGTTGACAAGGTTCCCATCAGGCTCTGGGAGGAAACTCTGCTGGTGAAGAGGGATCCACAGAACACAGAGCAGAGTGGAGGAAGGCCACATTATCAACACAGTGTCAGTATTGAATAGATCTGACCGTTGACCCAGAACACCGAACCAGCAGTTAAGGAGGACGTGGGAGCTGACATTCTGTGCCATGAATGACAAACACAGCTCCTTATAATTGATAGTACAGGTAATTTGGACAGTGCGGACAGGCATATAAGAGGATTGAAAACACATGGATAAGAAATGGGCACGAGCGAGCTTTATGTCCATGGGCTGTGGGAAGGTATTCAGTGGTTGGGGTGGAGGAAATAGCTGGTGTGGGAGAATGTAGATAGGTTCTGGGAGGGAATTCTATGGGGGGGGAAGAGTGGCCGTGGGCTACAGTAGGTGCGGAAATGCTGGTGATGGGGGAGTGTCTGTGGGCTGCAGGAGGGGATTCTGTGTGTGGGGAGTGTTGCTAATTGAGAAGAGTCTGTGGGCTGTGTGAGGGGATACAGTAGGTCGGAGAGTTGGTGATGAGGGAGACAGTCTGTGAGAGGATTCAATGAGTTGGGGGGAAGAGTTGGTGATGACAGAGAGCGTACATGGAATGTGCAAAGTGATTCAGTGGGAGGTGGGGAGTTGGTAATTGGTGATATTGTCCATGAGCTGTGGGAGGAGATTTGATGGGGGGAGGAGTCAGTGATGGGAGAGAGTGTCTGTGGGGTGTGGGAGGGGATTTAGTGAGGGGGGTGAGTGTGCATGGACTGTGGTAGGGGATTAAGTCAGTGAGGAGAGTCAGTCATGGGTGAGAGTGTCCGTCGGCTGTGTGAGGAGATTTAGTGAGTGGGACATATTTTCGCTGGCTCAGTCACATCCCTGGGGTTTTGAGATTCACCATCTGGAATCTGACCCCACTTTAAATGTTCCAGCATGTGCCTCTGATATCCGGCTAGGGAATGGATGTGGAATGTGTGTGGTGGACAATACTTGGGGTCCAGTTCACTGATCAGACTGTGGAGGGGAGTGGTTGGAAGCTGCTGGGGTGTCGGAGGATTGGTGTTGTGGTCACATTTCTAAATGTATGCATTTTTTGACTGCTTTCCTGCGATGGATACAATTTTGCCACAGCGCCTACCACAGTTACCTGCTCTGAAATAATCTCTGCAGTCTCCTTATGAATTTCATGAAACTCCATTCTGTTGCTTCTTCATATTTCTTCTTCAGGTATTCGTACCTCTGTCGAGCCCTTTCTGCATCCTCGTTCCTGCCTTCAACTTTATATTTCTTCATCTCACTCCTCATATGCTCCATGGCTTCCTTCAGCTCCTCCAAGCTGCACATTTTACCATCCTCAAACCTTTTCTTGATCTGCTCCATGATCTCCTTATTCCTGCATTCCTCAAATGCCTTCCTCTTCTCCTCCATCTTCTCCCTCTCATGTTTCACTCTTGAGAGCTCCTCTTCCAAAGCTGACAAAAGGGGCAGAGGATGAATTGGTTAGTCCATGCAGAGAGTGGTGAAGGGGTCATTTCTCGAGGTGTGACAAGACATTGAGAGGGAGCTTCACTCACTGTTCAATCTAAGACAACACACAGAAAACGCTGGAGGAACTCAGCCAGTCAGGCAGCATCTATGGAAATGAACAGACAGTCAACATTTCACCTGAGTCTGTATTTCAGGACTGAGGAGGAAGTTGGAAGATCCCAGAATAAAAAGGTGCGGAAAGGGGAAAGATACTAGTTGGAAGATGATAAGTGAATGCAGGTGGGTAAAGAAGGTCAAGAGCTGGAGAGGAAGCAATCTGATTGGCGAAGAGAGCGGACTATCGGAGAAGGGGAAGGAGACAAGGCTCCGGATCGCTCATTCGGCCCGAAAACAAACTATTAAACTGTAGATCACAGGCGCCAACAATAGCAGAACCAAATTTGAAAGAAGACGCGAAAGAGGACGCAAAAGAAGTTAAAGGAACTCGTTTCTTGAACTATCTGAGGATGTCGCCATTGGTCCGCTGACGCCATCTTCTGAAAGATGAGTGGTGCTGTAACAACACGCTTTGCCTCGATGTCAGCAAGACAAAAGAGCTGGTCATTGACTTCAGAAACGGGATCGATACACAGGCTTCTGTTTACATCAGCGGTCCAGAGGGTTCAGAGCCTCAAGTTCCTATCCTATACCAGTCCAGCCACGTGTTCGCTGCAGCCAAGGAATTTGTCTAAACAGTATGCAAGATGAGCTTTTCGCTGCAGCTTGGCACATGTGAGAATAAGAAAAATAATCTATTTTTCACTTCATCCTTTCCCCCTCCCCACCGGCAGAAAATACAGAATCACGCCCCACCATACTGAGGACAGCTTCCAACTGAAGACACGTAGGACAACATCAATGGAGAATCTCTGCCGGAGAAGTTAAATGTTTATTCCTCTCCATAGATATTGCCTGACCTGCCGAGTTTCTCCAACATTTTCTGTGTATCGCTGGAAGTTTTCAGCATTTGCAGAATTTCTTCTGCTTTCTACCTCGCTGTTATGATTATCAATTGGTTCCCAAGTGCATTAAGATGGACAATTGATCTCGGAAAGTACCACGGCTTGGTCCTTGCACCTTATTCTGTGCCTGCACTGAACTTTTTCTGTAACTGTTGCACTTTATTCTGCATTCTGTTATTACCTAGTTCTACCTCAATCGACTGTGTAATGATCTAATCTGTATGGACTGTATGCGAGTCAATTTTTTACTCTATCAATAATTATAAGGCAATTCCAATGCTACAGGGTCCTTCATGCTTGAAATACTACTCATTTTATCTCTTTCCACAAAGGTCTCTATGTCCCTTGGTTACAAATCTTTTCTGCATCCTCGACCCCGACACCTCACGCCCTTTATCTTCCCAGCCGTTTCACTCACTATTATTAAAATAGGCACCACTAGGTGGCAGTGTTGCGCATAGATTGATAATGGTGGTCACGGCAGTGAGGAGGAAAGTCCGGAAAAGCGAGAGTCACGGAGACGGGAGGACTGGAAAGTGGAAGTGGCTTCACAGACAGGAAGGGATGAAGGGAAAGTAGGAGGGCTGGCAGAGAAAATGGAAGCCGGGGCTCGACGATATATTCCACAGTTCTGTCCAGAAGGATTCTTTCGGACTACCACAGGATGCCCCTCAACGGACTGTTTTTAGCCTCTAGAACAGCAGAGAGCGGCCTCCTCCGCCCCATTCGGCATTGATTTCTCCATCCCATCCAGCTGGTTCTCACCGGCCATGCCTTCATAAGACTGAGGATAACCGCCCGCCCCCTCTACCCCTATCTGAGACCGTTTCCATCACTCCACTCGTTCGCTTTTGCCTGACAGAACAGGCAAACCCCTCTCCTCCCCCACCCTTCAAGTGGAATGGCTGAGTTATCAGATCAAAGACAATATGACCCTAGTCCATTGTGTGGATGCAGTAAGGAAGAACGAGACGGGGGCGGGGGGACACGGAACCGAGGAGTGGGCAAGGGAAAAAGGGTTGCACGACGCGGGAGTATTGTAAGGGTTAACAGAGAGAGGGACGGGCATGGGAAGGGGATCAAAGAGACAGGGAGGCTTCCGTATTGGTCAACGGTGCGTCGCCATTAGGTGGTGTCATCTTGTCACTGGGCGATGGAGAGCTGCAGTTTGCCGGTCCCTTGTTGTTATTGGCCATTGCCGAAGCCTCTACCTTCCCATCCATCTTTATCATTTTCTGATTCCCGGCTGCTTGCACCCCGCCGCCATAACTTTCTGGGGAAGTCCGCTTGAAGAATCTACACTGGGAACCAAGGAGAAGGACTGGAATCAGGGGGTGAGGATCTGACCCAGAGGGAGCGCATTCAATCCCAGCCTACCTCCAAAACAAACATTCAATAAGGGGCTCCATACGCCCAAGCAATCCCGCCGGCGGCCCTTTCTCCCTTCTTGCCGCCCCTCTATTCTGTCTTTCCTAGCGTCCCTTTTTGATCTATCCACTCCTCAATCCACCTCTTAGCTCATCCTTTCTTGCCCCTTATCACCCATCCCACACTCCCTCCTTTCCGCCCTTCCTGCGTTACTCTCTCCTACACTGTTACATCCCGACGGTGCTCCCACTCAGCTTGACGCTCCCAGCGCAACTCTCCTTTCTCGTTGCCCCCTTCAGCAGCACTCGCTCGCTCCTCCTCTTCCTTCCTTCCATCCCAGAGACGTAGCGCCCTAAACTTTCAGCGGATGAGGACGAGAACGAGGAGTATAAACAGCCCACACACGCTACCGATGACCATCAGGGTCCTTTTGTTCTTTGGGTCGATTTGCACCTCCGTCTGTCCCTGCGTGGGGAGTTACACAAATCCCAACGCTGAGCGGAGACTAGAGATCAACGTGAAAGGGCGGACTCCCGTCGGAAGGGCGGAATGAATGAGTGAATGTGAGAGTGTGGGGTCCTCCTGGGAGTGCGGACGATGGGAGTAAATAGGAAGAGGCGGGAATGTTTGAATGAGTGATCTATGGGGAGATTTTTTGATGAATGTATCAGAGACTGGTGGGTCGGATTCTTGAACATTCTCACACCCTCGCCATGCCCAGGATCAGGCCGGGTTCTATACCATCGCCTTGTGGCTGAGTTCTCCATTCTGGCTGGCGTGTTCACAGCTGTTCACAGAGAGGAGAGCCGATCTCAACAGCGTCATCATGGGCGTGTCCCCCTAGGCTCTCCAGCTCCGCCTCCCAGAAACCCCTTCTTCTAAGCCCGTCTGTGGCCCTTCTCCTCCCCCAGCACCCCATCCTTCTCCGTGACCCCCACCATTCCCCCAGCACCTCCCCGTCACCGTGACATTCCTACGTCCTTCCCGTCCCCACTCCACCCCCTTTTCCCCATCCCCTCAGTACCAGCAGCTGTGTGAAGCCCTTCAGGTGGAATGCGGTCATCTTGGGGATTGAGCGAAAGTTGCAGACGGCCGTCTGGACCTGAATCCCGGGTATCTCCTGCGGAGATGGGGGGAAGAGGAGGGTCTGCGGTCAGCAAAAGCAACAGAAGAAACCTCCCAAACACTTCCTACTGTCCGAGCTGCGCTCCAGAGCTACCTACAGTTCCCTGCATTATGGTCCGAGGGAGGGTGTTGTCCAAGGGAGCACTGGGTGCTGGTGGGCCGGTCGAGTTACGGGGACAATGTGCACAGGGGAGAGAAGGAGAGATGGGGATGGGGAAGGAAGCGGCAGATAAGTGTATTGTCGGGAGGGGTCAGTGGGGTGAAGTACGGGGGGGCGGGAAGGATTCGGCGGGTAGTCTGGGAGGAATGGAAAGTGAAGGGAAATCGAGCTGCAGAGGGAAGGGCTAATATAGCCAGGATAGGAGGGGCTGTGGCGGTTGGGGGAAGAGTGGGTTCTGGGGACAAATGTAGATGGATTACTTGTCGGGGCTGGAGAGAGGTGGGGATTCGGAGGGCCGGGTACGAGGATCGGGGGAGAGTGTGGAGCATAAATAGAGAGTGATGGATAAAGGAGTGGGGGAGGGGGTTGTAGGAGTATTGAGGGAGGGAGAGGCTGAATGATCAGGGAAGGAGGAGCTCGCAGGTTGGGCGGAGAGGGAGGAGAGAGGCGTTTCGGTGCTCCCACCTCCTTCGTTGCCTCTCCTCCTCACCCTCCGCCATTTCCGCGGCTCTACCTCCTCACTCTCCCGTTGTCTCGCCCCGAACCCTCTCTCTTTCCTTGCTGCCCCGCACTTGCTCCCACTAACCTCTTCCTTGAGGAGATCCTGGATGGCGTCTTTCGGATACTCCATGGGGTCCCTACTCTTCAGATTCTGATTCTGTAGGTGGGAACAGGTCACGTTAGTGTACTATTTACATAGAACACCCCTCCCTGGTCTGTCTGTAACCTCCCTATCCTTCCCATAATCCATCACTGGTCACGTGCAGCGCATCGGGACGCATGGCGGCTTGGTGCGCAACTGCTCTGCACCTAAAACTGCAGAAGGTCGTGGACATAATTCAGCACATTGTGAAAACAGTGCCACCTCCACGGATTCTATCTACAGTACTATCACAATCCCGACCCATACCGTACATTTTGTCTTCTGCCCCCTACCCCCCCGCCCATGGTACAGAAGTTACAATTGACCCATCCCACCAGGCTCAAGGTCAGCTTCTCTCACGTTGTTATAAGATTATTGAATGGTCCCCTAGTACGATTTCTCTCAATCTCTGGTATATCCTTCCCCTGTTTCCGTGCCTTTCTCTGCGCTCTGTCTCTCCCACTCCTCACTTCTCTCTCCATCTCTTCCCCACCCCACTCTCCTCCTTATTTCTCCCGGCACTCTATCTTACTCTCTCTATCCGTCCCTTATGTGCACCCTACCTACCCCTCCTCAGCCGTCCCCTGCTTCTCCTCCGTATCTCCTTCACACCTACTTTCTTCCACTCCTCTCCCTTACTCTCTCCACCACCACCCTCCCTCATTCGGTGTCCCCATTCTCTCACTCTTCTCTTCCAGTTTTTTCCTGCAGTCTCCCTTCTCCATCTCTACTCTCCCTTCCTCCTTCCCTCTACTCGTTCTCCTCCCATTTACGCGCCTTCTCTCATTCCTCAAGAGTGAACCCAGGAAACTCGCCCCTCGCTGCCTGGGACCATTCAAGATTGAGAGTATTATCAAACCCACTTCAGAGATACAACAAAAATCTCTGGAATATGCTACAAATAAAATGTCACTGAACAGAAATGAAGGAAAGAAATGTGACCGTTGTGGGAACAGGTCACATGACCCTGATGAGTGTTGGTTTAAAGACAAAGAATGCAGAAACTGTGGCAAACAGGACCACATTGGCTTTGTACTTTCCCTGTAAATGCTTGCAAGAAAGTAAATCTCAAGGCAGTATATGGTAATTATGCCAACTTTGATCATCATAAGTTTACTTTGAACTTGCAAGCTTGCGAGTTTCACTTCCTTATCGATGCTTCCCGTGACATTGCTCATTAGCCGCAAGAACATTTCGCAGAAGGTCATGGACATAATGGACATTATGTCGTGGACATAATTCAGCACATTGTGAAAACAGTGCCACCTCCACGGATTCTATCTACAGTACTATCACAATCCCGACCCATACCGTACATTTTGTCTTCTGCCCCCCACCCCCCCGCCCATGGTACAGAAGTTACAATTGACCCATCCCACCAGGCTCAAGGTCAGCTTCTCTCACGTTGTTATAAGATTATTGAATGGTCCCCTAGTACGATTTCTCTCAATCTCTGGTATATCCTTCCCCTGTTTCCGTGCCTTTCTCTGCGCTCTGTCTCTCCCACTCCTCACTTCTCTCTCCATCTCTTCCCCACCCCACTCTCCTCCTTATTTCTCCCGGCACTCTATCTTACTCTCTCTATCCGTCTGTCCCTTATGTGCACCCTACCTACCCCTCCTCAGCCGTCCCCTGCTTCTCCTCCGTATCTCCTTCACACCTACTTTCTTCCACTCCTCTCCCTTACTCTCTCCACCACCACCCTCCCTCATTCGGTGTCCCCATTCTCTCACACTTCTCTTCCACTTTTTTCCTGCAGTCTCCCTTCTCCATCTCTACTCTCCCTTCCTCCTTCCCTCTACTCGTTCTCCTCCCATTTACGCGCCTTCTCTCATTCCTCAAGAGTGAACCCAGGAAACTCGCCCCTCGCTGCCTGGGACCATTCAAGATTGAGAGTATTATCAAACCCACTTCAGAGATACAACAAAAATCTCTGGAATATGCTACAAATAAAATGTCACTGAACAGAAATGAAGGAAAGAAATGTTACCGTTGTGGGAACAGGTCACATGACCCTGAAGAGTGTTGGTTTAAAGACAAAGGATGCAGAAACTGTGGCAAACAGGACCACATTGGCTTTGTACTTTCCCTGTAAATGCTTGCAAGAAAGTAAATCTCAAGGCAGTATATGGTAATTATGCCAACTTTGATCATAAGTTTACTTTGAACTTGCAAGCTTGCGAGTTTCACTTCCTTATCGATGCTTCCCGTGACATTGCTCATTAGCCGCAAGAACATTTCGCAGAATTCGTTGTTAGTTTTTGTCCATAAGCCTGCTGTTGTTGAAGCTGCCAAAGGTACCTCCCCTGCTCCATCAGGGCTCTGCCGAGTTCGGGGATGCGAGGAGTAGTGGTGGGAGATGCTGATCAGTGTGCGGAGGTGCGTGAACATTTTACATTCGACGCTGGTTGAACCGAATTGCAGGTTTTCGTTCCCAGTCTGCTCGAAGGAGCCCGGAACTTTCAACGAGACTCAGCCCCCGTCGGAGTATCTGAAGGGAGCTGCCACCTCAATGTATGGATGAGTCTTAGCCCCAAGCGCGATGGAGGGACATTGTGTGCCTTGGGGAGTGAAAAATCCTGGCTGGTCCTACCCTTCGGACTAGCCGCAAGGATGTTCACACGTCCAGGTGGTGCTGAGGAGGCTTCACTCTGTGTATCACACCAAGAGTATGAGATGACAGAAAATTAATGAGGTTCACTCTATGTCTGACCTCAGTTGTGTGTTATGGGATGGTGTGAAGGGAGGTTCATTCTGTGCCTGATACCGGGAGTGTGTGACAGGATGGGGTGGAGCAAGCTTCGATCTGTGTCTAATCCCAAGAGTGTGTGATGGGATGAGGGGGGGGGGATGGAGCTTAAATTCAGTGTCTGATCCGTAGGTTTGCAATAGGATGACATAAAGGAAGTAAAGAGCTAATTCAGTTTGAAGCCGAAAATAAAAAATTCTGATACCGTTTACAGTGAACCCTCCCTTTTCCATAACTCATGTTTCCACATCCCTCCCTACCCGAAACCTACGAACTAGAAACAGGAGTGGCAGTCGGCCCGTCGAGCATGCTTTGCCATTTAATATGATTATGGCTGATCTGCCTATGGACTCAGATCCACCTACCTTCCTTTCCTCCATAACCCTTAATTTCCCGCACCCTCATAATGGTCCCTTTCTCAATACCCTTCTGTCTTTACTCCCCTTTTGAAGCGTTCTCTGCGCGCTGCTTGTCCCATATTGCTTCCTCTCTCCTGACTGATCCTGCTGCTGTGGTCATCTCACCACCCATCCCCCGGCATGATGCACACTACTCCTGTAGTTCTCCTTCCTCACTTCCTCCCTGCTACCTGCTCCCCCATCTCCGGCCCTCTCCGAGGCTCTACGTAGACATCCTCTCAGTGCCCGAATGTAATGCCATTTCTGTCATGTTTTAGCTGTCAGATTCACATATTGATATCCATTCTGTAATCTTCTTTCGAGAGAAAGAGAAAATTCACACACACACAAGATCTGAACTGAGGACACAGCAAAACCAAAAATCCTCACTTCATCGGCTGATCTAGCACTTCCATCTTCAGTATGGTTTCTCCTCCTATCCCTTCTGTCCAAGGCCCAGCGCCCACACTGCTGAGGATTAAACAGCATCCATCATCTCGTTGGCCACTTTCATGATGGGTCATTTCCCATCTCGTCATCTCTGAAAGTTGACAACAGTTAAACAAGAATATAATCAAATAACAATTACAGCATGGAAACAGGCCATCTCGGCCCTTCTGCTCCGTGCCGAACGCTTACTCTCACCTAGTTCCACCTATCTGCACTCAGTCCATAACCCTCCATTCCTTTCCTCTATGTATACCTGTTCAAATTGCTTTTTTAAATGACAAAATCGAAACTGTCTCCACCAGTTCTACTGGAAGCTCGTTCCACACAGCCACCATTCTCTGAGTAAAGAAGTTCCCCCTCGTGTTACCCCTAAACATTTGCTCCTTAACTCTCAACTCATGTCCTCTTGGTTGAATCTCCCCTACTCCAATTGGAAAAAGCCTATCCACGTCAACTCTATCTATCCCCCTCATAATTTTAAATACCTCTATCAAGTCCCCATTCAACCTTTTACGCTCCAAAGAATAAAGACCTGATTTGTTCAACCTTTCCCTGTAACTTAGGTGCTGAAACCGAGGTAACAGTCTCGTAAATCTCCTCTGTACTCTCTCTATTTTGTTGACATATTTCCTATAATTCGGTGACCAGAACTGTACATAATACTCCAAATTTGGCCTCACCAATGTCTTGTACAATTTTAACATTACATCCCAACTCCGATACTCAATGCTCTGATTTATAAAGGCCAGCATACCAAAAGCTTTCTTCACCACCCTATCCACATGAGATTCCACCTTCAGGGAACTATGCATGATTATTCCTAGATCACTCTGTTCTACTGCATTCCTCAATGCCCTTCCATTTACCATGTATGTCCTATTTTGATTATTCCTACCAAAATGTAGCACCTCACACTTATCAGCATTAAACTCCATCTGCCATCTTTCAGCCCTCTCTTCTAACTGGCCTAAATCTCTCTGCAAGCTTTGAAAAACTACTTCATTATCCACAACGACACCTATCTTAGTATCATCTGCACACTTACTAATCCAATTTACCACCCCATCATCCAGATCATTAATGTATATGACAAACAACATTGGACACAGTACAGTTCCCTGAGGCACACCACTAGTCACTGGCCTCCAACCTGACTAACAGTTATCCACCATTACTCTCTGTCGTCTCCCATCCAGCCACTGTTGAAACAATTTTATTACTTCAATATTAATACTTAACGACTGAACCATCCAAACTGACCTTCCGTGTGGAACCTTGTCAAAGGCATAACTGAAGTCCATATAGACAACATCCACTGCTTTACCCTCGTCAACTTCCCTCGTAACCTTTTCAAAAAATTCAATAAGATTTGTCAAACATGACCCCACGCACAAAACCATGTTGACTGTTCCTAACCATACCCTGTCTATCCAGATAATTATATATACCATCTCTAAGAATATTTTCCATTAATTTACCCACCATTGACGTCAAACTTACAGGCCGATAATTGCTAGGTTTACTCTTAGGACCGTTTCTTAAACAATAGAACCACACGAGCAATACGCCAATCCTCCAGCACCATCCCTGTATCTAATGACATTTGAAATATTTCTGTCAGAGCTCCTGCTGTTTCTACACTAACTTCCCTTAAGGTCCTAGGGAACATCCTGTCAGGACCCGGAGACTTATCAACTTTTATATTCTTTAAAAGCGCCAATGCTTCCTCTTCTTTATTCATCATAGTTTCCATAGCTACAATACTTGTTTCCCTTATCTTACACAGTTCAGTATCCTTCTCCTTCGAGAATACCGAAGAAAAAAAATGTTCAAAATCTCCCCCATCTCTTTTGGTTCCACACATTGTTGCCTACTCTGATTCTCTAAGGGATAAATTTAATCCCTCACTATCCTTTTGTTATTAATATAACTGTAGAACCCCTTTGGATTTATTTTCACCATACTTACCACAACAACCTCTTAACTTCCTTTAACTTTTCTAATTTCTTTCTTAAGATTCTTTTTACATTCTTTATATTCCTCGAGCACCTGATTTACTCCATGCTGCCTATATTAATTGTAGATCTCTCTCTTTTTCTGTACCAAGTTTCCAATATCCCTTGAAATCTATGGCTCTCTCAAACTTTTAACCTTTCCTTTCAACCTAACAGTAACATAAAGATTCTGTACACTCAAAATTTCACTTTTAAGTGACCTCCATTTCTCTATTACATCGTTCCATAAAACAAATTGTCCCAATCCACACCTTCTAAATCCTTTCGCATCTCCTCAAAGTTAGAATTTCTCCAATCAGAAACCTGAACCCTGGGTCCAGTCCTATCCTTCTCCAGAATTATATTGAAACGAATGGCATTGTGATCACTGGACCTGAAGTGCTCCCCAACACATATCTCCATCACCTGACCTAACTCATTCCCAAACAGGAGTTCTAACACTGCCCCTTCTCTAGTTTGTACCTCTATGTATTGTTGTAAAAAACTATCCTGCACACATTTTTCATACTCCAAAACATCCAGCCCTTTTACAGAATGGGCTTCCCAGTCTATGTGTGGAAAATTAAAATCTCCCACATTCACAACCTTGTGCTTACTACAAATATCTGCTATCTCCTTACAAATTTGCTCGTCCAATTCTCGCTCACCATTAGGTGGTCTATAATGCACCCCTATAATTGTTACTACACCTTTCCCATTCCTGAATTCCACTCAGATAGCCTCCCTAGACGAGCCCTCTAATCTATCCTGCCAAAGCATCGCTGTAATATTTCCCATGACAAGCAATGCAAAACCTCCCCGTCTTGCCCCTCCGATTCTATCACACCTGAAGCAACGAAATCCAGGAATATTTAGTTGCCAATCACATCCCCCCCCCCCCCCCCGCAACCATGTTTCACTATTAGCTACCACATCATATTTGCAGGTATCAATCCATGCTCTAAGCTCATCCACCTTTCTTACAATGCTCCTAGCATTAAAATAGATGCATTTACGAAATTCTCCACCTCTTACTATCTGTTTATCTTTAACGGCACAAACAACTTCACTATCTTCTTTTTCTTCCTTCTCCCCTACATCTTCCGTCTGAGCACTCCCCTGCTCTATCATCTGCCTATCCTCCCTCACACACTGTCTACTCGCTTCCTCTTAATTGTGAACTAACCTCCTCTCTCCTAGTCACTTCAATTTCATCCCCCCCCAAACATTCTGGTTTAAATCTCCACAGTAACCTTAGCAAATCTTCCCGCCAGGATATTGGTTCCCCTGGGATTCAAGTGCAACCCATCCTTTTTGTACTGGTCACACCTGCCCCAAAATGACCCAGAAAATTGAATCCCTGTCCCCTGCTCCAATCCTTCAGCCACGCATTTAACCTCTATCTTATTCCATTTCTACTCTCTCTGTCGCATGGCACAGGCAGTAACCCCGAGATGACTACCTTTGTGGTCCTTCTTCTCAGCTCTCTTCCTAACACCCTACATTCTCCTTTCAGGACTTCTTCCCTTTTCCTACTTATGTCATTGGTACCTATATGTACCACAACCTCTGGCTCTTCACTTTCCCACTTCAGGATATCTTGGACGTGATCAGAAACATTCCGGACCCTGGCGCCAGGAGGCAAACTATCATCCGGGTCTCCTGAATGCGTCCACATAATCCCTTATCTGATCCCTTAACTATCGAGTCCCCTATTACTACTGTCTTCCTCTTCCTTTCCCTACCCTTCTGAGCTACAGGGCCGGAGGCATGGCCTCTGTTAGGCAGGCTGTTCCCCCCAACAGTACTCAGACAGGAGTATTGTCAAGGGTCCAGCCACTGGGGTACTAGTATCTGAATCTTCCCCTTCCCTCTACTAACCATGACCCACTTGTCTGCCTCCTGTGGCCCTGGTGTGACCACCTGTCTGTAACTCCTCTCTACAAACTCCTCGCTCTCCCGGACCAGACGAAGGTAATCGAGCTGCAGCTCCAGTTTGCTGCAGCTCGGCGAACCTTACACAGATATGGACATCCGGGAGGCTAGGAGACTCCAGTACCTCCCACATTCGACACCGAGAACAACAAGCTGCCCTCACACTCATAATCCCCACTTTCCTCAAATAACAGGAAAAATTGAAAACTAAACCTACCTTGCCTCTCCCGTTTCTGTCTAAGTCCGTTGAGCCAAAGCCTTTAAGCCTTCACTCTGCTCCCGGCTCACACCGCTGTCCGCAAAACGACGCTGCCCGCTGTAAAAGACTTTTTTCCTGTTAAATCTTCCGCGCTTCACTGCCCGACGTCACACGCCTGAGCAGTCCCGCCTCTCTTAACTCCGGTGAGAAGAAGAAAAAATCAAAATGGCTCCCGCCGCACTCCCGTTCTGATTCTCAGACTTCCTTCTCCAAATTGTCCAAAGGAGCTGAATCAACTGGAACTATGGTTTGAAGAAGGTTTAGACCGTGGAGTCGGTTTCTTTGGTCGGCAGGAGATTATGAGCAGAAGGGCTCAAAACTTCCCTTAAGTTTGTGCTCTTCAGGATTGGATTCCACAAGCATGCAGGAAATAGGCTGTGATGGCCCACCTTATCTACGCTCCTCGTGGTTATAATAACCTCTGTCATGTCACCCGACAGCTTCCTTCGCACCAGGGAAAACAGTCCCTGCATTTTCAGTCCTACCTTATAACTCAAGCCCTCCAGTCCCACTAAGATCTCCGTTAATATTTTCTTAAATCTTTCCAATTAATCACAGCCTTGTTGTAATGCAGATGGCAAGACCTGCACATAAGTGCGGCAACATGAGGTATAGTATAAGGTGACAAAATGTTCCAACTTCTGGTTCCCTCTATGACAAATACACTTAGGAACCCTCTAGACCTGTGTGACCTCTGACACAGAATCATGTCCCGGCAGCCTTGTGCATTTCTCTTCCTACATGGATCAGTACAACATAATATGGGCCCTTCAGTTAACAATGTCATGCCAGTCTTTTAACCTAACTCTTCCCCCCACATTGCCTTCAGCCTATTCAGGGGAATGAACACTCAACGTTTCAGGTCAAACCTCATCATTAGACCTGGAAAGGAAGGAGGCAGAAGCAGTTCCTTTTCCGGATCCCATTTTGATACTTCTTCCTATGACCCCTCTACTGCTATGATGAAGCCAAATTCAAATTGGAGGAGCAACAATGGACAGATTGCCTCCTATCTGTGTGTGTGTGTGTAGCCTCCTAATGGCATGCCTATTGATTTCTGTAGCTCCCACTAATTTCAACATCCACCCTTTGTCTTGTCTCCCTTTCACCGTTCTGGTTAGCCTCATCAATTCTCTTCACCTGCCCATCGGCTCCCTCCGGTTACCCTCTCCACCCCATTCTCCCATGGTCAAATGTAATCTCCTACTCTCACTTCACACCTTCCAGCTTATAATCCTCCAGTTTCCACCACCTTCTTATTCTGGCTCCTCCTGCTTCCTTTCCAGTTTTAATGAAAATTATTAGCCAGGAACTTCAACTGCTGGTGGCATCAGCACCGGAGTTCGGAGTGAAGGCTTCAGAGTTCGAATTGGGCCGACTCCCTAGCACGCTTGACGTCCGTGCTGGGTTGAGCGTCGAGCTAGCATATCGACCTCGTAAACCTAAGAAAGCCTGCAAAAATAAGAAAGCATTTAGTGTATTGGAGAATTATGTTCCGTTCCGGTCATCTCATTATAGGAAGAATATGAAAGCTTCAGAAAATCCATAGGATGCTGCCTAGATTAGTGAAGGCTAAACGAACTAAGAATTTTCTCTTTGGAGCGAAGGAGAACGAAATGGGAATTTATAGAGTTGTATAAGATGATAAGAGTCACAATTTAATACGAGTTGAATAATCTTAAGGTGATTAGACAACAGAACAGGGAGAATATCAGAGGCAGATTTGTTTTACCTACAGAGTGGGGAGTGTGAGGGACATACTGCCGGGCTGATGGTAAAGTCTGATACATTGGGGTCATTATTGGTACTGCTAGATCGGTAAATGGATGATGGAAAAAATGAAGAGCGATGTGGGAGAGAAGGCTTACATTGTTCGTGGAGTACGAGAATCGTTCGGCTAAATGGAAATTGTGGGTATAATGGCATGTATTGTGCTATACTCTTTATTACTGTAGATTACAATTGTACAACTATGTCTATGCAAATCTCTTTTACATTCTCCCTGTAAATCCTTGCAAGAAAGTGGATCTTAACGCAGCATATGGTAACATAGGAGGCTATTCATAATATTTTTTTAACCTAGTAAGCTTGCGAGCACTTCCAGCCAGCTGCGATGGATTTCCCCTTCCTTGTTTACAGCCAGGGTGCACTTGATCAACCATCTCGGGAGAATTTCGCATATTTTGTTGTTGGTTATTTTTGTTCATAAACCGGCTGCGTCTTAAACTGCCGAAGGGTCCTTCCGTGCATCATCAGGACCATGACGAAGGCTCTTTCCAGACAATGTTTCATGGATATGGGTATAGCAACCCTATCTCATTAAAACACAGAGGTGCAGGAACGCCAGCAGAAGCTCCAAAGGCCTCAGCCTAGGGAGAAGAAGGATCTTCACCTCAACGATGTATGAAGTCTTGTACTGAAAGCGGATGCCATATAGACAATCAACCTTCTATTGGCCCAGGATCTGGCGAGTTGTAGACGGCGGCCTATGCCCCAGTTGGTGATGGATGAGGAGAAGGAGGTAAAGAAGTAGAGAAAGAACAGGAGGATGATGGAGGATGATGGAGGAAGAAGAAGAAGAAGAAGAAGAAGAAGAAGAAGAAGAAGAAGAAGAAGAAGAAGAAGAAGAAGAAGGAGGAGGAGGAGGAGGAGGAGGAGGAGGAGGAGGAGGAGGAGGAGGAGGAGGAGGAGGAGGAGGAGGAGGAGGAGGAGGAGGAGGAGGAGGAGGAGGAGGAGGAGGAGGAGGAGAAGAAGAAGAAGAAAAAGAACTAAACACAGTAGAGTTGCAACTTTGCTCCGTGGCTCTTGAAATCAAACTCCGATTAAAGATGAATAACTTGTAATACGCTGTCTTAAATTGCACAAAAACTTGAGCAATCTGTGGGGTGTACCCCAAGATCTCTCTGTTCCTCCACATTGCTAAGGATCCTGGTATTATCCTTGTATTCTGTCTTAAGATTGACTTTCCAAAATGAAGAATGACATTTTTCCGGACTGAAATTCTTCTGCCACTTCTCAGCCCAGCTCTGCATCCTGTCAATGTCCCATTATAACCTACGATAACCTTATACACTCTCCACGCCTCCGTCAACATTTATCTCGTCCACAGACTTTCTAATCTGCTCTTCTTCTTGCTCATCGAAGTCATTTAAAAAAATTCCAAACAGCAGTGTTTGCAGAACAAATCCCTAACGGAACACCACTGATCACAGACCTCCGCACAGAATACGCTCCATCTACTATCACTCACTGCCTTTGACAAACCAATTTTGATTTATACGTAGCCACGTTTCCATGGATCTCACTACTACCAGCTTTCTGAATGAGCCTTCCCCGGCAAACCGTGTCATACAACTTACAAAAACCAAGGTACATCTTTCTCGTAATAAGGATATCAGACTGAACGTAATACTCCAAGAATGATAGAACTACTGTGTTATACAGCTGCAAAATCACCTCACAACACTTGAACTCATTCCCTCAAAAATGAAGGCTAACATACCATACAGCTTCCTAGCACCCTATCTTTGAGCAATATAGGGAAGTGGACCCCAAGATGCCCCTGTTCATCCACATGACTAAGAATCCTGTTATTAATTCTGTATTCCGCCTTTAAGTTTCACCTTCCAAGGTGTATCACATCATACTTTCACAGACTGAGCACCACCTGCCTCTTCTCAGCCCAGCTCTGCACCCTGTCAATGTCCCATTGTAACCTACTGCAGCCTTCTACACACTTCACAACGCGGTTCCTCTTCAGGAAGTCCAAGCATCTTCCGTCCTCTGCATGGTGGAAGTCCACCAACTCCTCCGCCCACCACCACTATCTCGGAGACAGTTTCTGAACTCGTAATCGGGATGGCAAGAACTGCACACGATACTCCAAGTGTGGCCGCATCACGGTATTGTACAAAGCCTGGGACTTCATATCCTCTACGATGTAGTGGCTCCATCACGCTCCAGACCAGTGCGACTCCTGACAGGGAATTATATCCCTGCAGCCTTGGACATGTCCCTTCATAGATCAGAAGAGCACAATACAGGCCCTTTGGTTCACAACATTTACTAAGAACAATTAACTCTTCCCATCACATTGTCCTCAGTCTATTAAGCGGAATAAACACTCGACGTTTCAGGCCAAAACACTAGTTAGGTCTGGAGGATGGAAACAGAGGCAGTTTGGTTTCCCGATCCTATTTTGATATGCCTGCCTATGGCTGCCTCTACTGCTACGATGAGGCCAAATGCAAACTGCAGGTGCAGAACCTCATATTCTGTCTGTGTAGCTGCCTAACAACATGCCCATCGATTATATTTAACTTCTGAAAATTTCAACACCAACCCTTTGTCTTTTCTCTCATTTATTGTTCTGGTTAGCCTCACCCATTCTCTTCAAACCACTGGTCATTGATGAAATATTTAAATTTCACAAACGGAGTGAGAGCAAAAATGAAAGCATTTCTGAATATTGTGCTGAATTGCGCAAACTATCAGAACCTTGTAAATCTGGAGCAGGTCTATTGGACGCATTGAGGGATAGGTTAGTGTATGGCATGCACTGTGAAAGCATACAGAAGAAGATCCTGAGTGAAAAAGACCTTGCATTAGAGGAGGTGCTGAACATTGCAATATCATGGGAAACAGCAGCACGGGGCGCTTCAGAGATACAACAAAAATCTCTGCTATATGCTACAAATAAAATATCACAGAACAGAAGTGAAGGAAAGAAATGTTACCGTTGTGTGAACAGATCACATGACCCTCATGATTGTGGCTTTGAAGACAAAGAATGCAGATATGGTGGCATACAGGGCTAGATTGGCGGAGTGTACAAAGCTTTTAAACAGCAAAAAAAGGACAAAGTACAGAGAAAAAAAGAAACCCTAGAAAGGAAAATACAACAATGTACACAAAAAGAATGAAAGCAGTTCTGATGAAAACGACTCAGACCAAAGTGAACTGACTTGTCTCCATCTTCATAGTGTGAAAGAGACCAATGATCGAAGAGTAATATGCATCACTCCTCCAATGGCAGGCGTGAGACTGAAAATGTATTTGGACACGACTATAAACGACTGATTTTGCACTTACCTCTGAAGCGAACTGAAGTACTGCCAAAGACTTACACAGGACAGAGAGTGCATCCCAAAGTTAAAATTAAAGTGACAGTGACCTAAAGGAGAAAACACAGCAGCTGAACCTCTATACTTAGAAATGGAAGACCACCGTTGCTGGGACGTGACTGGCTAAGGAAAATCCAGTTGAATTGGTATACCATCAAGGCATTAGTTGTGTCACAAAGGAGGGCTGCTCGGGGGGAGGGCATGTCCGCAGCTCTCCTCTCACCCATTGTCAACTATTATAATGAAGAGAAGGAGCGAGATAGCGTCGACAATGAGGACAAAAGGAATATCCATGGCCACGACTCTGATGAAGATATGTGGGATGCTAGTGAGACAGGTATTGCCAATAAGCAAGGTGATGAAGACTACCTGGAAGTAAAAGAGCAGATGTACCAGGAGAAATTGACATCTCTCAAAAAACAGCTACAGCAGTTACAGGAAGGCACTTTGCAGAAGTATCAGAAAAGGGGATGAATAAACCAGATCAAAAGTACAAGGAAACAATACGAAATGCAGAGGTTTTTCTGCAACTGGGGATAGAACAAATGGAAAGGAATTATATTAAAGAGAAGAAAGCAGCAGTGAAAGAATTTGAATATAAAAAGATTGAGTTAGAATGAAAGCAAAAAGATGATTGAGAATGAGAGGCTAACAATGGAACTCACGGGATATTCAATAGAAGTAAAACCAATAATGACTAGGATACTAAAGAGGAGACCCAATGACCCTGTTTCAATTCCAGACAAAAGACGAAAACCTGCACCTGCGCAGTAAAATTGCTAGTTAACAAATGAACAGATAATGGAAGACCTGCGAACTCTTAATAAC
The DNA here is from genome assembly GCF_030144855.1 of Hypanus sabinus. Lineage (NCBI taxonomy): Eukaryota > Metazoa > Chordata > Chondrichthyes > Myliobatiformes > Dasyatidae > Hypanus > Hypanus sabinus. The sequence goes on from NC_082734.1 coordinate 27,985,544, forward strand.
TTAAATCTTTGAAAAGACCAGCATTTCCGCCTTCTCCTGAGCATCTTCCCAGCAGTCCTGGTGAATCGCCAGCACAAAGTTATGAAGCACGAATAAAAGATGGAAAGGTATATTACTGTAAGAGATGGTATCATAAAAGTCAGGTTATCTATCTGGAATCTAAGGAGAATACGAAGATTGGCTGTGTAATTAGCTCAGTTGGAACAAATGATATATGGGTAATGAATACAAGTGATAACACCAAGATGCATACATATCTAGGACAGCTACACAGAGGAGTCTTCATTATACGGAGGCGAAATGCTGCCAAGAACACTTAGCAATTTGGAGGCACAAATCTTCGTAACTCTCCAGCCTCAGAAGTCAAATTTTCATGACTTTAATAAGGAAATCTGTATTAAAACAAACACTTTATAGACTTGAAGACCAAACTATTTGAAGACACTTTCCAATGCCATCTCGGTGTCACACCTGGTTTCCATCAAGAACCGCAGTATAAGAACCTCGGCGTCACAACCACTTGTTGCCAGTTCGTTTGTCTTTTTCCTGTGACATAACTACATTTCCCGACCGCTTAGAAACATTTGTTCTATGTTTAGCTCCATTTTCAAGGTTTATCTATGAGACTCCGTCTCTCCGAGTCAAAGCTCCGTGTTCAGTCTATGAGCCAAATCTCCGTGTCAAGGCTCTGTGTCAGGGCTCCTTGCAACCCTCACCTTTGATGATTGTGCATATTTTTAAGAATACCATTCACCTTTTCACGGATTTCACTTCGCTTTTCGACATCTTTGCAACATGGACGTGACTACTGTCTATGGCCGGAACCTGCCAATTTGTGAATTGTTTAATTTATTCCAGACAATATAGTGAAGAACTATTTGTTTGTTTCAGTGCCGGACAATCGAGAGAATACACCCACCCCACCCTCACTAGCGACTTGAGTTATAAATGGGTCTTAGACCAAAAGTAAAAAAAAGCGATTGTTATAGTTTGATATTATCACGTTACTTTGTTATAATTCGATATTATTAAGTTACTAAATAAACCAATGGTAGGCGTTGTATGTTAAGGGTAAACATATTTGTTTAGCATAGTGTTCCAGTTAAGAAAACAGTTGATACACTATTAAAATAACAGGGGAGCAGTGTACCATATAGCCAACAGTATAATGAGGGACTACTTTATGTTTTAGAAAGACGTCGTTGAATGCGCTACTTGGCGCATATTGAGCATGCGCTACTAGACGCCTATTGATCTGTACGTGTGTATCCATTTCGGAGTTCTGCCAGTAAAGAACCATGAAACTTAGCTCCCGTTTCCATCACTTTTATTAATAGCTTTGTTGTGTAGTCAGGCCACATACTCAATATCTTCATTGTACTGCATTCGCCTTTATTACCTCACACTCCAGCTGTACAACTACGTCTAAGTAAAATTCCCTTGCACTTTCCCTGTAAGTGCTTGCAATAAATTAATTCTCAAAGCTGTATATGGCAATGTATGCGTACTTAGATCGTAAGTTTACTTTCAGCTTGCAAGCTTGCGAGTTTTGCTTCCTTATTGACATTGCTCATTAGCCGCAAGGACATTTCACAGAATTTGTTGCTAGTTTCTGCCCATAAGGCTGCTGCTATTAAAGCTGCCAAAGGCTTCCCCACCCCTGCTCCATCAGGGCCTTGCCGAGTTTGGGGTGGTGAGGGGTTGTGGTGGGAGATGCTGAACAGGGTCGGGAGGTGCGAGAACCTATCACTTTCGACGCCTGTTGAACCGAATTGCAGATTTTCTTTCTCAGTCTGCTCGAAGGCGCACGTAACTTGCAGCAGGATTCAACCCCCTTCGGAATATCTGAAGGGAGCAGCCCCCTCAATTTATGGCTGAGCCTCGGCCCCAGTGCAATGGAGCAACATTGTGTGTCTTGGGGAGTGAGATATACTGGCTGGTCCTACTCTTCGGACTAGCCGCCGAGGACATTCGCACATCCGGGTGGTGCTGAGGAGGCTTCACTCTGTGTATCACACCAAGAGTATGAGATGACAGAAAATGAGGGAGCTTCTCCATATGTCTGACCCTAGAGTGTGTGATGGGATGGTGTGAAGGAAGGTTCACCCTGGGTCTGACACCGGGAGTGTGTGTTGGAATGGTGTGTAGGGAACTTCACTCTGTGCCTGACCCCAAGAGTGTCTGGAGGGAAGGTGAGGAGGGAGCTTCAACTCAGTGTCAGACCCGGACATAGAGACATAGAGGAAGTAAAGAGGTAATTCATATGGAAGCCGAAAAGTAAACTTTCGAATACCTTTTATAGTGAATACTCCCTTTTCCATAACTCATGTGTCTCCATCAGAAACTCCTCCCCACCCGAAACCTACGAATTAGGAACAGAAATGGCCGTTGGCCCGTCGAGCATGCTTTGCCATTTAATATGATTATGACTGATCTGGCCATGGACTCAGATCCACCTACCTTCCTTTTCTCCATAACTCTTAATTCCCCGCACCTTCACCATGGCCCCTTTCTCAATTCCTTTTCCTCCTTACACCTTTTCTGAAGCGCTCTCTCCGCACTGCCTCTCTCACATTGCTTCCTCTCTGCTGACTGATCCTGCTGCTATGGTCTTCTCATCACCCGTCCCGCGGCATGACGCTCACTACTCCTCCTGTACAGCTCCCTCCCAACTTCATACTCCCCATTACCGTCCCTCTCCGAGGTTATACATAGACATCCTCTCTGTGCCCGAATGTAATGCCATCTCTGTCATGTTCCAACCGTCAGATTCGCAGACTGAAATCTATTATGTAATCTTCTTTCAAGAGAGAGAGAAAAATCACACACACAAGTTCAGAACTAAGGACGCAGCAAAGCAAAAAACCCCAACTTCATCGGATGATTGAGCATTTCCATTTTCAGTACGTTTCCTCTCCCATTCCCTTCCGTTCAAACTCCAGCGCCAGCACTGCTGAGGATTAAACTGCATCCGCCATCTCTCTGCCCACTTTCGTGTTGGGTAATTTCCCATCCTATCAGCTCTGAAATTTGACAGAAGTTACACAAGGATCTGGATCAACTGGAACTATGGTCTGTGTAGGAGGGAAGGTTTAGACCGTGGAGTCGGTTTCTTTAGTCGACTGTAGATTATGAGCTGAAGGGCTCATAATTTATCTTCTATTTGGGATCTCTGTTGTAGAATAGAGATATCATGGCCTGCAAGTTCCCCGATGGTAATGACATAGTTCAACAGGCTGTGGAAAGACACTTCATCGGAGAGGACTCTGAGTATAGAATCTGGGTTATATTGTAGATGTTTCAGAAGCTAGAGAGAACGCACTTGGAGAAATGTCTGTGGTTCTAGTTGTCCTACACAAAAGACGGGTTTCGACCGCAGGGAGCACAGATGTTGCCGAAGCTGGAGAGCTGACCAGAGCAGCTCGTGGCTCTTGAGCTCAATTTCCCAACTGCACCAGCACACCGTGCAACATCTAATGCACCCTACCAACTTGCCCCCCCCCCCACCCCGGGTTCTTTAAAACTTCCGTTTAATTTTGTGCTCTTTAGAATTGGACTCCCCAAGCATGCAGGATGCAGATTGTGATGGCCTAACTCATCTACACCGCTCCTGGCTTTATATATCTTTATCATGTCACCTGACAGCTTCCTTTGCACCAGGGAAAACAGTCCTAGCTTATAACTCAAGCCATCCAGTCTCAGAAAGGTCTCCGTTAATATTTTCTAACTCTCTCCAATTAATCACACCCTCGTTTTAATGGGGATGGGAAGACCTGCACGCGACATAACGTTCCAGCTGCTGGTACTTAGTGCCCTCTACGACGAAGATCCTTCATCACGCTCTACACCTGTGTGACCTCTGACAAGGGAATCCTATCCTTGCAACCTTGGGCATTTCTCTTCCTGCATAGACCAGTACACCACAAAACAGGCCATTCGGTTCACAACGACGTGCCAGTCTTTTAACCTATTCTAAGATCAATCTAACTCTTCTTATCACATTGCCCTCAATCTATTCAGGGGAATAAACTCTCGACGTTTCGGGCCAAAACTCATCGTTAGGCCTGGAAAGGAAGTAGGCAGAATTAGATCGGTTTCCCGATTCCATTTTGACATGTCTGCCTATGGTCATTTCAACCACTACGAAGAGGCCAAACACAAATTGGAGGAGCAATACCTCATCTTCTGTCTGTGTAGCCTCCCAGTAGCATGCTTGTCGATTTCTCTAACTTCTAAAAACTTCAACATCCATCCTTTGTCTTTTCTCCCTTTCACCATTGTCGTTAGCCTGACCCGTTCTCTTCACCTGCCTCTCGCCTCGCTCTGGTTACCCTCTCCACCCCATTCTCCATGGTAAAATGTAATCTCCCAGTTTCACTTTACACCTTCCAATTTATAATCCTCCATTTGCCACCACCTTCTTATTGTGGCTTCTGCCGCTTCCTGTGCAGTCTTAATGAAAATTATCAGCAAGTAACTTCAACTGCTTACTTCTCTTAATTTTCCCCTATTGCATTTAACGTATTGGAGAATTGCTCTCTGTTCTGGTCATTTCATTATAGGAAGGATATGAAAGCTTTAGAAAAGCTAACGGGGAAATTTACCATGATGCTGCCTAGGTAAGGGAGCATGCGTTGTATGGGAAGGCTGGGCAGCTCCTTCGAGCGTAGGAGAATGAGATGGGAATTGGCAGAATTGTATAAGATGATAAGAGTCAGAAATGGAATGCACAGACAATGCCATTTTTCACTGAGCGACAATATGACAAGATTTGGAATAATTTTAAGGTGATTAGCTGAAAGAACAGAGCGAATATCAGAGGCACATTGTTTTTTTACACAGAGAATGGTGGGCGTGTGGGATGCATTGCCATGATGACGGTAAAGTCTGACACTTTGGGGTCATTAATGGTATTGCTAGATGGGTACATGGATGATGGAAAAAATGAAGAGCTATGTGTGTTGCTTTGATTTCTGGTATCTGCAGATTTTCTTTTGTTTGAGGTATGAGGCAGGAAGGTTTGGACAAGAAGACATCGGGAGTTAGGTGGGAGATGCGAATGGGAAGTCGGAGACTGATTCATCTCTCCATCTGGAATTCTGTCCCAGAAAATATGACGTTCTCTGTCTACACTCACAGGTCCCGTTCGATATCACCTGCAGAGGTGCGCATGGATGCATCACCAATTTACACCTCGCTGCTGCCTTACCAAGGTAGGTGTATACAACACTTCGAGGGGAGAGCGGACGGTGAGTCGATGCCTGGTCTCGGGGGTAGGAGTGGTGAGGAGAGGACCGTGTGCCCTAAACCCGATCCCAAATGGAAGGGTGAAGAAGGAACATGCGCCTGATGCCTGATCACAGAGGGTAAGGTGTGTGTCGGGGGTGGGGGTGTGGATGAAGGGGCAGAGTGTCCGACGCCCAATTTCAGAAAGGGGTGGGGGACAGAAGAGTGTATCTCATGCCGGCTTCCATGCGGTGGGGTGGGGGAAGACGACTTTGTGCTCGACACCTGGTCCTAGACGGGAACGATGGATACAAGACGGTGTCCGACACCTGGTAAATTAATACACACAAAAATCTGGAGGAACTCAGCAGCTAGTCAGCATCTGTAAAAAAGAATAAACTTTTGACAGATATCCTGAAGAATCTCGGCCTCTATCGTTCTCTGTTTACTCTTTTCCGTAGAGGCTCCCTGGCCTCTGAGTCCCTCCAGCATTTTGTGTGTATTGGTTTGATTTTCAGCATCTGCAGATTTTCTGTTGTTTGTGACCTGGCTAACTAATTAGCTGTCTTCTATACTTCAGGCGTTTTATTGATAAAACTGGGATATCTGCTCAAGATGGCGATCCAGTTGCAGAATAAATCTGAACTTGCCCGCCTCCTTGTTCTGGATTTCGAAAATCCAGCGGGAATTTCGTTCCACAAAGTTACAGTCGTAAAGGTGGAATCGACACAACATCAATCCTGCTGCGCTGTGCCACAGGCACTGAGGCTTTCCGGGGCTGCTCGGTGGAGTGGAGACAGGGGTCGGGGGAACGGAAGGCAGCGAACCCGGAGGTTGCCTGAAGGCCCGGGATGGCGGGCACGGGGCCAAGTGAAGGGGCGAGGGAGAGGTGGTGGGAGTGAGGAAGTGCCGGCCAGAGAGCGAGTGGTTAGGGGTGGGAGGGGGAGTGTTTATCTGCTGGGAATCTCCTTTGGCAGTCTCACTGTGTCCTGGGCTGGGCCTGAGCCCTTGGCCTGGGAGCCCCGACTCTAGGAGACTTGATAGGCAGTATTTGCACCGTTTGCTGAACGTTTTCAGTTCAATTTCCACTGCAGACACTCGGGCACCAAAGTCTGGCCAGTAGTCACACTGCAGTTATAACTGTCTGCTACACACTCAGAGGGGCTGTCTTCAGTGTGAAACATTGGGTTAAATGATCATGTGGCCTGATAGGAGTGAACAGGCGTCTGGATAATACTTCTTCAGACTGTAGAAGTAAATAGTAAATCCTGTCAATGTCTGCTGATCTGTTGTAAAAACCTGCTGGAGACTGGAGTGCAGAGATGGGGTTGGGGGACTGTGTATGTGTGTTGGTGGGAAGAATAGAGCTTGTTTTGCTGCTGTTGGTTTCTTACTTGTGTTCTGCGGAGCATTGCCAGCAAGCTGTGTGTTGGTGACAGGATGACTGGCAATGCTTGCAGGCTGTGTCGGTTATTAAGACAAATTTCACCATATTTTTTGAAGTGCACGTGATATATAAAATTCATTTGAATCCTGTTATAATGGAGCAAGCAAGACCTACCAGCACTTTGGGTCTTCTTTGGGGCTCACTCGACCCTTGGAACTGTACACTACTGATGTCCCAAATGGGCTTAGTGAAACTTCTAAATGGAGTCATTGTGGACCTGCCACAGGCCAGTGCTTTCAGTCTCCGATCCGACTTGAGTGTATCCTTCAGGAGGCTGAACTCATGGAAAGCTTCCGGCCCAGGCAGGGTACATGGCCGAGTACTAAAGACTTGTTCTGATCAATTGACCAATATTGTTCTGACCAATATTTTTAACCTCTCATGGGGGTTGAACGGCGGAGAGGGTCAGCAGCTCCCCAGTGTTAACACTTCAGAGGATCTCTCCGGAGTCCAGCATGCAAGTGCCGTTACAAAGAAAGCACAACAGCGCCTCTACGTTTTTTAGATGTTTGCGAAGATTCGGCATGTCGTCTAAAACTTTGACAAACTTCTCTAGATGTGTGGGGAAGAGTATTTCAACAGGCTGCGTCACGGCCTGGTATAGAAACACCAATGCCTTTTTGAATAGAAAAAGCTACAAAAAGTAGTGGATCTGGCCCAGTCCATCACAGGTACAACCCTTCTCACCTTTGAGCGTATCTACATGAAACACTCGCAGGAAAGCACATCATCATCAAGGGCGCCCACCATCCAGGTGGGCGCCCTTCTCACTGCTATCACCAGGAAGGAGGTACAGGAGCCTCAGGATCCATGCTACCAGGTTCAGGAATCGTTTTTACCCCTGAACCATCAGGCTCCTGAAAATAGGCTCCTGAAATAACTGCACTCACCCCTTCACTGAACTGTTTCCACAACCTATGGGCTCACTGTCAAGAGCTCTTTAACTGACGTTCTTGATATTTATTGTTTATTTAAGTTTTTTTTAAAAACTCTATTTGCACAGTTTGTTGTCTTGTACATTGGTGTTTCTCTGTTCTCTTGGGTGTGATTTGATCTTTCATTGATTCTGATATGGTTCTTGAATTTACTTTGAATGCCTACAAGAAAATGACTCTCGGGATTGTATATGGTGACGTATGTTTATTTGATAATAAATTTACTTTGAACTTGCTGAGAATAAATGCACCTGGAAAGATAAAGAAAACAGCTGCTTTAGGACTGGTCATAGCTTAAAGTATTAATAATATCTTCATTCTGCTCAAAATCTGGAAAAATAAAGCATAATTGGAATAAAAATAAAGTGAAGGAAGGTAGATAATTATCAACAACATGGATGCTTTTAAGATTTGTAGTATTGCAGCTGCTATTTTAATGAAGTCTGTGATAGGGGTCCTCCAAGGCTCTGTGGAAGGCTGGTGGTAGCCTTTGGGGCTTCTGGGCTTGTAGCTATCTTTGAAAACTTGTAACCAGGCTTGGAAATCTGCTGTTGGTGGAAAAAGAGGGATTAGAGTTGTAAGCTACGCCGAGCCTGATATTCTTTGCTTTCCTCTGCCAGAGTTCAGTGAAGCACCATGAATGCCATATTCGGAAGAAGAAAGACCCCGGAGGAGATGCTCCGGCAGAACCAGCGGGCACTGAACCGGGCCATGAGGGAGCTGGACCGCGAGCGAACGAAGCTGGAGCAGCAGGAGAAGAAGATCATTGCGGACATCAAGAAAATGGCCAAACAGGGGCAGATGGTATGTGCGCGCAAAGCCTTTTCAGGAGCTAATTCTTCCAGAGGAGAGTAAACTGACGGGCTGGATCACTTAGAACAGAGATCAGAATAAAAAGATTTGTGTTCCTCTTCCTGACAGAAGGCGCAGTGCTGCGTCTGGGAGAGCCACTCTCTCCCGGTGACCTGAGTGTGTGGAATTTGCCTGTAATTGTGTCAGTTTCCTCCAGGTGCTCGGGTTTCCTCTCACAGTCCAGAGGGTCACTGTAAATTGCACCTGGTGTGTGGACCAGTGGTGAAATCTGGAGGTAAAAGGGAGGACACAATGGGCAAAATTGAGCCCACTAAACCTATCAAGAACACATCTGATAAGATACAGGAGTAGAATTAGGCCAATTGGCCCATCAACTCTGATCTGCCATTTCATCATGGCTGATCCAATTTTCCTCTCAGCCCCAGTCTCTTGCTTTCTCCCTGTATCCCTTCATGTCCAGACCAATCAATAATCTTTCAACCTCTGTCTTAAATATACGTAAAGGCTTGGCCTCCAAATCTGCCTTTGACAAAGAAATCCACAGATTCACTACTCTCTGGCTAAAGAAATTCCTCCTCAACTCCATTCTGAAAGGACATCCCTCTACTCTAAGGCTGTGCCTCCTGGTCTTGGACTCCCCCACCATAAGAAACATCCTCTTCATGTCCACTCTATCAAGGCCTTTCACCATTCAATAGGTCACCTCTCATCCTTTGGAATTCCAGTGAATACAGGCCCACAGCTGTCAAATGCTCACTCTCAAGACGCATACCTTGCCCACCTTTCAGGGCACCTTGCCATCCTTTTTATGCCATAGACCCGTCCCACTAACTGAGGTGCCCGTGGGCCCCAGTTTGGGAACCCCTGTAAGATCCAGAGAGTGTTGGGGAGCTCTACTAATAATAGTACCCCTTCAAGTCATCGTGATTGAGAAACATCAGCAATGCTTCATCAATGCACAGGTTTAAATCACGATTCTTGGCCCAACAGTACTTGAGTTCAAGCCTCTGCATTACCAGCTAAACCATGGTGCCATTAATATTGTCAGATGTTGTAATCAATAGCTATGTCTCTGTAAGAGAGACACAAAAGCACAAGGACAAGCCTTTCAGCCCACGGTGTCTGCTCCAACCAAGATGATGAATTAAACTGAGCATCTGCTTGCACCTATGCCTCAGGGTCCTGTCATTTACCGCATTTGACCTCCATCAGAATACACCTCATCTGCCATTTCCAACTGGTCTATATGCTGCTGTATCCTTTGACTGCTATCCACAACTCTGCCAATTTTTGTGTCGCTGCTAACTTACTAATCATTTTCACACTGGTGGTTCACAAACAAAAAACTCTACGCATTGATCCTTGTGGAACACGAGTGGTCACAGATCTCCATCTTCATTTTCATCCTGGTCATTCACAAACAAAAAATCTCCTGGTGTTCATCCTTGTGGAACACGAGTGGTCACAGGTCCTCAGTGAGAATAGCAGCCTGCACTCCTGCACTACACTCTGACTTAAATGGCCAAGCCAGTTTCGAATTCAGTCCACTATGTTTTCATGAATTATGTGTGTCTGTGTGATACAGGCCCTTTGGCCCAGTGAGTCTATAATGACCCCAGTGTCCAACCAGCTAGCCCCATTTTCTTGGACTTGACCCATGTCTGCCTAAGTCTTGCCCCCCGATGTATTTATCCAAGATGCTTATAAATGATACTGTTCTACCTGTCTCACTCTCTTCCTCTGGCAGCTCATTCCATGTACTCACCATTCTCTATGTGAAAAAGGACCCTATAAAATCTTTTCTCTCTCATCATTAACTTATGTCCCCTTCTCCAGTTTTGGACTCTCCTGCCCTAGGGAAAGACTTCTACTATTCATCTATGTCTCTCGTGATTGTAAACATTTCTATAAGGTGACCCCTCGTTCCCCTACGCTCCGAGGAATAAGGACCCACCCCAGCTAACCTTTCCCATAACCCTGATGCGCTAGTCCTGGCAATGCTCTGGTAGATCTTTCCTGCACTCTTTCCAGTTTAACCATGTCTTTCCGATAACAAACTAAGGAAAACAATCCTCCCCAAGTGCAACGTCACCAGCAACGTAATGTCCAGCTCCTGTACTCATTGCTCTGACTGATGAAAACCAGGGTGCTAAATGCCTTTTTCACCACCGTCTACCTGTGATACCACTTTCAACAAACTGTGCACTTGTGCTCCAGGTCCCTCTATTCCATTACACTCTATTGCTCACATTTCTAGTACTCAGCCATTCATCGTCTAAGTCCTACAATGGTTTGACTTTCTAACTTGCACTAACTCACACTTGCCTGTACTGAAATCCATTTGCTGCTCCTCAACCTCTTCCCTAACAGATCAAGACCCCGCTGTGATCTGTTATAGCCTCCACTATCAACAATACCTAGCTTGGTATTATACATAAGCTTACTGATCTAACCTTGAGCATTCACATCCAAAATCATTGAAATAATGAGTAATAAGGGTTCCCTATGTCATTACACTAGTCACTGGCCTCCATTCTGTGAAACAGCCTTCAGTGCCACCACCTTCCTACCTCCGAGCCGTTGTGAATCCCTCTAACTAGCTTATCCAGGATTCTGTGGAACCTAACCCTCCCGACCAACCTAGCATGCAGGACTTAATCTAAGGCCTTACTGAAGTTCAAATGGATTACATGCATTACCTTAACCTTTCAGTTATCTGTTCAAAAATTAAAAAAAACATTATCAAACATGACTTACTGCAGACACAAAGCCATGCTGACTCCTAATCAGCCTCCGCCTATCCATATGCTAGAAGATACTGCCCCTCAGAATTCCCCCCAGTGACTTTCCCATGACTGATGGCAGGCTGGCCAGCCTGTGGCTTCCTGGCTTGTCCTTGCTACTCTTCTTAAACAAAGCAAAGGCATTGGTGACCTTCCAGTCTTTGGGAACTTAACCATTGGATAACGATGAAGCTGATATCTTGGCTTCATCGTTAGGCCTGTGTGAGCAGTGAAAGGGTCGGTGACACGGAAGAGAAGTGTGAGGAAAAACATTTGCTGAAGTTTGAAAATGTATTCAGTGTGCAAACAAGAGACGCACACAAAATGTTGGAGGAACTCAACAGACTGGGCAGCATCAATGGAATAGAGGACAGTCGCGTTTCAGGCTGAGACCCTTCAGCAGGACTGCCCTTGTGATTGCAGCATCACCCATCGTGACGGAGACCATCTGGTCCCATTCTTCCTCATTCTTTCACACATTACATCCTTTATTATCAAGAGCAACACAGTTGGAGGGTCTCAGCAGGTCAGGCAGCAGCTGTGGAGGGAACTGAACAGTAGCTGAGACCCCTCATGAGGTCTGGAAAGGAAGAGGGCAGAAGCCAGAATGAAAGGGGTAGGAGGAGGGGGATGGGCATGAGCTGGTGAGTGTTGTGTGAATCTGGGAGGTGATAGTTTTATTTATGGAAATACAGCATAGAATAGGCCCTTCCAGTTGTTTGAACCACACTGTCTAGCAATGCCCTGATTTTAATTCCAGCCTAATCACAGGTCAACTTACAATGACCGATTTCCACTAACTGGTATGTGTTTGGACTATGGGAGGAAACCGGAGCCCCCAGAGGAAACCCACGGAGTCACAGGGGAGAACGTACAAACTCCTTACAGGCAGTGGCAGGATTTGAACCTGGGTTACTGGTACTGTAAAGCTAACCACTACGTCTCCATGCTGCCCTGGTGTCAGCGAAGGGCTGAAGAAGGAATCCATGGCTCTAGTAGATTTTGGAATAAAGGGAAGGAGGTGGACAACCAGAGAGAGGAAGGTGAAGGTGACAGGCAGTTCTTGAAGATGCAGGAGTGGAGAATGAAGGGGTAAAGGGGTCAGAAGGATTGGAGGAACAGAGAGGAATTGTTACCAGATGATGAAGAAATCAATATTGATGAAATCAGGTTGGAGACCAATAAGATGGAGTAGTACCTCAGTGCGTTTTGACTGCCACAACTTCCCTTACTGAGCAGAACCACTCTAGTGTGTAAAACAAAAACCCTTTTGCTCATGTCACTCTTGTTTCTCGCCCAGATTAGCGAAGGCATGGGTTTAGTGTGAGAGGGGAGCAATTAAGAGGAACCTGGGAGGATATTCTATAGAGGGAATGAGTTTGAGGCAGGTACATTAACAACATTTAAAAGTCACTTGGGTAAGTACATGGATAAGAAAAGTTCAGTGCGATGTGGGCCAAATGGGTCTAGGTTGGATTGGAAATGTGGTCAGCATGGAGCAGTTGGGCTGAAGAGCCTGTTTCCATTCTGTGTGGCTATGGATCCAGTACTGATGGTGTGCAGTCCGTGCACTAAGCGCTTAGTGGACCATGCAGGCTGGAAAAGGGAGAGCTGAAGGACGATGTGGTAAAACCCTTGCTAGGTCTCCCAGCAGGCTGATGAAGGTGTGGTTCTGTGGAGGAGTCTACAGCCAGGAGTGTTAAGTGTAGTAGCTACCATGAGATCTGACTTAAAGGTCAGGAGAAAGTCCTCTACTGAGTGTGGACAAAGTGGAACTGGGGAAGAATTGAAACAAGTAGTAGAGGAACACGTAAGAGGGGATTGAATGAGTAACTGAGGAACATGTAAGGGGGGTTGAATGAGTAACTGAGGAACATGTAAGAGGGGGTTGAATGAGTAACTGAGGAAAACCAGGGTGCAGTGAAGGGATTTGATTTGGAGTCTCATACCAAGGCCTTTCAGCCCACCAAGTCTGTGCTGACTTTCAAGCTCCCAATTACATTAATGCCAATGCCAATTTGTGTTCCCCACATTCTACCACTTAATTAAATCTTTGGGATGTGGGGGAAGCCAGAGTCACAAGGAAAGCTTACAAACGGTATGGGATTGAAGGGCGGGTCACTGGAGCTGTGGAGTAGTGACTCGAATAAAGTGGAGGAAGGAGCTGGATTTCGTGGGTCTCGTTTTGTGCTCTAAGTTTTTCCTTTTATCCACTTAGCTTAAAATTCAACAGTATTTTTTAAAAAAGTCTTGTTGTGGGGAAAGAAATGGCAGCTTGTTTCTGGACTGAATATCTCGACAGTACCTATGAATGGTATTCTTTTGCCAAACCCTAGGATGCAGTGAAAATAATGGCAAAAGACTTGGTGCGAACGCGTCGCTATGTGAAGAAGTTCATTATGATGAAGGCAAACATCCAGGCCGTGTCACTGAAGATCCAGACTCTGAAATCAAACAACACCATGGCCCAGGCCATGAAAGGAGTCACCAAGGCCATGGCTACCATGAATCAACAGGTAAGGTTTTGCTTGTGAAGCGAGTTGGGTGTGTCGTGAAATACTGTAGTAAAGACGAGGAAAACAGCTGAATCAGTTCCTTATTGAAGAAGGCATTAACTGGCATTGGGGATGTTCCATGAATAATTCACCAGGCAATTCCTGGGATGAGAGGGTTGTCCTATCATGGGTGGCTTGGGAAATTAGATCTATATTTTTCTGATTTTAGAAACAATGAGGATTTTATTGAAGTGCATAATCTCCTGGGTGGGGGGAGTGGCACAGCAGGATTATGCAAAGATGTCTCTGTAACTGGGAGTGTCTCGAATGAGGGGTCATGGTTACAAAATTAGGGGGCAGGTTGGAATTTTATCTTGGAGAGTGATGAATTTCTGGAAATATCTACCCTGGTGGGCTGTGGAGGCTGGATCACTGGGCCTGTTGAAAGAGGAAGCAGCCAAGCTTCTGAAAGACCAGGCAATTGAGGACATTGGGGACCAGGCAGAGAGAAGGAACCGAGACCTGGGTAGGTCAACGGGGGTGGGGGGGGGGGGTGGGTGTCATATGGAATGGTGGCTCAGCTTGGAGGTCCTTCTCCTATTTCCTGGTTTTCTTTGGTGTGTTGAGGAATGGGTTTGGTGACTGAAGACAACAAGAGTCGTGAGGGGTGGATGAAGAACGTGAGGAAAGGAATGCAGAGAGCAGGGCTTTCGTGGTTGCTCATACAAGTAGCACAGTGTAGCAGTGCAGAGTTAACTGGCGGCTGTTCATTGAGCCCCTGACAGCCTCAAAAAATGCTAAAAATATAATTCATCAACAGCTGTGAGGAGCAGGAGATGAGTTATTTTGGAAGAGGGAGAGCGCTATGTGCTGAATCATGATACCTAGCTAGCTAGTCCCAATTTCTGCATTCTTCCAGGTCCCATCCTCCATGTAGCTGCTGCTGTAGTGACTCTGTTGTACCTGACCCAACCACTTCCTGCGCTCATTCCGTATCCTCGCCACCCTCTGCATGGAAAAAGTTGCCTCTCAGAACACTTTAAAATCTTTCCCCTCTCAAGCTAAATCTATGCCTCCTAGTTTTTGACATTCCTACCCTGTGATAGACTTATCATCCACTTATCTTTCACTCTAACATTTCCATAAAGTTCATTCTCCTACATTCCAAGGAATAAAGACCCAGCCAGGCCAACCTCTCCCTATATCTCAGGCCCTTGTGTCTTGGCAACAACCTCGTAAATCTTCTCTGTATTCTTTCCATTTTGACCATGTCTTTTCTATAACAGTGACCATAACTGGCATCTGGGTGCTGGCAAATTCCACCCACGTTAAGCACCAGCTTCTCTTTGATCCTCGGGCACCTTCTTAATTTTTTTCTTTATGATCGATCATCATCAAAACTCTTCCAGTTTCAATGACCTGTTCATCCAAACCTGATCTCCGTGTCACTGCAGAGAAACGTTGTTGAAGGTTTGGATTAATTGTAGCTGGTGGTGAGAGTCTTCTTGCACTCAAAGTCCTGACCTTTCCTTCTCCTTGCAGCTGAAGTTGCCTCAGATTCAGAAGATCATGATGGAATTTGAGAAGCAGACAGAGATCATGGACATGAAAGAGGAAATGATGAATGACGCCATTGATGATGCCATGGGCGATGAAGATGACGAAGAAGAGAGGTAAGTGTAGAGTATCTCATGGGTTGTGACTTTTGAGTCCAGGGAGCAGGCGCAATCCGCTTCATAATTTGGGATTCTTTATTATTCATCTCTGGATGTAATGTTGACAAAGCTGGTATAGAGAAGTCAGTTGTAAGCCCACCTTTTAGAACCTGTGCAACTGTTCCCACAGCAATTTTGGGTATGGCTGTGAGGATTTACAATGATAGAATGTGGATGTATTTCCAAATTGGGGTGGTGTTTCTTGGGGAACTCTTTGATGTTTCTTAGGGAACTGTGCTCCCACACAGCTGCCAGCCATGGTCCTCTGGATGGTGATTTTGGCTGTTGGATTACTTTCACTCTTGGCCAGGACTTGAGCTCTGAGATGTGTCAAACTCCCAGCAGTGGTGGTGGTTCACTACTTTGGTTCCCTTTTTTAAGAACTACTGATGTCCAGTGCTTCACCCTGCTCCAGAGGACAGTATACCGCTCTGCCTGTTCCTGGCAGTTCAACAGAGATTCACTCTCCATGCATCCATCCTTCTTTGAAAGGATTCTGTTAAACTTGTCTCTTGGTTAGCAGACTTGGAAATAGTTTTTTCTTCTTCGTCAAAGTACTGACAGAAGGCATTGTGTGCACATGTACTCAGCAGGCAAGCTCGGAGCTAGGTCACTCTGCTAATACCTGGTGCTCTGCAATAGCACTGGATCCATGAATGCAGGGGTTTGTTTGTGATAGAGGCAGAAATATCCCTCTATCCTTCAACTGTGATTCAAATTCAGTCTCCCTGGAGAGTCAGTGTTGGGTTATCAGCTGCCTGGGGAAAACAAGAGCTGACTGGGTTGCTGATGCCCAGGGAAGTGAAAGGTGATTTAAGCATGTCCATGCCCACAGAAAAGCTGTGTGTGTAGCATATCGCTGTGTTCCTTCCAAGCTGCAGGGCTTTCTCTGTTGCATCATGCATTGAACTGCGGTGGCTTCGGGCCATGAAAAGTTTGTCACCACTTTACTGACAGTGGCGGATGAATCTTAATCATCAAAGACATTCACCTAGCAATACAAAGCTTTTATTTTGAGGCCCCAAGTACAAAGTAGTGGAACAGGCAGAGTGTGCTACTGCCTCCTGGAATAGGGTGAGACGCTGGACATCAGCAATTCGTTAAACAGGAAACTCCAGATCACCAGCAACCAAAACAGTGGAAATTTGGTTAAGTCTGCACTTGGCTGTGGTTGCGTCAGAGGGATGTATTATCCTTGACTTGGACACAGAGTCAATTCAATAATACAGAAAGATCAAAAGATATTAAGCTTGTGTAAGTTGTGTACTTTCTAATGGTGTTTACAGTACAAGTATCCTCCACTTGTCGAAACTTCGCTTTACGCCACTTCACTTTTACGAAAGACCTACATTAGTACCTGTTTTCGCTAACCAAAAGAAATCTGAAGAGGAATGTTCGCTTTTACGAAAGCAAGATGTGTCCTAAGGTATCAGAAAAGCCTAAGAGAGCTCGTAAGGGTGTTATGCTAGCATAAAGCTGGATGTAATTAAGTGTTTCAATCATAGTGAACAAAATAAAGACATTGTGCGTTGAACTTGCCTGCGTCCACCATTCATACTATTTACACACTGAGAGAAAGAATCTTGAAAGCTGCCAATGTTACTATTGGTTCTGCTAGCAGCATATCATTCCTGCTTTTACTATATGTTAGTGTTATTTTAGGTTTTATGTGTTATTTGGTATGATTTGGTAGGGTATTTTGTGGGTCTGGGAACACTTAAAACTTTTTCCCATATAAACTAATGGTAATTGCTTCTTCGCTTTATGCCATTTCGGCTTATGAAAGGTTTCATAGGAACACTCTACTTTCGGATAGTGGGAAATTGTAATTGAGAGGAGTTTAGAGGCAAATCATTAACATTAGGCTGGGCAATTTCTGGAAACATTTCACACAGGCTGGATGGAGGAAAACATAGTACTCTTTCCTACCCCCCCCTCCTCAAAATCTGAGGCTGGAGACTGGTCATGAGGAGTTCCATATCTCAAGTCGAGGGGGTTGTGGAGGCTGGTGCGGGATCCATGGATTCCAGTGCAGTGTGCAGGTTGGTAATGGGAGTCTGTTGTTAGTGGATTTGGTTGCTGGCTCTGAGTACTGGGGAATGTAAAAGGAAAGGAGTTTGATTGTCACAAGCAGATGCTGGAAATCTAAAGCAACACACACAAGATGTCGACTGTGTACTCTTTTCCATAGACTCTGCTGAGTTCCTCCAGCATTTCGTAGGGATTTGAGTCGGCCGTGCTGCAGCGGGATGAGGGAACAAGCTGGAGATCTGAATGGAATCTCCTGTTCCTGTGTGCAGATGGGATTAAACAGCCTGCATGCCTGTCTGGGGAGTTGGGTGAAGCTGCAGGAGGGCATGACCATCATTCTTTCAGGGACTGAGTGTTGTTTCTCAACTCAAATCCGCAGAGAGAGAAATCTTGGCATCAGGCTCCACATCTCTGCTCCCACCACAGTGAACACCAAGAATAAACTAGTACATGTGTATCTCTCTTGTATTTCAGTGATGCTATCGTGTCTCAGGTCCTGGATGAACTTGGACTGACCCTGACTGATGAGCTGTCTAGTAAGTATCACAGGGGTGAAAGGTGGGTTCAGCCAGCTGAATAATGTTGTAGCATGCAGCCGACACATTGAACCGGCGAGCTAATGAGCAGACTGTACCCGTTTTCTTCTCTCTATCGGAAGCTCTTGAAATTTATTGTCTCCTTATGGAGGGCTGTAGGACAAACTCGGGATGGGATGGCTCACTGGGCAACCCTTTTGGCATGGAGTTGGGTGAAACGGTCTGCTTCCCTGCTTTTTGAGTACCCTACAGCCATACACAGTTCAGTGAAGTCTACCTGACAGGCAGGAAGGTCCAGTGTATTAGTGAGACCCTGGGGGAGGGGTGTGGGGAAGGAGCACCTGCATTAAAACCCTCACCTGAACCCTAACCCTTTCAAGACTGCTGGATATGCCTGAGTGCTTTATATCCAGTGATGTCAAAGGAATTTAGGGTTATGGGACTCAGTAGGAAAATATTGTGGGCACCCCTCCAAGAGGACCACAACCTTATCGTGGGTTTTGGAGACTTGTGTGCCTCAATGACCTGGAGAGCTTTGTTGGCTAGAGTCAGGACCTTGTGATTTGGCTCTTGGTTGGGTCACCCATGCCAAACAGGTCAAAGGGTAGAAGCTAGACTAAGAGTGGTCCACTGCCAGGTTTGTGGGTTCGGCTCAGGGCGAATGACCCAGACTGGCCCAAAAACAATTTTTATGGAAACAGCAATGAAGAATCCTTCCAAATGGACTGCATCCTTCATTGCTGCCCTAAACACCATAAGCATAATGGACAGCAAGTATCATGGCCAACAGCAGATAAGCTTTGATCTTATTGAATAGTGCATAGCAGGTCTAAGCTCTTGTGGTTGCTTTTGGTGAACATTTGTTAAGCTCTGTCTGATAATATAACTAAAACAGTAGCCAGGTGTGGGAATCAGACGGGTAAATGTGAGATAGGTTGTGAGAAGTAATTACTGACCATGCCTCTGAGTGCAGCCCCAGGGTCTCCATGTCCACCTGAGGTAGCAGACAGTTGTCTCATCTGAAAGCCATTACCTATTGCAGCGTGGATTTTTCTTGGAGAGCAGCATATCAGGTTAAATGTTGCGTCAACTCTCTGCAGTTGGGATTGTATCCAGTGCGGGTGTGATGGGTAAGAGTTCTGGTCTCTGGAGCTCTTTGATCACAGTGGAAAGGTCATCTCCAGCTGTAGCAGTCAGAGGTCTTTTGCCTGGTCCATTCCCCAGGCAGCTAACCCCAGGATGTTCCTTTCGCCTTCTAGATCTGCCAAGCACTGGAGCATCACTCAGTGTCGCTGCCGGGAAAAAGGCAGAGCCGGCTGTCTTGGAAGACGCAGATGCTGACCTGGAGAAACGGCTGAAAAACCTCCGCAAGGACTGAGTGGGTCGCCACGTGGTTGTTTTAAAAATTTAAATTAGCTGTATAATATAGACTGCACGGAGCGATTGTGATTTGGTATTTCTTTTGGTTTGTGGGAGTGATCGCCAAGTTGGTACATCTGGGGAGGGAGGGGGTAGCAATGGGCAGGACACACCAACTTAAGAACGAGGAAATCTAAGTGAATCCACTATAGCTGGGAGTCAGTGGCAGAGAGAGTTGGAGCCTTGTTGGTTGCCAGTGTCTATTATTCCCAAGTCTTTATTTTTCTTTAATCATCCTTTACCAGTGTTGTATTAATGCTCACCAAAGTTTCGGGCGAGGAGCACTCCAAATTCAAACCCACCTCCTCCCCACCAACACTTTAAAGGAAGTATTTAAAAAGCACCTGTGATTTTGGATCCTTTGGAGGGAGATGAGCAAATTCGTTTCGTTGCAGAGGCTGGAGGAACGTGAGGGTGAACACAAATTTCTTGGTGGTTGTAACACTATTGGGACTGGCTTGTGCCGATTCACGTTGAGCTTTATGGCCACTGGCTCAACGTGGACTATGTATATTCCCACTCTTGGTCGTACACAGGACTGCACCTCCTCTAACTCCAGTAAAAATACATCAGCACTTGGACCCATGCCAACTACTCATCTCGGCTGGGAGAAGGTGTAGAGGGACGTTGTAGCCCACCCGGTCACTCGGGCATTAAGGCTGACTGATTATTTTTAAAAATCACTTAGTTCCGAGGAGATTTGTATGCCGTGAGGTGAGCACTAGACCCAAAGAAAGAGCGGTTCCAACCTAATGCTGGTGCATCTAATCCTGTTCCAGTGGGGTGACTGGAAATGACATTCTATGTGCAATTAAAAATCTCAGCTCACTCTTCACTTTGTCAACTTTGTCCTTTGTACATTCTTCTGCCAATGTTGATTATGGAGTGTACCGATCCATTGTATTGTCCTGGTACAGGGCCACCACTGCTAAGACAGTGTCATTACAGCGTGACTTGCTTATGTGGCTAGATTCCATGGTAAAAAGGGACAGAGTTTAATAAATATGAGAATAAAATAAAGTTGGCCTGGGTTACATTGCAATAGCTTGTTCTAATTCTACTCCCATCTCTAACTCCATTCACATGATGTGGTCACTCCTCAATGTTGTGCTTTGGCTGCTATTGAATCAATGAATCGCTGACAAGGACGTACAAGTAGCAAGTGAATCCCAGGCTGTGACGAGTGTAACTCCCGGCGTTGCCTGGTTAAGACGTGCCATGGCGTTGTCTATACTAGGTCTGCACCCTTTCAGCCCAGTTCTGCTACCCTGGAGTTGGTTCTGCAAACCTGACTCCCCCCACGCATTGCAGACCCTGCCCTCGGCCTCTCCAGACAGAATTGTAGGAGTTTTCTTTTAGTGTTCAATTGCTGCTTGCGGTGGAAGGTGTGCAGGAGAGCTTGAAGGCAGCTTGAAGGCCCGAGTCATTTTGCTGGGCTGCTCCCAGAAGACTGCAGACTCCTGTGCATGTTCCTGCCCACTGGCTGGGCATCCCTGCTCAGTGCTGTATATTATCAACACCCAGCTTGTTGCTCACTGACTGAAACATTAAAAACCGAGCGACGCAAGATGATGGAGAGAATTTTCAGCAGTGTTTGAACCATAAGGTGAACAGGTAGTTTGCCTTCAGTTTGTCTATCGTTCAAAAGAATGTACTTGAAGCAAATCTGTTGTTATATCCTCGATATCAACAACCCACTGGTTGAGCTTGGAAGTGACTGAGCAAGTGTGACACAGTATCAGAAGCCGCTGTCGTATCTCTTCATTAGTGTTCCCTGTCTCTGTAGGAGTGCCTAAGGAACTTCCATTATCCCTGCAACTATCTTGTGAGCTTGTCTCTACCACAAGATTTCACTTGCTCATGGGGAGGGAACCTGTGGAGTCCATGGTGTAAAGATGTTCAGCTTCTAGCATGGCTAAAAATGAAATCTTGTAAAATAACTTCTATGCAAGTGGCCATTATGATGCACTTTTGTTGAATCACATCATTCTTGAAGAGAGCCTACACAAATGTGTGTGTGTGTGTGTCGAATCTCAGGAGATGAGTGTCAGGGGCAATGTGCAGTCAGTTAATTTTCTTGCAAAGCTTTTATATTCAGGCAACCTATTTTCTTTGGTTTCCACATTTACGATCAACCTGATGTGCCGTAATAAAGTGTTTACCATTTGGTTATTTTTTGAAATTTGACCAGAGTCCAGCATCTTTGTGGATTTCCATTTCAGCATTGTTTTCTGTTGCTGTGTAGTGATTGAACAAGGGGGTGATGGGCTGATGGACCAGGTGGGGAGGGGGCTTGTGGGTGGAAGGGAGTTGGGGAGGAGGAGCTGGGCAGTGTGCTGATGAATGAAGTGGGGGGAGGTGGGCAGCGGGCTGGTGGACAGAGGGAGGGGTAAAGCTGGCAATGTCTGTGGTACTTGGGACAGAAGGTAACATGAGGATCAGATATTGTAGCCCCTCAGGCTTGTTCTGATGAGCCATGCTCATAATATCTTGAGCACAATCCCTATATCCCTCTATCCCTTTATTTGCAGATCTGATCCTCGATAGCACAGTCCTGCAGAGCATCTGCTAAAAATTTTCCATTCAGCATTGGGATCCTTTTGTTTCAGTCCAAGTGGACAACTCAATTATCTATCTTCTCCTTTCAGATAAAGTCCCATTTCTACTAAACTCTAGTCAGCATAGATGTACATTTTCATGAAACTATCCTCTTTCCTGGGACTCAGACACTGCACTGACTCCAGTACATGTGTACCATTCCTTGTCTGTGGACACCTGCAGTGTGACTAATAGCTTCCTCATGAAAGCTCTAAAAGGGTATCCTTATGCAAAATCCAATTTCCTTGGAAAGGGATCGAGTGCTTTCCCAGCATTTATGATGAGGAAACTCTTATAAGGTTTCCGGCTGGGCACAGGTATCAATTTTAACTGACGTTTCAGTGACTAGCTCTGCCATCTTCATCAGGGATGATGCCTATGCACGTCTAGTACGGTGGCATTTTTACCACTGTTGTCCCTCCCTCCTGATTGGTTAGTCCTCAACCAAACAGGTTTCTGCTGTCCCACCTTGTTTATAATCGAATTCCAGTTCTTCTTTGGTAGCAATGCAACACTGCATTTGCAATGGCCTCCAATGGCTTTCGGGACTGCCTGGTGATGCAAGCCATTGACATAAAACTAGAGGAAAGGAATTTTAACAAAGTTGAAGGTCTTGCTCTAATTCAGAACTGGCATTCGAATGTAAATAAGCTGTGACAGCAGAAACCTGATTGGTTGACGACAGGGGTATATATAGACATGCGTGATGAAGATGGCAGAGTTTATCACTGAAACATCAGTTAAAATCAATACCTGTACCTGGCTAGAAGCCCAAGAAGACTTTATTCATCTGGTTTCCTTATTAAGACTTACATAACATTTTCTTTCCTCATTGCTTGGTGTATCTTTATTCTTATTTTCTGCTGTGCATCCCAAGACCTCATCCCCTAACAATATGTACTCAATGTTTTAGAAAAATGTTGCCCACCATTCAAACAAATGTACGTAGGAGCAAGAGTAGGTTCTCCCCCACTCAATGTGATCAATAGCCCTCAGTTCTCTAAACTCTGGGGGAAAAAATTGTCTAACCTTCTCTTCAGGTACCTCGTGATTTCATCACCACAATCCCCGAGGGCCGAGAATGCCGGAGATTGACCACACTTGGTAAAAACAGTGACATAACCATTTCCTAAAAGAAACTATCTGCCTCCTTTCTGCTCTTAGTTGTCCATATTCTGTAATGTTCCATCACCCTATCCCAGCTGGCTTTGTATCATCTGCAAATTTCAATGTGCTAAAATATTCTGTGTTAAATATATTACTCCTCACATCTCTTTTAAAACTTTACACCAAACCCATGCCATCTTTTTCTCTTGCTATGCCCAATATTGAAAAAAATACTTGACTATGCATCTTATAACTCTATCTACTTCTATCAGGTCACAATTCAGCCTCCATTGCCGCAGAGGGAATAAATATGATCTATCCAATTTTTCTCTATAACTGGAATCCTCCAGCCCAAGCAATACCCTGGGATATCCCTGCATTTTTTCCTGTACAGCCACCTACTTCCGGACCTGCACTCAATGCTCCCTGTTCAGTCTAATCATCCTTTTGTGAAGTTGCAGCATAACATCCAACTCTTATTTCATAAGCTCTCTGCACAAGTTGGAAATATGATTCTACCAGTAAGCTGTGTGCGATTGGAACCTGTGAGTTACATTTTGATAGTGTGTTTTCAGGCCGATTGAGCGATCTGGTACTTTGCTGTCTCCAAGAGAGTTCGATGAATTTATTTTCTGTGTAACTTACTGTTTTTTCATTCACTAGGTGTCTGATGTTTTCTTCAATGGGTTCCATAGTGTTTCTTTGTTTAGTGGCTGCCTGCTGGAGGACAAATCTCAAGAGTTGTATTCTCAAGATTCAAGTACATGTACTGTCAAAGATTTGCTTGCTCACAGGTAGCCACAAAGCAAACAGCCTGAAAGAACCCAATTAAAGAAAAATAAAAATGAAACCAAACCACCAACATCTGATGTACAGAGAACAAAAAACCCCCACAAATCGTGCAAACAATTGAAACGAACAATAGCGTTCCAAACCAAAACAGGCCTCAGATCCAAACCTTGGAGTAGGCCCAAAGCGTCGCTTCTCATTATATCATATTAGTGGGCACAGAGCACAGCAGCTGAGGTGGTCTTCATAGTCTCAGCGCCATGGAGAGGGCCATCGGGAGGAACAAGTGAAATCTGCTCTCACCCGGACTGACCCCCTGTCTTTTCAGTCTGTCTGAGTCAAGGTTTAAATTGACTGATCAACAGAACAGCAAAAGGCTTCAGCGCCCTGGGGAAGGGTGAACGTCGCACAGAGTGAGCAAAATTGGCTCTTGCCTCTGATATGTGCTGGTGTTTAAATTGTCTGAACAGCGCACTAGGACCAGGGCACCACTGCTGTGAAAGGCTCTGGGCCTAGATCACACCACCCAGCAACTTGCTCTGGGCCCATATTTTGCCACCCAGCCTGAAGCTGCTCTCAAGCTCTTCATATCTGCTCAGTGCCCAGAGCGATCCAACCCCGTACACGGGCCAGTTGTGCAGGCACTGAATCTCCTCTGCCCAGGCTGATCCAACCTCGCTCCCAGCCCAGCTGTATGGGCATCGGAACTCCATCTGCAACGTTTCTGCAACACACCATCTCTGCCCATCCCTGGAACTCACCTTGCCATCTCTGCCCCTTCACTGTTTGTGGTGATAATTTAACACAATTTACCTCAGAAAAAGGTACTTTAGGTAATGTTTTTAGTCAGACTTTTTAGCTTTTTGACATCAGAAAGCTGTCGCACATGATCACCAGCACCATCTTAACCATTTTATTTGGTTTACATACTTTGATAATAAATGTACCCACTTTCATCACTTTCGTTCAAAAAAACCCAAGCTGGAGATTGGCACCAATTCAGAGCTGCTGCTGACGTGCTGTGACTTCTTCAGTGGTTGTGGAAAGTTGCACCCTCGGTCAGTCCTTCAGTGGAGACGAGTTGATCCACTTGTTCTGCCTGATGACAGCAGACGACAATGACTGGGGTTGTGGGAATGGATAACACCCCTCTTGCTTCTTCTAGGCTGAGGGGGGTAGGGGTTTTGGTGGCCATACTGTTCACTTAAAAAAAAATTGCCCAGTTGGAATGGTGAAACTAGGACAAGGAAAATGAAGTCTTAAGTTCAGTTTGGGCAGTGACATGGTTAAACTTCCTCACCAGGACAGTATGCTGTCAGTTCAAGTGTCATATTTTTCATGCACTAACCTTTAGCTTGAATTGCTCAGTTTTTAATTGTGAAGCCTGATCATTAGAGGTTTTTAAAGAGGAGTTAAATTTTTTTTTGAAATTGGGGAATCAAAGGTGATGGAACTGGCACAGAGCAGCAGATCAGCAGTGATCAGATTGAAAAGCAGGACAATCTTGAGGGGCTTCCCGCTCCTGTTTTACTTGCAAATGTTTTTTAAAAATGAGAAATGCCTCCTGCAATGCACTGATGCGTGGTTGTAACTCCAAGTCACAGACATCGGCAGCCATGGGTGAGTTGTACTTCACACTGTCCCGTTTGACAGGGTGTGCAGCAGGCAAAACAAAACAGAATGAGGCGGCTCGCTGTGATAATTCTGCCGTGGTGTATTTAACAAGCAGGTGACATTCTGGGCGGAGGAGGGGGAAGAGATATCAGATGTTCCGGAGATGGGGGAATCTGCAGAAAAAGAGAGGTGAAGCTCAGTGCAACCAGCTACAGTTTAGGCCATGTGGAAAGAAAGATGTGTGAACATAGAACAGAACCATACAGAAAACAGAGAGTGGGAGTTGGTCCTTTTGAAGCAAAGAAAACAATGGGCCAGGCAAGATTTGTCGAGGAAGAGGGGTAGACATTAGGACCTGTGCCTCCCTTTGAAGGCAGTTTGTGTTCCTGTGGAGAAAGAGGCTTTGATACAGTTCTCCCAGGGCAGAAATGGCTAATATGAGAGGGCATAATTCTCTGGTAATTGGAGGAGAATACAGAGGGAATGTCAGAGGTAGTTTTTTTTACATTGAGAGTGGTGGGTGAGTGGAACACATGTTAGAAGGAGATACATTAGGACTTTTGAGACAATATTAGGCGCATGGATGAAAGATAAAAATGATTGGAAGCATTAGACTGATCCTAGAGATGGTTAAAAGGTTGGTGGCATATCGTGGACCAAAGGGCCTGCACTGTGCTGTTCACAGAACTCAGAATCAGGTTTATTATCACCGGCATGTGTTCTGCAATTTGTTAACTTAGCAGCAGCAGTGCAATGCAATACATGATAATATAAAAAGAAATAAATAAGTAAATCAGTTACGGTAAGTGTGTATGTATATGTATGTTAGATTAAAAATAGTAAAACATATTGCAAGAACAGAAATTATACATATTTTTAAAAAGCGAGTTAATGTTCATGGGTTCAATGTCCAATCAGATGGCAGAGAGGAAGAAGTTGTTCCTGACTTACTGAGTGTGTGCCTTCAGGCTTCTGTATTTCCTTCCTGGTGATAACAATGAGAAGAGGACATGTCCTGGGCGATGGGATGCTTAATAATGGACATTGCCTTTCTGAGGCATCACTGCTTGAAGATGTTTTGGATATTACAGAGGTTAGTACCCAACATGGAGCTGACTAATTTTACAACTCTTTGTAACTTCTTTCGATCCTGTGCAGTAGACCCCTCCCTCCCACCATGCTAGACAGTGATGCCGGCTGTCAGAATGCTCTCCATGGTACATCTATCTTTCAAGTGCTTTATGTTCTATCTAAATGTCAGCCCAATCTATAATAGATGCTTCTTTGGAGTTTTTCTTCCCTTTTTACACAATGGTGAAAATGGCTTGAAGCCAAGCATCAGTATTAAAGGTCAAAAATATGTGAAATCCCAGAACTTTATTTACTACCTAAAGCTTTCTCAGCTCGCCAAGGACACCGACATTCCCAGTAGGAATGAGTTTGGAAAACACAGTACCAAGTGGAAAGCAACTACTCACTGTGTTAATCAACAACTGTGGTTTGAATGAAAGAAACCAGGCTGAGTAAAATGAGGAAAAAGAACAAAGAGCTTCACATGTGGAACTTGTATTTTTGGGGTACCTTCCCTGGGTTCATCGGACTTTGCCTAAACTAGAAATGGTGGTCAGTGCCTGGGAGCCAACTTGTGGTTTCACAAGTGAGCTGGAATTCGGAATACCCCCGACGACAGCAACAATCAAGTGGTGACCAAGACCAAGAGCCGTGAGCCCTGGCATCATTGTAACTGACTACATAGTATTTTGTGTGGTTTATCTGTGCTTTCTACTTTTTGATAATAAATTAGGCTTAGCAGCACACACAAAATGCTGGAGGAACTCAGCTGGTCAGGCAGCATGTATGGAAAAGAGTAAGCAGTCAATGTATCGGGCAGAGACCTTCATCAGGACTGGAGAAAATGATGAGAGGGTAAGGGTGGAAGAAGTACAAGGTAGTAGGTGAAAGTAGGAAGGGGAGTGGTGAAGTAGAGAACTGAGAAGTCAATGAAGGGCTGGAGAAGAGGGAATCTGATAGGAGAGGGCTGAAGGCCATGGAAGAACCAGAAGGAGGAAGATCACCAGGGGAAGGTGTAGGGCAGGTGAAGAGATAATGTGCGAGGAAAATGGGAATGGGGAATGATGGGGGGGGGGGGCATTACCGGAAATTCAAGAAATCGATGTTCATGCCATCAGGTTGAAGGCTACCCAGACATTATATAACGTGTTGCTCCTCTAACTTCAATGTGGCCTCATCACGGCAGTAGACTGACATGGACCTATGCGAGTGCCCATGGCTGTACTTCTTGTTTGAAGGAAGTGGGAGGTGCTGAAGAGAAACTATTGAGAGTGAGGACCAGTATTGCTAGACAGAGGAGAGTGGTGGTGGAGAGGAACTTTGGGTCTGGTATCCAAAAAGAAACAGAAAGCTTTGAGGCCTTCCTGATGAAGGATGGAGGTGTATAGGGTTAGACATCCATAGTGAAAATAAGATGATCAGGGCCAGGGAACTTGATATCTTCAAAAAACTCAAGAGCATGCGAATTTCATAGATGTGGACAGGAAGGGACTGAACCAGGAGGGATAAAACTGAGTTGAGATATGCAGAAATAAGTTTGGTGGGGCAGGAACATGCAGGAACAATGGGTCTACGAGGACAGGAAAGTTTGTGCATCTTGGGTAAGAGTTAGAAATGGGAGGTGCGGGGTGAGGGAACTATGAGGTTTGTGGCAGTGGATGGGAGATCTTTAGAGCTAATAAGGTTGGTGATGGTGTGGGAGACATCGCCTGCTGCTGTTCAGTGAGGTCCTGTTCGAGGGGTAAGTAAGAGGAGGTGTCTGAGAGCTGTCACCTGGCCTCAGCAAGGTAGAGGTCAGTACCACAGTGTCCCTTTATCTGCAGGCTTGATGGTAAGGTTAGGATTAATATGGAGAGTAGAGCGTTTGGAAGGAATGAGGTTGGAACTGAAGAGAGGAATGGTGGAGTTGAGACAGTTATTGTTTCGTCAGGAGTTACCAATGAAAAGATCCAGAGCAGGCAGAAGATCAGAGTGGGGTTTCCAGGAAGAGGAGGAGGGTTGTAGATGGAAGAAGGGGTCGGCAGTGTGGGTTGGAGAGTCCTTGCTAAAGAAGTAGGCACAGAGATAGAGGGAGCAGCAGAAGAGCTCAGAATCATGATGGGCGCAGAACTCACTGAGGTGTGGGCACAGGGGTACAAAAGTGAGGCCTTCACTGCAGACAGAATGTTCTGCCTCACAGAGGGAAAGGTCAGGGAGATGGTGAAGACCCAGCGTGACTAAGAGCTGGAATCAGAGGGTGGAAGAGTTAAGGATGAGAGGATTGGGTTGAAAGGAAGGTGGAGTCTCCGAGGCCCCAAGAGCTGGTGGTGGGACCTGAGAGACATGGGATCGCAGAGTGGTGGTGGTGGAGGGGGGGAGGGTGGAGGGATTCCAGTGGCAGTGTGTAAAGTCCCAGCCTGGATGTGCTCTCTGTGAAGGACCAGGCTGGAGTTGGACGTTCTTTCGAGATGTCTGGGGTCGTCTAGTCCAGGTTCTAAATCAGCTTGAGATTGTTAGAACCGTTGAGGTCGGCAGCAGGGATCGTGGTCTGGGGAAATCCATGGCTGCCAGTGTTGGAGAAGATAGCAGGTTCTCTGGTCTGCAAGCAGGCAATCTTCCAATCCACCGAGGATCAGTAAAAGCGGGATCTCCCAGTGGCCATCCATTTCAATTTAATTTCCCATTCCCATTCCAATATTTCAGTCTCCTGCCATGATGAGGCCACACTCAGGATGGAGGAGAAACACCTTGTATTCTGTCTGGGTATTCTCCAACCTGATGGCATGAACATCGATTTCTTGAACTTCTGGTAATTGTTCCCCTCCACCCTCCTTCACCATTCCCATTTTCCTTTCTCACGTTATCTCCTTCCCTGCCCATCACCTCCCTCTGGTGCTCCTGCCCTTTCCCTTTCTTCTGTACTCTCAGATTCCCCCTTTTTCAGCCCTGTATCTCTTTCACCAATCTACTTCCTAGCTCTTTACCCCAGCCCTCCCACTCTCCTGGTTTCACCTATCACCTACTACTTTGTAGAGAGGGAAAACTCTGATTTCAAACCTCTGCTGCCTTGCGGCCATACCCACTCATGGGGAAGGCTTTGGGTGTAAACCCTGAGGACAATTCCGGTGTTGGAGTCTCTAAGTCCATCCGATGTTGTCTTCAATCTCGTTCTGGCAATTCCTGTGATGACACTGGTGCCAAGCTATATCGGCCCTTGCCCTTCCCTTGGACAACATCGGTGGCGTGGAGAGGGAAGACTTACTGCATGGGCAACAACCGGTCTTCCATACAACCTTGCCCAGGCCTGAGCCCTGAAGAAAACTTTCCAGGCACAGATCCATGGTCTCACAAGACTAACTGATGCCATATACATGCGACCTTGTATTTCTTCCCGCTGTTTTACTCTGACTTCTCTTCTTTTTCTCTCCAGTCCTGATGAAGGGTGTCAGCCTGAAATGTCGACTGTTATTCAGTTGTGCTTCTATGCTTAGTACTACAGCTCCTGGATATTCAAATTGTTTGGGTCTGATCAGCCCTTTAGAGACATAAACATATCATTGGATTTTTCCTGGGACCAATGCATAAGTACAAAGAAGTTTGCTTAGATTTGGCATATCACTAAAAACTTTGACAGACCTCTAGTCAATAGTGCTAGAAAGTTTGTGAATCCTGTAGAATTTTTTCTATTTCTGCATAAATATTACTTAAAATGCAATCAGATCTTCACATAAATCCTAAAACTAGATAAAGGGAACCAAATTAAATAAATGACACAAAACACTATAGTCGTTCATTTATTTATTGCAATGACTGATTCAATATTACATGTATTTGTTGGAAAAAAATTGTGCCCACTGGGGTAATGCCCTCTGCAAAAGCTATTTGGAGTCAGGTGTTCCAATCAATGAGATGAGATTGGAGGTGTGGGTTCCAGAGGTGCCCTGCCCTATAAAAAAAGACACACCAAGTCAGGTTCCTGACATAGCCTGCTCTTCTCAAGAAAGATCTGTTTATGTGCACCCTTCCTCGATCAAAACAATTTTCACAGGAACTTAGAAGAGGAATTGTAGAAATGCTTGAAGCTGGAAAAGGCTACAAAAGCATTTCTAAAGACCTGAGGGTTCATCAGTCCACAGGACGAGAAATTGTCTACAAATGGATGAAACTCAGTATTATTGGTGTACTCCCTAGGAGTGGGCATCCTGCAAAGATCACACCAAGAGTGCAACATGCAATGTTGTAGGAGTTGAAAAAGAACCCAAGGATAACAGCAAAAAACCTGCAGAAATCTCTAGAACTTACTAAAGTCTGTGTTCATGTGTGCACTGTAAGTGAAACATTGAACAAGAACGGTGTTCGTGGAAGGACACTAGAGAGGAAACTAATGCTCTTCAAAAAAAAAACATTGCTGCATGTCTCAAGTTTGTAAAAGACCAACTGGATACTCTACAATACTTCTGGCCAATGTTCTGTAGACAATTGATACAAAAGTTGAACTTTTTGGCAGAAATGCACAATGCTATTTTTGGAGGAAAAAGGGTAATATACACCAACACCAAAACCTCATCCCAAGTGTGAAGCTTGGTGGAACGCTTATGGTCTGGGGCTACTTTGCTGCCTCATGGTCTGGAAAGCTTGCAGTCATTGGGGGAACCATGAATTCAAAATTGTAACAAGGCATTTTACAGGACCCTGTCAGGGTAGCTTAATAGAAGTTGGATAATGGAGCAAGATAATGATCTGAAAGACAAGAGTAAATCAACAACAGAATCGTTTAAAAAGAAGGAAATTCATGTTTTGGAATGGCCAAGTAGAAATCCAGATCTTAAATCCTCTAGAGAGGTGGAAGGATCTGAAGCAAACACCTTATGTAAGGAAGCCCACCAACATCCAAGAGTTGAAGCTGTTTTGTAAGGAGGAATAGCCTAAAATTCCTCGAAGCCAATGTGCAGGACTGATGAACAGTTACCAGAAACGTTTGGTTGAATTTATTTCTGTATACGGGGGTAACACACCAGTTATTGAAAGTGAACATTCACGTACATTTTCCAACAAATATATGTGATATTAGATAATTTTTCTCAATAAATAAATGAGCAAGTATAATATTTTGTGTTATTTATTTAATTTGGATCTCTTTATCTAGTTTTAGGACTTACATGAAGATCTAGTCACATTTTAGGTCATATTTATGCAGAAGTGGAGAAATTCTACAAAGTTCACAACCTCCTAGTATCATTGTAAATGCAGTGTTCAGTATTCTAATTAATTGCATCATGGCATGGTACGGGAACAGCAATGCCCAGGAATGGAAAAAAAAATCTGTAGGAAATTTTTGATACAGCCATGTCCATCACAGACAAAGGTTTCAGCATCATTGAGTAAATTTACATAATGTGCAGCCATAAGAAAGCAGCATCAATCTTCAAAGATCCTTCCCATCCAGCCTAACTACTACCATTGGGCAGGAGGCAACGATTCTTAAGTCCCACACCATTCGGTTCAGGAAAATGTATTACCCTACAGCCATCAGACTCCTGATACAGAAAATAAAACTGTTTAAACCAAGTTAGTATTTTTGAAGAAATTGGAAATTTATGCTTTTTACTTCTGGGAATACTACTTTAGATTCTGTGCAATTTTTTGATTGACAGCTGGATATAACATCTCCGGCATAAGTGTCATGATCAAATATATAGTATAGTAATCAGGACCATAGGATGCACAAGATAAAGTTATTTATAACAAGTTATCACATAGCATTTTTGAGGAAAGTGGAAATGTATGCTTTTGCTCTGGTCCAACACCCTCATTTAGTTAACAGAATGTGCAGTTTTGTTATACAACTGCACGGAACTGCAAAGAATCAAGATGCACATTCAACTAACTGATTCCAAAACACTCTACAGCATGTGATACATAAATTACAACTAATTAAAAGCAATTACCACTTAGTGCTTTTGAAGACATTGCTCTGAAAACAATACTTAAGATTCTCTGCACTTTTTGTTATGCAACTACATATACCTTCTCAGATTTAAGTGCCACTATCAAATAAATGGCTGTGGAATAATCAAGACTATGAAATACATAAAATTGTTTATTACAAGATATCACATAGCATCTTTGAGGAAAGTGGTAATATATGTGTTTTGCTCAGGCAAAATTCATTTCGCTTTTGCAAATACATGAGATTCTACAGATGCTGGAAATCTCCAGCTGCAGACATATAGTGCTGAAGGAACTCAGCAGGTCAGACAGCATCTATGGAGATGCATAAACAGTCTCTGTCTCAGGTTAAGACCCATGTATTTAACTGGGCAATGGCAGGTCAAGTGGCAATAGGCAGAAACTTGGGAGCAGGAATTCTCAGAAATATGTGCAGTAGAAATGTAAAGGTTATTTAGGGAACACTTGCATTGGCTTCTAGATAGGTCTGTCCCACTGAGAGAGAGGGAAAGGATGGTAGCTAAAGGAACAAAGCTGCTGGAACATTTAGTCAACAGGAAGAAGGAATTATATTTAAAGTTTAAATGAAACAAAAATTAGCCAGAGTTTCTGAAAATTATACATTGGCCAATAAAGGATTTATGAGAGATAGGAGGAGACACAAGAAGAGTTTGGCAATGGAGACATTGCAATACAGCATGGATTCAGGCCCTTCAGCCCATCTAGTCCATGCCAATCACATTCTCGAACCGGCTGGCCCCAATTTCTTGCATTCAGCCCATTTCCCTCCGGGTTAGTGCTGCTTAAACGATGCTGTTGTAACTTCAAACCACTTCCTCTGGCAACTCATTTCATATACAGACCTTCCACCTTCCACTGTGAATAAGATGCTCCTTGGGTCCTTTCAAATCTTTTCCCTCTCACCTCAGTGTTAGACTCCATTAGTTTTAGACACCACAACCCTAGGGGAAAGATTGTTATCATCCAAATCACCTCACATAAATGAAAACCTTTCTACAAAGTCACTCCTCGTTCTCCGACATTCCAAGGAATAAAGACCTATCTTGGCTAAGCTCTCCTCATAGTTAGCAGCAACTAGCATTCATTCCAATTTAACCATGTCATTCTGAAACAAGGTGTCAAAACTGTAAACAGTACTTCAAAGATGGCATTTGGCCTTTATCTTTCTAAAACTTTCCTAACCATTTACTTAACCAAATACTTTCCAAATGTTATAGTTATACCTGCCCTAATCATTTTAGCAGGTAGCATTTTCCATAAATGCTCCATTCTCTATGTGAAGAAGTTGCCCCTCAGGTCCCATTTATATCTTTTACCCCTCAACTTAAAGATGTGTGTAAGATGATGAGAGGCATTGATCGTGTGGATAGTCAGAGCCTTTATCCCAGGGCTGAAACAGCTAACACAAGAGGGCACAGTTTTAAGGTGCATGGAAGTAGGTACAGAGGAAATGTCATGAGTAAGTTTTTTACAGAGAGAGTGGTGAGTGCAAGGAATGGGCTGCCAGCAACAGTGTTGTTAATGGATACAATAGGGTCTTTTAAGATACTGTTGGATAGGTACACGGAGCTTAGAAAAATACAGGGCTATGGGTAACCCTACTAATTTCTAAAGTAAGTGCATGTTTGGCCTTGTGGGCTGAAGGGCCTGTATTGTGCTGTAGGTTTTCCATGTTTAAATGTGCCCTCCAGTTTTTAGTTCCTCTTCCCTGGGAAAATGACCATGACCATTCACCTTATCCATGCCGCTCATGATTTTATAAACCTCTAGAAAGTCACCTCTCAATTTTCTATGTTCCGAGGAATAACATTCTCGCCTACACAACCTCTTACTCTGTCTTTGGCTCTTGAGCCTTGGCAGCATTCTTATCTACCTCTTTGCATTCTTTCTAGTTTAATTATGTTTTTTTTCTGTAACAGAATGACTGAAACTGAACACAATACTCCAAATAATGTCTCATTAATATCTCGTATGACTGGAACACAACCTCTCAAATTCTATCTTAATTAACCTAAGTAATGACTAATAGCTAGCTGGTGAAAAATGGAAATCGAATCTTCCAGACTAGCCTGCCTTGCGGGACCTTGTCAGAGGCTGTGCTAAAGAGCATGTAGATAATATTCATTGCCCTATCCTCATCTATCCTCTTGGTTAACTTGAAAAATGCTAAGACATTTGTCAGACACTACTTCCCATGCACAAGGTTTCATTGACTATCCGTAATTAGGCGTTGACTATCCAAATGCAACTTGTCCCTCAGAATCCCCTCAAGTACCTTACTGACTACTGATATCCTGCTCACCTGTCTATAACTCTTGCCATGTCTTTGCCATGTTAGCCAGCCTCCAATCTTCTTGTGGCTACAGCTGAAGCAAACATCTCCACAAGATCCTCCACAATTTCATTTGAATCTTTCCACAAGGTCCAAGGATACACTTGGTCAGGCTCTGGGGTTTATCCATTTTAAAGCACCCCAAGGACTCCAATACATACTCCTCAATAATTCAACTGTGGTCCAAGATGTCAACATTCATATTCTCATTTATTTCACACTCACCATTTTCTCCACAGTAAAAACTGATGATAAATATTCATTAACAAATCTCGTCCATTTCTTGCAGTTCACACATACACAGCCATGAGGATCCTCAAGGAGACCTATTCTCTCCCTAGCCACCCTTTTGCTCTTAATAGACCTGTTGAATCTCCTGGAATTTTCCTTAACCTTTTCTCTCTAAAGTGTACTCCCACACTTCTTTTTATCGCTGAGGGATTCACTTTTTTCCAACTGTGTAAACCTAAGGTATAACCAGACCCTGAACACTTCTTGTCATCTAGGGGTCCCTCGGTTTTCCAGCCTTGCCACACTACCCCTGGACCTTGATATTACACTTTAAAAAGCTTCCCTCTTGCCAGTCATTTCTTTACCAGCAAACAACCTCACTCAAACTCTGAAACATCCTGTGTAACACCTCCAAAATTGGCCCTGCTCCAGTTTATTCTTAGCAGCATGAAGGAACAGGGATCTTGGGATCTAAGTCCATGCATCCCTGAAATTTCCTGCATAAGTTTGATCGGGTGGTTAAGAAGACCTATGGTCTGTTAAACTTCATTAGTAGGTGGACTAAGTTCAAACACCACAAGGTAAATTTGCAGATCGATAGCCCACAATTTTGGACCACAATTGGAGTCATATAATCACAAATCACTTCATTCCATTTAGTCCATGCTGGCCTGGTCTTCTGCATTGTCTCATCTACCTGCACCCAGACCATATCACTCCATATCTCTCTCTCTTCCGAACCAAACCTCTCTAAAATGAACCTGGATATGTGGGCTGCTCATTCCACACTCACACCACACTCTGAGTCAAGGAGATCCCCAACAAATTTCACTTAAATATTTCAGCTTTCACCCTAAACCTGTGACCTCTAGTTCTAGTCTCATCCTACCGAGGGGGAAAATGCCTGCAAGCATTCACCCTATCTGTGGCTCTCATAATTTTGTACCTCCCAAGATTTAGTGTTGTTTAATATTATTTCCAGTACACAGGGATATCATGATTTGCCCTCATTCTCCTCTCCCCCAAGTGTAAGACAACAGAATAATTGTAACTCTGGATCTGATGTAGCACAGAAAAAAACACAACAAGGAATCTGATAATAAAATAAAAAACACACCCTTTCCCTATAACTGAGGTCCCAAAGTCCCACTCCCTCACCTCCTGCTCTTGCCCTCAATGTTTTCAATCTTTCTCAATGCTTTAATCAGTGAGAAATGGAGTCAATCATAGCCTCGTACCCCATCTCCAGGCTTCTTGCCCTCAAGGCCACACACCTCACCGAAATCTCTCAATGACTCCAAAGTGCCAGGTCACTCGATTGGCCCAAAAACATGCCACCAACATATAGATGACAGGCTCCAGCAATAGGAGAACGACCTTTGAAAGAAAAAGAAGACATTAAAGAAGTGAAGAAGCAGTTTCATGAACC
This sequence comes from Hypanus sabinus, assembly GCF_030144855.1. Lineage (NCBI taxonomy): Eukaryota > Metazoa > Chordata > Chondrichthyes > Myliobatiformes > Dasyatidae > Hypanus > Hypanus sabinus. The sequence goes on from NC_082734.1 coordinate 28,022,064, forward strand.
TTCTGGAAGGTGTTATCTTTGGTTGCATTGATCGCTGGTGCCATATTCTTCCTTGTAAATTTTCTCTGTATTCTTTCAATCTTATTGATGCCTTTCATGTAGATAGATGTTGACAACAGCACAAGGTACTCCAAATTCAACTTCACCAACATCTTACACACTGTAAAATCATTGCATTTGGTTCTTGTTGCTTCAATATAGGAAGGATGTGGAATCTTCAGGGAAGGTGCAGAGGAAATGCTGCCTAGATTAGACAACATGTCATGAGGATGGGTTGCGTGATTCAGGGCTTTTCACTGGAGTGAAGGAGAATGAGAGGCAACTTAATATAGATGGATAATATTATGAGAGGAATAGGTAGAGTGGACTGCCAGCGCCTTTTTCCCAGGGTGGCAATGGCCGATAGAGAGGACACCCATTTAAGGTGAGTGGAGAAAGGTTTAGGGGAGAAGTCAGAGAGAGGTATTTTGCACAGAGTGTGGTACACACTGCTGGGAACAGTGGTAGAGCCTGATGCTATATGAATATTTAAGAAGCTCCTAGGCAAATCAATGTAAGAAAAATGGAGAGTTATGGGCTATGTGGGAGCAAGGATTAGATTGGTTGTGGAGTTGCTTTATATAGTTTGGCATAACACTGAGGGACACGTACAGTGTTGTGCTTTTCCATGTTCTATGTTTAGAGTTCTTAACCTAACAGAGCATATGGCATAGGAATATAATTAGGCCATTCAGCCCATCAAGTCTTCTCTGCCATTTCATCATTGCTGATTCATTTCCTTTTCAAAGCCATTCTCCTGCCTTCTCCCCATAACCTGTCACACCCTGACTAATAAAGAACCTATCAATCTCTACTTCACCTAGTGAGTTAGCCTCCTCAGCCACCCGTGGCAATGAATTCCACAAGTTCAGCATGCTCTTCCTAAATAAATTCCTCATAATCTCTGTTCTCAATGGATGTTCCTCTGTTTGGTATATTCTGGAGTTAGGGTATATAGCAAATATTAATTTCACCAGCGACCAAATTCCAGATTTGAATGTAGATTGCAATTTGAAATTAAAAGACAGCTCAGTGTCACAAGGTTCAGATATGGCCCAAGTGTGGAGTGAGAGACATTGAAGTAGGTCAATAGATCAGGCTTTAATGTGAACAGTGTTAAAGGGAAAATAAAACAATAAATGCTAGGCCAAACAGGGCCGTTAACTATAACTCTCAAATGGAAAACAAAGCCTACACCGCAGCTGAAAAGAACAACTAAGAATGGAACAAACACCACTAGTCTTCAGAGTCTGTTGACTCGACCGTCCAATTTCTCAGGCAAGGCGGAATGCAAGCAGGCAGCGAACCGTTGCTGTGTCCAAGTCTCGACAAATACAACGACAGAATAAATGGAGTTAAAAACTATTACAATGAAATAATAATTAGCTGACACATGTATATTTATGAGCACAATTGCTGTACAGGCTGTTCTGCCTAATCCATGGTTGTAACACTCAGAACAATTAGACCTCAGATGCCTGCATATGGATGAATGTGGCCAAGAGTTAGTGGGGGATTAATATTGATCTTGTGTGACTTGAGAGTGGGTGTGAAGAATGAGGTGTTTGAAACTATATGTAATTCAAAGGAAGCATTGTAGGTACATTGTAACTATAGAATCATCCTGCTGTTCCCTTTGTTTATTAGCATATACTGCAAAAATGTCATGTAATAGTGGATCAAGTAGGCCCCTTCTTACAAAAGTGTCTGAATATGAAGCCTGTTGCATGCTTTTGCTGAATAAAACTCTTCTATACCCACTAACCACTAGCTTCAGTGCCTCTCCAGGAACTGTTCAAACTACAGCATTTGGGGTCTCAGTTTGGATATGTCCATAACCCATCGTGTGGCAGCAACTTTAGCAGTCTGAGTGAGTGAGTATTTTTAAAGATAGCACTCACACTTGGATCTGTTTAGGTCAGTCACTAGGATGTCACAAAGTATCACAAACGTGGCAGAGAATTGAACTGGTTATAATTGTAGTGTGAGTGTTTCAATGCATTTGTTGGTGAAATATCTGAAACAATCTCTGCTTAGAGCTTCTAGGTAGCCTTTAGGGATAATATTGAAGGCGCAGAACCACAACAGGGAAGTGTCAGGTAATTGGAGAAAGAGTTCCAAACTACAGGGCATTTTTGCTGCCCAACTTGATTAGATCCTCCTTAAAGTTTGGCCTTTCCTGGAACAAGAAGCCCTAATTAGAGTTCATTTTTCACTGTGGGGGAGTCTAGGACTAGAGGGCATAGCCTCCAAATAGAGGTGAGGTATTGTGAATAACATCACCAGAGAGACACTGAACTAATGGATATAGAAGTGTTTTATTCAACAAAGACGAGCAACAGGCATCAAAGTGAAAAACGCTTGGTGTGTTTTTTGTCCATTTTTGTCCTGGAGGGACAAGAAAGATCTTTTCTGGAGAATTGTCAAAATGTTACCTTTGATCTTTAGCACATAAAACATCATGTAATATTGGATCAAGCAGTCCTCTTGTTCCAAGAGTGTTTCAATATGATGCATCATACTGCTCATTTTTGTTGAATGAAACACTTCTAAATCCTCTAGTTCAGTGTCTAATTAAGAGTTCTGAGATACATTTTACAAACTCCACCCCGTTCAAGCTTGTTGCACTTTGAGTGTTCTACTCCACGTGGCACCTGCCCTCTTAACTCTTTCTGAGACAAACCTCAATTTTTTTATGAATCACCCAATGCTTGCCTGTCTTCCTCCAAACCTTTGATGCAGCTGGAATTGAAAAATTCATCAGTCTCAACATTAGAAAAATTCACCTGGGTCTCAGAGCTCTGAAAGGCATAACATATGAGGAGTGTTTGATGTATTTGAGCCTGTACTCAATGGCAGTGTGGAGGCCAGAGAGGGGTGGGGTCTCAGTAAAACATACAAGATATTGAAAGGCTGGATAGGGTGGACACCAAGAGGATTATTTCTTCAGCAGGGGAGTTTAGGATCTGAGAATGTAAAGGGATCTCCATTTAGATCTGAGATGAGGAGGAATCTGATATCACAGATGGCCAAGTTATTGGGTGTATTAATACATAAATTTACAGGTTGTTGATTGGTTAAGCGTTGCAGGGAGTAGCAGAAGAATGATGATGAGAAAAGAATCAGCCATGGTAGAATGATGGAGAAGCCATGATATCCTCCACCTGCTTTTATTTCCCATTGTCTCTTCTAATGAGAATTCCTGGACTATGACGGGCTACGGAACTATATAAATGATCTTCCGATCTCACGTTCGACTGTTAAATGTGGAGCAGTTAACTGCGGTGCATTTAAGGGCCAACGTCCTTTCCACCGCCGAGAAGGCGGCAAGAAAGTCGGGATTCAAACCAGGCTGAAGCACAGGGAGATGAGGCCTCCTCTTCCGAGCATCTAGTTGGCGAATGTAGAGTCACTTGAAAATAAGACTGATGATCTTATGGCAAGACTGCTGTATCAGACTCAGATAGACAATAGACAATAGACAATAGGTGCAGAAGTAGACCATTTGGCCCCTCGAGTCTGCACTGCCATTCTGAGATCATGGCTGATCATTCACTATCAATACCCAGTCCCTGCCTTGTCCCCATATCCCTTGATTCCCCTATCCATCAGATATCTATCCAGCTCCTTCTTGAAAGCATCCAGAGAATTGGCCTCCACCGTCTTCCGAGGCAGTGCATTCCACACCTCCACAACTCTCTGGGAGAAGAAGCTCTTCCTCAACTCTGTTTTAAATAACTGACCTCTTATTCTCAATCCATGCCCTGGTACTGGACTCTCCCAACATCTGGAACATATTTCCTGCCTCAATCCTATCAAATCCTTTAATCAGATCCCCTCTCAATCTCCTCAATTCCAGCGTGTACAAGCCCAATCTCTCCAATCTCTCTGCGTAAGACAGCCCTGCCATCCCAGGAATCAATCTAGTGTATCTACGCTGCACTTCCTCAATTGCCAGAATGTCCTTCCTTAAACCTGGAGACCAAAACTGTACACAATATTCCAGGTGTGGTCTCACCAGGGCCCTGTACAAATGCAAAAGAACATCCTTGCTCTTGTATTCAATTCCCCTTGTAACAGAGGCCAACATTCCATTTGCCCTCTTCACTGCCTGTTGCACTTGCTCATTCACCTTCATTGACTGGTGAACTAGGACTCCTAGGTCTCTTTGCATTTCTCCCTTACCTAACTCGACACCGTTCAGACAATACTCTGCCCTCTTGTTCCAGCTTCCAAAGTGGATAACTTCACATTGAATGACATCTGCCAAGTATCTGCCCACTCACTCAGCCTATCCAAGTCTCCCTGTATTCTCCTAACGTCCTCTTCGCATGTCACACTGCCACCCAGTTTAGTATTGTCAGCAAACTTGCTGATATAGTTTTCAATGCCCTCATCTAAATCATTGACATAAATCGTAAAGAGCTCTGGTCCCAATACAGAGCCCTGTGGTACCCCACTAGTCACCTCCAGCCAGTCTGAGAAACACCCATTCACTGCTACCCTTTGCTTTCTATCTGCCAACCAGTTTTCTATCCATGTTGAAACCCTGCCCCCAATGCCATGAGCTCTGATTTTACTCACCAATCTCCTATGTGGCACCTTATCGAATGCCTTCTGAAAATCTAGGTACACAACATCTACTGACTTACCCTCGTCTAACATCCTTGTTACACCCTCAAAAAACTCCAACAGATTAGTCAAGCATGATTTGCCCTTGGTAAATCCATGCTGGCTCGGCCTAATCCTACTTCTGCCATCTAGATGTGCCACTATTTCGTCCTTAATAATGGACTCAAGCATCTTCCCCACGACTGATGTTAGGCTAACAGGGCGATAGTTCTCCGTTTTCTCCTTCCCTCCCTTCTTGAAAAGTGGGACAACATTAGCCACTCTCCAATCTTCAGGAACTGATCCTGAATCTAAGGAACATTGGAAAATGATTACCAATGCATCCGCAATTTCCTGAGCGACTTCTTTTAGAACCCTCGGATGCAGACCATCTGGACCCGGGGATTTATTAGCCTTCAGTCCTACCAGCCTACTCATCACAGTTTCTTTCCTAATGACAATCTGTCTCAATTCCTCTGATATCTTATGACCCTGGCCCATCCATACATCTGGGAGATTGCTTGTGTCCTCCCTGGTGAAGACAGATCTAAAGTATGCATTAAATTCTGTTGCCATTTCCCTGTTTCCCATAACAATTTCTCCCAATTCATTCTTCAAGGGGCCAACATTGTTCGTAACTATCTTCTTTCTCTTCACATAGCTAAAAAAGCTTTTGCTATCCCCTTTTATATTCCTGGCTAGACTGAGCTCATACCTGATTTTTTCTCTCCATATTGCTTTTTTAGTTAAGATCTGCTGTTCCTTAAAACTTTCCCAATCATCTGTATTCCCACTCATCTTAGCCCTGTCATACTTCTTTTTCTTCAATGCTATACAATCTCTGACTTCCTTTGTCAACCACTGTTGACACTGTTGACAGATCTCAGTTCTTTGTTGTATTGAGACTTGGTTGATGGCAAACACGCCGGACGCAGCAACCGTCCAGAAGGTTTTACCATTTTCAGAATGGATCGAACCTCGAGATCTGGTAAGGAAATAGATGGTGGGAATGCTTTATAGTCAATTCTAGACGGTGCATGGACGTTGGTTTATGTCACCTTCTTGCTCTCCTGACTTAAAACAACTAATGATTAAATGCAGACCATTCTACTTGCCTCGGGAATCCTGATTCGGGATCCTGACCGCAGTTTTCATCCCACCAGCGGCTGACTACTGTATAAGCAGGCACTTATGAAACTGCTCAATGCGGTCTGTAAACAGGAAACAGTCCATCCCGACGCATTTCAAACTCTGGTCAGCAACTTTCACCAGGCCTGTTTGAAGAAAACTCTGCACAGTTATCACCAGCAAGTAACCTGTTGCACTAGAGGTCCTAACACATTAGTTCACTGTTACACTACAATACGGAATGCAGTCGTTCCTTCCCGAGACCGCATTTTGGCAAGACAGATCATTTGGCTGTACTGCTGATACCAGCATACAGATGGCCTAAAGAGCAATGCTCCAGAGATCAAAACAACTAAGAGGTGGTCTTGGGAGTTTGCGGAACGGTTGCAGATTGCCTTGGGCCAGTGGACTGGGCCGTGTTCAAGAACTCATCCGAGATCCTGAACGACTACACCAGGGTCTTTACAGACTTCATTAAAACAGTTGTGGATGAGTGTGGCCTTGCAAAATCCTTCAGTGTTTTCTCCAATTAGAAGCCCTAGATGAACAATGAAATCCAGAACCTACTGAGAGCCAGATCAGAGGCAAACAAATCTGGAGATCAAGAATGCTACAAGAGGTGCAGGTATGATCTGCGGAAAGTCATCTATCTGGTGAAGTGGAGATTCTGGATGAGACTGGAGTTAATGAGGGACACTTGGCAGCTATGGCATGGTTTGAATACCAGAACCTCCAACAAAGAAAGATTGAGTGACATAGTGGACATTAGAGCTTCACTTCCAGATGAGCTCAATGCCTTCAATGTTTGTGTTGACAACCAGAACAGGGAGAAACCATTGCACATCCCCATGTCTCCCAATGATCCCTTGGTCTCGTGTCTCTTGAAAAAAAGGGGATAGCTACACTCATTTAAGGAATCCGTTTTATTGTTATTTCACGCTTGTTATTTATTACTATTTATTTATATCTTCATTTGCACAGTTCGTTTACAGTTTATAGTCCCTGATGTTTACAGTTACCATTCTATAGATTTGCTAACTATACTGTACCCGCCAGGAAGAGAATCTCCAGATTGTATGTGATGACATGTAAGTGCTCAGATCATAAGTTCTACTTTGTACTTTCCTGATTACTTTTTCTATCCATTAACTAAACTGTCAAAATGTCTCAGCAATTAAATGTTTTTCTCATTTCTCTCACCGCTTTGTAGTCCAGCAGATAGACTCCCCTCTGTTCTGTTCTTTGTGATCTGCATGCTTGAAGGTGAAAGGTTAAGGGCAGAAGGGTGTCACACATACCGTTCCTGTTCCCTGCAAGCTGGTTCTGGAGACCAGAGTTCCTGGTTCACGCTCCTGGATTACTGTATATTGCAGACTGTAACCCACTCCTGAGGATCTGTATTTCTAATATAAACTCCCCAAGCCCCTGGATTAGATCTCAGTGAGTAATGGTATACCATAAGTAACATTTATAACATAGATACCCCCCAATTGTTATAGCTGGGGGTGGTAGTGTGGATAAGCTCACACTACCTATTAAATGCTTCCAATAGCTTGCACCACAAACAGCCTCTGACAACCAAGTCCAGCTCCTGGCCTTGACATATCATGTATGCATGGAGAGGGGGTGCTTGCTACATGGGCAATAATCTGCTGTCTATGTTATACTGCCCAGTCTTATATATCCAGACAGCAAGGAGACAACATCCATGGTTCACCCTGACTGATGCATATGGACCCCCCTCCCCCTACGCCTCCTCTTCCCTTCTCCCCTCCTTCCCCCTCCTCCTCCTCCACCTCCTTTCCCTTCTCCCCTCTCCTCCTCATCGTCCCTCCTTCTTCCCATCCCAATCATCCCCTTCCTGTCTCTTCTCCTCTTCCCCTTCAGCACTCCTTTCTTTTCTCCCCTCCTCCCCACCTCTCGCGTCTCCCCTTCCCCCTTCAAACCCCTCCTCTTCTCCCCCTCCTCACCCCTTTTCTCCCGACCTCCTACACCCCTCCTGTGGAAGTCGAATCTGGATAAACTCTCTCAGAGACTGTATAAGTACAACTTCTTTATTCAAAGTACCCGGGGCTTACTCAGTTAGTCACTCAAACAGGAATAGTCTGTGACTGTTCCTGCCCGATCCACCAACTAACTCCAAATTCCCCTTACAGAATGGATATAGTCATTCAGATACCACCCCCCCACCCCCCACACAAACAAATACCAAGCTGGAGTCATATTTATCTATTGCTTGACAGTACCGAGAGACAAATTGCAGAATAGGCATAATGGCCTCATACACAAACGGGCTGGAATTGTCCTCTCTCTGTGCTTGACTGCACAAAGAAACAAAGACCTTGAAACGCTGTCTAACTCCGAGAAGAAATATGGCTCAGCATGGGTTAGCACATTTGTTGCTCATCAGCGGTTTCTTTCAGAAAGAACAGGCTGCTATTGTTTAACTAACGTGTTAACCCTTTTACATACTTTATCATTCCCTCCTTCTTATCATTACATGATCAATGAAGCAGTACTTTTTTTGCAGCATCAGTGGCTAAAAACAGCGTTGCAACAGTAATTATAACAATGATAAGTACAACTATTAGGCCATAATGAAATATCATGCCCCACATATTACCAAATAGGCCTTCAAAGGACCACCATTTAGACCTCTTGGTGAACCCGTGTAAATCCTGTCCTGCTTTCTTGATGCTGTCTCTCCTGCTCGGAGAGGTAGGTAATGTTGGTAGACTCATCAGGGGTTTAGGTGCACCATTCTGTGTCAATGACAGCACAAGTTCCCCCTTTCTCAGGTAGGATAAAGTCGAAAGCCATACGATTCTGTAGGTCTGTTTGTTGGATGGCTAACATTTCCGTGACCACCTCAGCCACCCGAGTCTGAGTGCCTAATAGAACACTGGCAGTTTTATTTGCCAGTTCCTCCAGGGCAGCTGCCAACTTAATGCTTTGTTGGGAGTTCCTAGCCCAGGTGGGAAGGCAATCATCCAGAACCTCTCTGAATCCGTGATTCTCCGTTTCTGCCTCTGTCAGTGGGGGTGGTCCCGCAGCTCGGGCACTACCCTTAGGCTGGAGACTCGGTAAGCTAGATAACAGCACCGGCTCCACTTCTTCTGGGACAGCTGCCGGTCCCACCTATTGGTCGCTTCCCCGGGTAGCCACAAGTAGGCTTTATCCTCACAAACCCAATCGGTGCTATTCAAAGGCCGAGGGAGAAGTCCGCCATTAAAATTATAATTATAGATGCTGGAAATGCTGTTCCCCAGGAAAACTTTCCCCTGGCGATTACAGTAACAAGTTGTATTTGCCACCACGTCGGTGTTGTCAAAAGGCTTCAGGGAAGGAGGTTATATTCAATGGGGACCTGAGGTACCAGCCTTCAAAATGCTAACATTTGGCATCGCTCGGAGTCCCCTTGCAATTCTGGACCACACTACCCCGGATGTCATTAAAGAATCCCCAAAGTGAGAGTTCCTCGCTAGAATTGAGGGGGTCACTGACAACTATACCATAGTCTTTCCATGCGAGGGTAGTTGCGCACATACCCGACATCCCCCTGCTTCTTAGTGTTCGGCATAGTGTGGCAAAGGGACAGAAGAGTATTATGGGCAAAATCAGAGAGTAGGGAATGTTTTGGCCAATGCACTTGGGGAATTGCTCCCTGCGTGGGCCTTGGGAAAAAGATGGTTTTAACCGATGGGGAGCTGCCAATTCTTCGGTGGCCACTGCTCCCGCCCTTATACATGACTCTAGTTGACTGGAAGCCATGCAAAAAGAAAGCAAAAAGACAACGGCCCAGTACATGGTGGAGTTCCTAACAGCCCCCCTACTCCATAATGTTTTACAGTCAGGACCACCACAGTTGTCCTTCCAACTTGACTGCCGTGGGCCTGGTGAGCAGTACTTGGAATGGTCCCTTCCTTCGTTGTTCTAATTTACCACGGCTCCAGTTCTTAATTAGTACGCAGTCCTCGGGTTCGATGTTGGGGTAGTCGCCTTCGCTTGTCGTATGGTCTTCGTCCTTGTATGCCTGACACACCTGTGAATGTAAGGCTTGGAGAATCTTCGTTAGGTAGTCCGTTTATATCAAGAATGGGAAGCCGCGCGGAACCCCATGGAGTCCTTAGGGGCTTTCCGAAGATGATTTCAGCTGGTGACAGTCCGTTTTTTTTACCCAGGGGTTGACCCTCATATGGAATAATGCTAAGGGCAATACCTTTAAGCAATTAAGCCTCGTTTCCTCCGTAAGTTTTGCCAATTTGTTGTTTTAACTTACCATCTGCCCTTTCCAGTATACCTGCGGCCTGGAGATGGTGAGAGCGATGGAACTGTTGTTTAATGGATAAGGCATTGCAGATTTCCTCAGTTAATTTTGCGACAAAGTGGGTACCGTTATCTGAGCTCAGTATTTCTGGTAACCCATAGCGGGGGATCACTTCTCGCAACAGTATTTTAACTGCTATCCGGGCTGTATTATTCATGGCAAGGATTGCCTCGATCCATCTACTAAACGCATCTATGATCACTAAGCAATATTTGTGACAATGCACTCTCGGTAGCTCAATAAAATCAATTTTTAAACATGAAAAGTGGCCTCTAGGTAGGGGAGTGGCGACCGCCACACAGGATGTCCCCTTTCCCAAATTGTTCTTACGGCATATTAAACGTGCTTTTGCCCTCTTTGCTGCCACTTGCTGCAATTTCGGATGCCACCATGTTTGCAGCAAACTGCTTACCCTTCCGTCCTTTCCGAGGTGAGTACAAGTATGTATATAATCAAGGAGGATTGGTAGAAATTGGGTCGGGACGCAGACCTGTCCCGCAGTGGTGTACTAGATGCCCGTCACGGGACCCTCCTTACAGCCCATCTGTGACCATAGTCTGCGTGCTCCTCAGAGGCGTCCCCCTGGAAGGTACGTACGGCTTGCATGTCTGGCATACCCGTGCTGTCTGAGAGGCGCAGCGTGTTTCAGTGTGGCCCCGATGGGACTATCATTTCGAGCGTCTGAGCTGCGGCTTTGGCAGCCTCATCAGCCATGGCGTTACCGGTGGTTTATCAGTCTAACGGGTATGAGCAGATCATTTGACAATGATTTTGGAAGTTGCAAGGCAGTGAGGAGATTCTGTACAAACGTAGCATTGCTAATAGGGTGCCCTGAGGAGGCGAGGTACCCCGGCATTCCCAAAGCGCTCCGTAGTCATGAGCTACCCCGAAGGCGTATGGAGAATCAGCGTGGATGCTTGCACGTTTGTTGGCGGCGAGGATGCAGGCACGAGGGAGGGCAAATAACTCATTCTGCTTTTTGTGCTGACACGGCCGGTTCAACGGCTGCCTGCTCGAGAACCGTGTGATCTGTGACCACAGCATAGCCGGAACATCTCTGGCCTTGAGGGCCAACGGAAAAACTACCATCTGCTCACAAGGTTATGTCGGGGTTCTGTAGGGGTTGGTCGGTGGAGTCCGCGCGGGCTGTGGTGAGGAGTTGATTTCGCAGCACCAAATCGTGTTCAGAATCGTTTGTAACCTGGGGTGGCGACGTTAAGAAAGTGGCCGGGTTTGAAGTGGAACAGTGAGAAAATGTCAGTAGCGGGTTGCTCAGTCAGGCTGTCTCATAGTGATTTTGTCGCGCCTGAGTGAGGTGTTGTGTCAGTCAAGAGGACAAAAGCTCCACCGAGTGGAAAGAGAGCAGATTTACAGGCTGATGTAAGGTAACATTAGAAGCCGCAGTTACCTGCCTACCCTGAAATTTCACCCATAGGTGTCGCGTCCGTTGGTATGTTCGTTCAGAACCCTCGAACCCCAAGAGGGCAATGGCGGCCAAGGAAAGCAGGAATTCATGTTCCGACACTACCTCATGATCGCGGGTGGAAGTGGATGCCCCCGTATCAATCATAAATGGAAGCTGAATTCTAGGTAGCTGAAGGATTATGCTGGGACTTGCGGGTCGCTACTTACAACGGGCAACATTTTCCAGAGTCAGATAACGAAAACGGGGTGACTGTCCGGTTTGAAACTGGGAGTCTCTGCTGTCCGCAGGACCATCTCGTCTTCCAGTGTCCTGGTCAGCCACATTTAAAACGCAGTCCAGGCTGAGCTTCCCCCGGGCATGGGCGCTCCTTGGGGGTGGGGGGGTATTTTTTCGCTCAGGGGGATAAGGTCGTTGGGGTGGCCTTTCCATGCCCTGGATTAGCTGGTTGGTCTGATCCTCATCGTTTGGCAACCCCCCCCCCCCCTCTTAGTTCTTGCCAGGTGTGGTATCCCAGTTCTGCTCTCCATTTCCGTCCCTCATCCGCAGGTAATATCATGCAACAAATTCCGAAAAGATCCTGCGGGGTAGCGTTTTACATTTGAATTGTGCTCCGCACATATTGTACGAAAAGCGCCAGTTTCTCCTTTCTGTCAGGGGCCTGATTCTTTATCATGATCATGTCTTGTGGCTTCCATGGGGTATAGACAGGGATAACCGCCGGCTGATCTGGCTCCCGCGCCCTGGGATTTGGCATCAATCAGGTAGGTTACTGTATCTGAGGTTCGGGCGGGGGACTTTTCTCGGGGACTGAGCTCATCCGTTCTTCAGTATCACCTCGCGGGATGGTTGGATATAGGGGCTCTGTCCTCCCCCTCCCCCTTTGTTTCACCCTTCGTCCCACGGTATCAAAAAACCCCGGAGAAATTTCAGGCTCCGGGGTCTTATTACTCGCCAGTCTTTATCGTGACCACTTTCATCAAACAGGGTCAGCAAGTCAGACATGATCCCGGGATTCTATATTTCATTCCCCATTTGTCAATGCATTTGTCGCTTTTGGCCTTTGGTTTCATTCCTTGGTCAAGGTTCTGCATTTATTATGACTGATCTTTCTCCCGACCATTTTTATGGCTGAGTCACAGCTTGTCACATCCCAAGTCCTGCCTTCCTGCTGTCCGATGATAGATAGAGTGGTGTGTACTGATGCCACACTTTGTCCCCAATTTCTTACCTAACATACCACTTAAAACACGTAGATCTCTCTCTTTATCATGAAACTACTCATACTTTTTGCCTGGTGAAGTTCCTGTACCTTCTTATTACGCCCATGTTTTTGGCTTTTAACCAGGCACGGTGTCTACTGCTCAATTCTCTGGTGTCTTTACCAGACCTTGATTCTGACCTGACTTTAACCTTTTAAATCCATACCTGCGCACGGTATCTACTGTTCAATTCTCCTGATTTGTTTACCTAACTTTAATTCTTAGACGACTTCAAATTTCACCCGACTTCTGCCACCTGTCCAAGTTTATCCTTTTTTTTAACCAGACACGGTGTTTACTGTTCAGTTCTCCCGGTTTTTCTTGACTGAACTTTAACTCTAACCTGATTTTAACTTTTACCCGGCACCTGTCAGCTGTACAATGATCAAATAATCGTCCTACCTTATACGAGCCTCTCGGCAGATTTGATCCGGATCGTGTCAAAGTCCTGTGTTGAGGTCCAGATGCGGGGCAGAGACTTACACTGGTATCGTAGGGAGCGACAAAGACAATTCATCTTTGTGGGCCCGATCGGTCTCCATAGACCGATCATAGACATAGACATGTTCAGTCTGTCGCTTACTCAGCCCGCCCCCGTGTCACAGTCCCTATGTTGGAATCTTGCTCGCAGCGCCAAATGTGGAAGTCAAATCCGGATAAACTCACTCAGAGACCGTATAAGTACAACCTCTTTATTCAAAGCACCCAGGGCTTTGGTCGATTAAACAGGAATAGTCTGTGTCTGTTCCTGCTCGATCCACCAACTAACTCACAATTCCCCTTCCAGAAGAGATATAGTTTTCAGATACCCCCACACATCCAAGTTGAAGCCAGACTTAACTAGTGTTTGTCATTACCGAGAGACAAATTGCAGAATAGGTGTGGCATCTGTGCCCCCGATTTACCCCCGTTCGCCTAGGGTGAACCGTTGTCACCCCACAACACAAAACCCAGACAGTACACCAAAGGCGAGAAAATAATTGCAGCTTTATAGTTATTTCTTAGTGATGGGTTGGTAGAAACAGATAACCTAAAGGTGCCAAATAGGTAAGTTTATCAGTTTGTGCCCATGAAATTTTAATACGTTAGAGCTCACACCTCCATTCACAACGACCTTCCGAGACTTCAGCCACCGTCTGAACCGCCGACGTCTAGTATCCGCTGCCCTGGAACCGCTGTCCGCTCCTCACACGTCCGTCCTCCTTGCTCACCTCCCGAAATATACAGCGAATTCCCGCTCAGCTCACACGTACAAGATTGCATAACAACTCTCCACTAGCTAGTTCCCCCGTTATCTAGTTATAACCCAAACACTCAAGATAAAGAAACCGATCACAGCATTAAGTAACATTACAGAGAAGCCATTTTGATAGTCTGAACAGTTAACACCACAGTTAACGGTACTACGTAAAGCCCTACATAGGTATAATGCCTTTATCCACAGATAGGCTGGAGTTGTCCTATCTCTACGTATGACTGCACAAAGAAACAAGGACCTTGAAATGCTGTCTGACTCTGAGAAGAAAGATAGCTCAGCATGGCCTAGCACATTTGTTGATCATCAGCGATTTCCTTTAGAAAGCACAGGCTGCTTTTGCTTAACTAATGTGTTAATCCTTTTACATAATGTACTTTATCCCCCACCCTTCTCCCCTACTACTCCCTCTTCTCCCCCTCCTCCCACCTCTTCTCCCCCTCTCCCTCCTCTTCTCTCCCTACATGCCCTCCTCTTCCTTCCCTCCCACTCTTCTCCCTATCTCCCCTCCCACTCTTCTCCCCCTCTCCCCTCCCACTCTTCTCTCCCTCTCACCTCCCGTCTTCTCCCCCCCACTCTCTTTTCCCCTCCCCCTCCCTAGTCTTCTACCCCCTCTTCTCCCATCTCCTTCCCCTCTTCTCCCCTCTACCCCCTCTTCTCCCCAACCCCTTTTCCCCCTCCACTCTCTTCTCACCTTTCTCTCCCCTTTCAAAAAGTTAAAATAAATGGTGACATGAGACATTGTACTGACGCATTATGATCCACACTGTCCAGAGAAGTTTTCCTGTGATGCCTCACCTTATGGTATAGGTGCATTCATATCACATATTAGGAAAGGTGCAGTGACCAATCCATGGCCTTTTCATGATATTCACTTACCACAGCAGAGAATACATATTGAATCAGAATCACAGGCAGTAAGGAAGTTGGGTAGTGTGGCTCTGACTTCTGATCCTATGTCACCTCTTTCTAATGATTTAATTTCATTACTTAAACATGCAAAATCCTTGTGTCTAGAGTTAAGAAAGTGTAAGTGTAGAAAGAACCTGATAAGCGTTGTATATAGGCTTAAGAACAGTAGCCAGGAAATACGCTAAAAATAACAATGGGAGATAGAACAGCGACATCAAAAGGGCAATGTTGGGTTAGTCTTGGGGTGGGGGGGGGGGGGTTAATTTGCAGGTAGATTGGGAATATCAGGTTGATCCTGGATCACAAGTGAGGGAAATTGTAGTATGTCTGTGAGATGGCTTTCTGGAGCAGCTCATGATCAATCCCATTAGAGGATCAGCTGTTCTGGATTGGGTGCTATGTAATAAACTGGATTTAATTATGAAACATGAAATGGTGAAGAGGTGATGCTGATTGAAAGGAAGGGTGTGCACGTGCATTTCATAGCCAAGGTGTAACTTGTTCAAGGCAAAGTTGCAGCTGGAGTTTGGTATCGCTGTTGGAATTGGAGTGAGCAATTTGGAGAGGAATCAATGTGGAAGTGTTTCAATGCCTAACCGGGGTGTGAGTTTGGATTGATCCAACTGCCGAGCCAATATTGTGATCTTGAGTACAGCTTTGGCCTGTGCAGCCCAAGGTTGTTGCTGTGCTGGGAACTGGGTCCTAGAGCGAGATACTACCCAGTGCTCAGAGTTTTAAACGACGGTCCAAATAGACTGGGAAGTTCGAGTGTCAGGACCAGAGGTGAGGGTTCAGCTGATTTTGCTTGCTCCCCTGTGGTGTTCATTCCTCTCTCTCCAGCACCAAGGCTATGAACTGCTCGTTTCTGAGAGTTTGTGAGAGATGAAGAACTGAGATTGAGGCGTGGGCCTACTCTGGCTGCTCTAGGGAGCGGATTCCAGACTGAGTCTGGAATGTTGTCATTTGCTCTGATTGGTGTGTGTGTGTGTGTGTGTGTGTGTGTGTGTGTGTGTGTGTGTGTGTGTGTGTGTGTGTGTGTGTGTGTGTGTGTGTGTGTGTGTGTGTGTGTGTGTGTGTACACATGTATAACTGAAATATGTATATGACAGAAATGTGTGTCGTTGCTATTAATAAGGAGAAGTTGCTTGAGAAGCTGAAAGATCTGTAGGTGCATCAGTCACCTGGACCAGATGGATGGCAGCTCAGTGTTCTGAAAGAGGTAGCTGAACAGATTGTGGAGATATTTGTAATGATCCGATGACTAGTGGTGTTCTGCATGGGTTGATGTTGGGACTGCTTCTTTTCAAGTTATATGTCAATGATTTGGATGACGGAATTGCTGGTTTTGTGGTCAAGTTGGCATAAAATACAAAGATAAGTGAAGGGATGGTTGAAATGAGGAAAGAAGGGAGTTTGCAGAAAGACTTAGATGAGAGAAATGGACAAAGTATTAGCAGATGGAATATAGTGCTGGGAAGTTTATGGTCATGCATTTCGGTTTGTTTCATGGTTATCTTGAGAATAAGAATCTCAGGGTTCCATACTGCATACATACTTTGCTAATAAATGAAGCTTTGAACCAATAATCTCTAATCTTGCCGACAAAGATATGGCCACCACATTCTTCTACTCCCAGAATGTCTTAAAAGCAACAGAGAATAATTTTCTGCTTCACACCAAACCTTTATTAAAGTTTCATAGATTTACCAGTATATACAAACTGCTGGTATTTGAATCCACACTTCCATTTGGTGGGATGAGGATCTAATATCTATCCACACGTATATATCCTGATTCTTATTATTGCAGTTACATTGATTTGGCTCACTGGAAAGATAATTGGTTTGTTCAACTGGAAAGATAATTGGTTTGTTCATAAATTTATATTGTGGTTAAATGTAGCATCTATGTTACTTAACAAATCTATTAGCTAAAACTATTCACTCAACTTATAAAAGGCAATAACCTGCTGGAGGAACTGTGGATCAAGCAGCATCTTGGGTCAAGTCCCTGTGCTGAGGACATCTCTATCAATTCTAATACTTGAGCTTGACCCAGTATCAACAATTCCTTTACCTCCACCCCCACCAACAGATGCTGCCTGACCCACTGAAGATTCCTCCATCTTCCTGTTTGTTGTTCTAGATTCCAGCACCTGCAGTCTCACGTCTCTCTGCTGAAAGTACATCTGTTCCTGCACTTAAGCTTCCAATTGTTCATTGCTGGTGGTCAGTTTTATTGCCTGGATAATTAGTGTGATCCAGTAATCACACTAATCGTGGATTGATGGTGGGAATGTAGCAGCCAGAGGGAGATGACAAGTTCCCCAACAGGCTCTGGGAGGAAACTCTGCTGGTGAGAGAGGGATCCACAGAACACAGAGCAGAGTGGAGGAAGGCCACATTATCAACACAGGGTCAGCTGACCACTGACCCAGAATGCTAAACCAGCAGATAAAGAGGGTGTGGAGCTGACATTCTGTGGCAGTGAGAGTTTGATGAATTGCCCAAGGATAAACACACCCCCTTAAAATTACAGACCTGATATTTCAGGTAATTGTGGTGCAGTGTAGACAGGTATATGAGAGGATTAGAGAAACACATACTCTATGGATAAGAACTGGAGACGTACAGTACTTGTATAATTAGCTACCAAAAAGCTGGCAGAGTCTAGAACCTTGATGTGGGAATGCATAAAATGAACCTCAGGAGATACTTTGGTAGCAGTAGCTCCAGAGTCCAACAACTGCTGAATGTCCATGACCCTACTTGGTGGGGGAGAGTGTCCAGGAGGAGAGGTAGTGTGTGAGATGGGGGTGGGAAGTGGCATAAGAATGGGCCTAAGAAGAAGAAAAATGATTAGCCATGCTTAAAAATTGGAGCAGACTCAATGGGCCAAAGAGCCTAAATCTGCTCCAATTTCTTACGGTCTTCCCGAAAAGCATTTCAGGAATGGAAAAAGTTTTATGAAATACTGTATGAAATTTTTGAAACTCCATTTTGTTGTCTCTTCATGTTTTTTCTTCAGGTACTCGTATATCTTCTGAGCACATTCTGCATCCTCCATCCTACCCTCGACTCTGTATTTCTCCATCTCTCTTTTCATATGCTCCATGGCTTCCTCCAGCTCCTCCACGCTGTACTTTTTACCCTCCTCAAACTTTTTCCCGATCTGCTCAATGATCTCCTTTGCCCTGCGTTCCTCAGCCGCCTTCCTCTCCTGCTCCATCTTCTCCATCTCTTCTTTGATCCTTGAGAGTTCCTTTTCCAAAGCTGACAAAAGGGGCAGAGGATGAATTGGTTAGTCCATGAAGAGAGTGGTGAAGGGGTCACATCTCGAGGTGTGTGAGAGACAAGATATTGACAGGGAGCTTCACTCACTGTCCAATCTAAGACAACACACATAAATGCTGGAGGAACTCAGCAGGTCAGGCAGCACCTCTGGATGCTAGACAGTGTTGATGACAAATGAATAGACAGTCAATGTTTCACCAGAGTCCCTATTTCAGGACTGAGATGGAAGATGCTAGAATAAAAAGGGGAGGTGAGGGGAAATATGCGAGCTGAAAAATGATGGGTGAAGCTAGTTGGGTGGGAAAGGTCAAGGGCTGGAGAGGACACAATCTGATAAGAGAGGAGAGCAGACTATAGGAGAAAGGGAAGGAGGAGGGGACTCAGGGGGTAGTAATAGGCAGGTGAGAAGAAGTAAATGGCTGGGGGGGGGAAATA
Organism: Hypanus sabinus; assembly: GCF_030144855.1. Classification (NCBI taxonomy): domain Eukaryota; kingdom Metazoa; phylum Chordata; class Chondrichthyes; order Myliobatiformes; family Dasyatidae; genus Hypanus; species Hypanus sabinus. Next base: position 28,040,749 of record NC_082734.1, read on the forward strand.
GAGGGAGAAGTGTTGGGAACTTGTTTACCAGAAGGAGAAATTGATACTCATGCCATCATGTTGGAGGATTCCTGGACAGAATATAAGCTATTGGTCCTCCTCCCTGAGGGTGATCTCTTCTTGGCACAAGGGGAAGCCATGGACCAACATGTCGGAGTGGGAATCAGAATTAAAATGTTTGGCTACCGGTAAGTCCCACTTGTGGCAGATGGTGTGGAGGTGCTCGAAAAACTGTCTCCCAATTTACAACGGGTCTCACCAATGTAGAGGATGCTGCATCGGGAACAACAGACACAATAGACAACCCCATCAGATTTGCAGCTGAAGTATTGTCTCAACTGGAAGGAGTGACTGGGGCTCTGAATGGAGATGATGGAGGAGGCATATTGGCAGGTGAGCACTTCGGTTGCTTGCTGGGATAAGTGCCAGGAGGGTGATTATTTGGGCGGGGGTGTGGTTGAATGGCTAAAGGAATCACAGAGGGAGCAATCTCTGCAGAAAGCAGAGTGTGGGTGGGAAAGATATATTTACTGGTAGGACCCCTTTGGAGATGATGGAAGGTGTGGAGAATGATGTGTTTGGGGATCATGAGGTAGTAGGTAACGACAAGTCGAATTTAGCACTATGAAGGCTGTGAGAAGATGGGGTAAGTGCAGATGTTAGGGAAATGGAAGAGAGGAGTGTGAGGTCAGTATCAAAATTGGAGGGTGGGAAATCCCATTCTTTAAAGATGGGCATCACTGTTAAACCTGTTTTTTTAAAAAAAGTAATCTTTTAGATATTTCTCAGATTATTCTTTACAAATATATATGCAAAGGACAACAACTTCTCCTTCCCTATTAAAGTGCTAGTTTTTAAACTGCCAGTACATGGTCCCTGACCACATGTGTGATAGAATGAACTCTGCCCACAACAGGTGGTGGTCCTAACACAGCACCAGGTGTACTGGAGAATGGTGTGGACACACCTCATGAGCTGTGCCATTTCTAAGCTAGAAGTCAGTAGCCAGTGGTGTCTTTTTGCAGGACTAGGATGAGAGGAATCATTGCACAGAACACACAGCAGTCCATTTTCTCACAGTCAATGGAGACCAGCTCACACCCCAACCACACAAGTACCTGCCCCCTTCCAGGGAGAAGCCACTTATAGATGACACATGCAATCCTCTCTCTGTAGCGAGTCTCCTAGAGCCACCAGCTTGTTCCATCTCCAACGCTATCCTAACCAAAGGATCAGTGGTGGAGGAATCCTCAGACACCTCAGGGGAGGGACCCTCTCCACATCAGGTGTCAGACTGAAGGATGGCTTCATTGTTCCTGGCTCTGGAAGTCCATCCAACTACAAGATCGTTATCCTTTCCCATTATCCCGGATGAGCAAAAGATAGCATGTTCCCTTGTAGGTTCAGTAACACACTGTTTCAGAAAGCTATCACAGATGCATTCTCAGTAGTCTTTCTCAAGATTGCCACGGGGAACCCTGCACTACCTGCCCTTTCCCCTCCAGAACAGGTATACCGATTTGGATACTGTTGAGGGGGATGGCTTACCTGGGACAAGCTTTGGCAGCCGGATCTCTGGCACTGAGTCTGCTTCTGCAGTGCAGAAGGGAGGGAGGAAGAAGAGGAGAGCGGTAGTGATAGGGGACTCCATAGTCAGGGATACAGACAGGAGTTTCTGTGGTCATGACAGAGACTCCCGGATGGTTTGTTGCCTCCCGGGTGCAGGGTCAGGGCGGTCTCTGATTGCGTGCACAGCATTCTGAAGTGGGAGGGTGATCAGCCAGATGTCGTGGTACACATCGGTACCAATGACATAAGTAGAAAGAGTCAGGAGGTTCTGAAGAGTGAGTACAGAGAGCTTGGTAGGAAGTTGAAAGACAGGACCTCGAGGGTAGTAATCTCTGGATTGCTGCCTGTGCCACGTGCCAGTGAGGGTAAGAGTAGGATGCTCTGGCAGAAGAACACGTGGCTGAGAAACTGGTGTAGGGGGCAGGATTTCAGATTTCTAGATCATTGGGACCTCTTTCGGGGCAGATGGGACTTGTACAAGAGAGACGGGTTACACCTGAACTAGAAGGGGACAAATATACTTGCAGGGAGGATTGCTAGTGTTATTGGGGAGGGTTTAAACTAGATTTGCAGGGGGATGGGAACCAGAGTGCCAGAGTAGATAGTGGAACGGGGGTAAAAATAAATGATGTTAGTAGTTCATGCAAAGTCGTAAATAGTAAGGTTGTGTGTGGTGGTAACAATCTTCTGAGGTGTGTATGTTTTAATGTGAGGAGTATTGTGGGAAAGGCAGATGAGCTGAGGGCCTGGATTGACACATGGAATATATGTATATATATATATATATATATAACACACATCATAGCCATTACTGCAACTCGGCTACAGGAGGGGCAGGACTGGCAGCTCAATGTTCCAGGGTTCTGATGTTTCAGACGTAATAGAGGCAGAGGGATGAAGGGTGGGGGGGGGGGCGGGTGCTAGTCAGGGAAAATATTAGAGCAGTGCTTCAGCAGGAAAGATTAGAGGGCTTGTCTACCGAGGCTATATGAGTGGAGTGAGAAGCAGGAAAGGTATGACCACATTAATAGGGTTGTATTGACCACCCAATAGTCAGCAAGAATTGTAGGAGCAAATCTGCAGAGAGATAACAGACAACTGCAGGAAACAGAAAGTTGTGATTGTAGGGGATTTTAATTTTCCACACATTGACTGGGACTCCCATACTGTTAAAGGTCTAGATGGGTTAGAGTTTGTGAAATGCGTTCAGGAAAGTTTTCTAAATCAATATGTAGATGTACCAACCAGGGAAGATGCAATATTAGATCTCCTATTAGGAGGTGAGTTAGGACAGGTGACAGAAGTGCGTGTAGGGGAACACTGGTTCCAGATATCATAACACCATTAATTTCAACTTGATCATGGATAAAGGTAGATCTGATTCTCGGGTTGAAGTTCTAAAAGCGTAGATTGGAACAGTTGCTTGCTGTCTTGAGGCAAGTCAGAGTAGATAAATCCCCAGGACCTGACAGGGTATTCCCTCAGACCTTGAGGGAGACTAGTGTTGAAATTGCAGGGGCTCTGGTAGAAATATTTAAAATGTCGATACCCACGTGTCAGGTGCCGGAGGATTGGAGGATAGCTCATTGTTTAAAAAAGGCTCAAAAAGAAAGCCGGGAAATTATAGGCCAGTAAGTTTGACATCAGTAGTAGGTAAATTATTGGAAGGCATACTAAGAGGTAGGATAGACAGGGACTTATTAGAAACAGTCAGCATGGCTTTGTGCGTGGTAGGTCATGTTTAACTAATCTATTAGACTTTTTCGAGGAAGTTACCAGGAAAGTGGATGAAGGGAGGACAGTGGATGTTGTATACATGGACTTCAGTAAGGCCTTTGACAAGGTCCTGCATGTGAGGTTAGTTAGGAGGATTCTGCCGCTAGGTATACATGGAGAGGGAGTACATTGGATTAGACATTGGCTCAAAGGGGAAAGCCAGAGAGTGTTAGTGGAGGATTGCTACTCTGAGTGGAGGCCTGTGACTAGTGGTGTGCCACAGGGATCAGTGCTGGGTCCATTGTTATTTGTCATCTATATCAGTGATCTGGATGATAATGTGGCAAATTGGGTCAGCAAATTTGCTGATGATACAAAGATTGGAGGTGTAGCGGACAGTGGGGAAGGTTTTCAAAGCTTGCAGAGGGATTTGGACCAGTTGGAGGAATGGGCAGAAAAATGGCAGTTGGAGTTTAATGAGGACAAGTGTGAGGCATTGCACTTCGGAAGGTCAAACCAAGGTAGAACATACAAGGTAAATGGTAGGACACTGAGGGGTGCAGTAGAACAGAGGGATCTGGGAGTACAGATACATATTTCCCTAAAAGTGGCATCACAAGTAGGTAGGGTTGTAAAGAGAGCTTTTGGTACATTGGCCTTTATATATCAAAGTATTGAGTATAAGAGTTGGAATGTAATGGTGAGGTTGTATAAGACATTGGTGAGACTGAATTTGGAGTATTGTGTGCAGTTTTGGTCACCTAATTACAGGAAGGATATTAATAAGGTTGAAAGAGTGCAGAGAAGGTTTACAAGGATGTTGCTGGGACTTGAGAAACTGAGTTACAGAGAAAGGTTGAATAGGTTAGGACTTTATTCCCTGGAGCATAGGAGAATGAGGGGTGATTTGATAGACGTGTATAAAATTATGATGGGTATCGATAGAGTGAATGCAAGCAAGCTTTTTCCACTGAGGCCAGGGGAGAAAAAAAACCAGAGGTCATGGGTTAAGGGTGAAGGGGGAAAAGTTTAAAGGGAACATTGGGGGGGGGGGCTTCTTCACACAGAGAGTGGTGAGAGTGTGGAATGAGCTGCCAGATGAAGTGGTGAGTGTGGGCTCACTTTTGACATTTAAGAAAAACTTGGACAGGTACATGGATGAGAGGGGTTTGGAGGGATATGGTCCAGGTGCAGGTCAGTGGGACTAGGCAAAAAAAAAAATGGTTTGGCACAGCCAAGAAGGGCCAAAAGGCCTGTTTCTGTGCTGTAATGTTCTATGGCTCTATGGTTCTATGGCAGCATTACAGTATAGGGCAATGACCTTTAATATATACATTTCAAACATAAATGACCAGTGAACAATAAAGGATTAATGAGTTAGTATTTATGCTCGAATTTCAATTACATCACATGCTAAGGCCTTCTGTTGTCTCTGCATCTATAACTCTTCAATAAGGATTACCCACTCCTCACTGATGACCCGTACTCCTGCCTCAAATTTACCTACTCCTCTTGGGCATGCCATTCTGGCCTTGCATTTATGTTCTTCGCGAGACCCAACACCAAGCTCTTCTTCATATGAAGATGTCCAAGAACATAAGCACATCCCTCCCTGATCTCACTATGTTTCTGGTGAACAATGAGGTGAAATACTCAGCAGAAATGTCTCACATTTTAAGTTTTCAGACATGAAGAATTAATTTTAAATCTGCAGATGCTCCTTGACCTGAATATTTTGAGCATTTTGTTTATTTTCTTACCAGAGACACGCCTTTGTTCCTCTGTCAGCTTGTTGTCCATCTCCTGTACCTGGTCTAGACGAGACTTTTCCTCTTCCAGGAAACTGTTGAGGACAGCCCACCCCTACAGAGAAGAGAAGATACAATCATCCATATCCAACTCTCTTCCATGACACCAATCCACAAGAGTCCAGAGACAGGCTCTCATCATCAAATGTCTAGTGCTGGGGATTGATATGCAATAAGGGAACTCAACTTACCAATCTACAGGAAATTGGTAAAATTGCAACTGAAAACTATGTGCAATTTATATTGTGGCCTGGATGAAGGCAGAATTTATTTCCTAAATGACACAAGGATAAGTTGCAAGACCGACACATAGCAGTGGCAAAGAGTAGAGAGATATTTTCTGTGAATGAACAAGGATCAGGCAAATCAAGCACAATGTGGGATAATGCAAAATACCATTGTGGCAGAAAGACAAATAGAAGCATATTATCCAAATGGGAAAGTTTATGAAGTTCTGAGATGTAGAGGGATCTGGGTTTCGTAGTACAAGATTTGCAAAATGTTTATGTGCCAGTAAGAGGGAGAGATAGAGCGTGTAACAAAAGTGGAAGGGAAATACTTTAGTTACAGATATATCAGGTTTTGGTGAGATTACATCTGGAGTATGGACAGTATAGGTCTCCTTTAACACTAACACTTCAGTGATGGGCTCCTGGACTGATACCTGGAAGGACATATTACCTTATTAGAGTAGGTAGGACAGATTGGGACTATTCACTTCTGTGGGAAAACACAGAATCAGCAAATGGACTGGATGGTCATGAATTGCAAAGCTGAGTTAGATAAACAGGTAGCTTGATCAATGGAGATATGAAAATAATTTTTTTCCCCTCAATGCAGGATTGGCTCTTGGAACTCTCTCCACTGAAGCACAGTTAAGATTTTTTAAGGGAGAGATTGGATGGCTTTGAAAACCAGTGATGAAAGAATTCTCCCATACTCTGCTCCATTACTGACTCTCCACTCACTGAATCTCCTCCCACAGCCCCAAAGGCACTACCCCCATCACTGACAAATCCTACCACCGAATCTCCTCCACCAGCCACTATAACTGGTTTCCTGATTACAGACTCAATCTACCCAGTTAATCCCATTCCAGATATTACAGAGACTGGATTCACTTTTGTTGGCTGAATGGAAAGAGGCAGAGAGAGGAGTGTTCTGAATTCATGTAAGTCAGAGGAAGGAAAAGCTATGAGAATTGAAAACTAAATGCCTTGCCATAACACACCTCGATCTGGTTCTTGGTCTTTTCTTCATACTCCTTTATGGAATTATCAAGATCCTTCTTCAGCTCCTGGTAACCACCAGATTTCTGATAATGTCCAGATGTCAGGTTTTCCTTAATTGATTCCATTACTTCTTCAAGTTGTGCCTGACAGTGGTCTTGAGACTTTTCCTTGATCTTGGTCATGAGAGACATGTAAGAGGATCTCATTGTCTCCTAGAAGTGAGGGAAAAAAGTACAATAAATGAGGAAACCAAGTATTGTACACTGTCCAGTGTCTCTCAGTGCTTCTCTATAAGGGGAAGATCTGCACAATAACTTTATTTCTGAGTTGCTCTCTCTCAGGGAGAGATCTGTACATTGACCAGTATCTCTCTGTCCATCTCTCTCAGTGGGAGATCTGTACACTAACTATATCTCTGATTCGTTCTCTCTCACGGAGAGATCTGTACACTGACTGTGTCTTGGAGTTGCTCTCTCTCAGGGAGAAATTTGTACTCTGACAAGGAGTGATCTGTATACAAACCAGTGTCTCTGTGCCCCTCTAAGTCATGGAGTAACCTGCACTATCCAGTGTCTCTCAGTCCCTCACTTTCAGGATGATATATCTTTTCTCTCTATTTCTCAGTCTATGTCTGTATGGGTTGGGTCCAGGGACAGGTGTTCAGAGATGAGACAGTTGGTAGTCACTGAACATTAGCAGCTCACCTCCAGCTGCTGGATGTATTTGTCAATGTTGTTGTTCATAGACCTTTTGTGGAAGATACTGAGTGCCTCTATGCTCTTCGTACTGTAATTCTCCATGATTCCGCTCATGGTAAGATCATGAGGTTCTGAGATTTTTTTCATTTCATTGTGATAGAATTTCAGGGCTTCATTTACTGCTGCTTGGTTTTCCACCTCCGCTAATTTAGCGACACTGCTCTCCACACATGGTAGGACCCCATCCGACATCATGCTCACGTATGCCTTGGTCAATTCAGCAAATCCTGTGTGGAATGTTTCGAAAAGTCAGTGCCTGAGGATCTGATCACACCCTCAATTCCCACTCTCCACATCACAACATATTCTTATTCACTTTCAATGGAATCACACCTCCTCCAATTCTCTCTCATCATTCATACACTCAATCCCACTCAGTCTATGCTTCCAACCCTTCCTATTCAAGACCACAGTTGATATTCCCAGTGGGACCCCACACCTTCCCATTCATTCGCAGTGATTTCATGCATTTATTTCTACCCTCTATACTCATGCTGGTATTCCACACCATCCCACTCATTCCCATCTACCTATTCACATTAAGTTCCATTGTACTCACAACAAATGGGATCCAAACTTCTTCCCATAAATGTCCATTGTACTCACTTCCAATGTGATCCCAACCCTTTCCCTTTCACTTCCACTTAACACAATTCCAATGGTCCCTCCCCTTTCCCATTCAATTCCAGTATACAGACTTCCAACTGGATCCCATCACAAACAAGAGAAAATCTGCAAATGCTGGATATCCAAAGAACAGACACAGAATGCTGGAGGAACTTAGCAGGCCAGGCAGCATCTATGGAAAAGGTTGACGTTTAGACTAAAACCCTTCCGTAGGGCTGGAGGGAAAAAAAGCTGCAGAGTAGATTTCAAAGGTGGAGAGGGGAGAGAGAAACACAAGGAGAATGGTCTGGGTAAGCATATGATTAAAGTGTTGGAGAGCAGCAGAGATCACAAAGGGGAGCAGTGAGAGAAGGTTTCACTGAACTCACTTCGAAGTAAAGTTTTAAACTTCTCCAGGGTTGGCACCCTGGAAGAGACTTCGCAGAGTAGTAATCAAATCACAAACAGGAGAAAATCTGCAGATGCTGGGTGCTGCTCCAATTGGATCCAACCTGCTTTTCACTCACGCCTGTTACACAAACATCCAATCGATATTCATGCCATCAGGTTGGAGGCTACCCAGGCAGAATATAAGGTGCTGCTCCTCCAACTTGAACGTGGCCTCATCGTGGCAGTAGACAAGGTCATGAACTGACATGTTGGAATGGCAATGGAAAGAAGAATTGAAGTGGGTGGCCACCAGGAAATACCGCATTTTTGGGCAGACAGAGTGAAGGTGCTCATTCTGATGGAATGAGCGTCGATTTCTTGAACATCTGGTTATTTACCAACCTCATCTTATTCATCATTCTCTATCCTTGTTTCCCACTCATAGATTTTCTTCTTACCTGCCCATCACCTCCCTCTGGTGCTCCTCCCTTTCCCGTCTTCCATTCTCTTCTCTCCTCTCCTATCAGATTCCCCCTTCTCCAACCCTTTATCACTTTCACCAATCAACTTCCCAGCTCCCTTCTTCACCACCTCCTCCAGTTTCACCTATCACCTGCCACCTTATACTTGTTCCTCCCCCCACCCAATCTACTCATTCTGATTTCTCCCCTTACTTTCTAGTCCTGATTAAGAGTCACAGTGTGAAATGATGACAGTTTACTCTTTTCCATAGATGTTGCCTGGCCTGCTGAGCTCCTCCAGCATTTTGTGTGTGTTGCTTTGGATGTCCAGCATCAGCAGATTTTCTCATGCTCGGTTAGTGTGTTATACTGAAGAGAGATGGTGAGGTTTTGCCCGGTTACTCACTCCTGCCCGTGACCAGCTGACCCCCAACAACTTTCTTGACTTTCTTGTGGGTGTAAATGTAATTGATGAGGTTCTGCCGCTCTGTAACAAACTCCCCATCCAGATCCTTGTCCTCCAGTTCCTGGAGCTGCTTGAGTTTCTTCCGGAATGTGGGAGTGGGAAATGCAAAGCAGCAACGTGAGGGAAAATGATTGCGGATACACCTGCGGAGTTCATTATATTCCTTGTCCTGCTCACTGGTCTCACCTGTAAAAAAGAACCAGGAATCAGGCCTGAATAACTTAATGAGTCTGCTCTCCCATTCCCAACAAGGCAACTGTTACCCCCAGGACTGTGGGGAGGAACAGTGGAAGGACAGGAAGGAAATAGAGGGGAGACAGTTTGCAAGGTGTAATGGTGAAGAAAAGGATGTGTGGGAGAGGCATCGTCCATTGTAATTGGGTCATGGGTGACTTGTCATAGACGGGAATGATGTGACATATAGGGTAGTTGAGGATCATGTTCATTGAGAGGGGTGTGTGGGACAGTGGCAATCAGCCAATCGGATGAAACTCTGATGGGAAGGAGCATCATCTGGGTGGGAGTGGTGCATTTATACCATCAAACCAGAGGATGGTGTACTTTGGTATCATTATTGGAAGGAATTGTGACGTAATGTGAATGTGAACAGGGCAGGGGGATGCAGAGTCAGTGGGAATGACAGATGTGAATGGGCCATGGAGACCCTGGAGTGTGTAAGAGGTTCTCAAATGTAAGAGGTTGCCCCTTCCTCCACCACCCTCTCAAACATTGAATTCAACCCTGCTCCCTCCATTCTCTGGCCCCTTTCCAAGTTCTCCCTATCTCCTCAGAGACTGGCATTGCTGCATACTCACTGTCCTTCAGTTTCAGGCTGTGCTCCAGGTACTCATTTGGAGTCACATCTTTTCCATCAATGTGCATATCCAGTGTCAAATCACGGAGCACCCAGACAAATTCAGGGAAGAAGCGGACAAATTCCCAACTGTCACAGTCATCGGGCTGGGCCTTCATCTGGATCCGCTTAGACAGTTCAGTCACAAAACTGGGAGCAACATCAAGGATAAAGGAATAAAAGGTTGGCAGGTAAATGGTGAGGAATGTCAGTCACTGTTCAGATCGACTCCTGAGAGAGAGTTACTGAGAGACACTGGTCAGTGTACAGATCTCCCTCTCAGAGAGAGTGTGTCTAAGAGACGCCAGTCATTGTGGAGATATCTCCCCGAGAAAGAGGGACTCGATGAGTAAAAGGCAAAGCTGCTGCTGTTTGAGAATCCTGGATATCAAGGATTATTGTAAATTTGATCGTGGAAAAAGGTGTCTTGATTCAGAAACAGGCAGCTGGGAGAAAGTGAATCGTTGAACTCATATATAGAATGCCAGAGTAAACTCTGTGTGGAAATTTGGAGGGCAGAACAGAGCATGAGGTGACTTTAGCTGGTAAAATTAAGGAGAATTCTAAGTGACACTACAAATATATGAATGAAAGAAGAGTAACATAGGGAATATAAGGCCTCTGAAAGACCAAGATGGAAATGTGTTTGTGGAACTGCTGGAGATGTGTACTGTTCTCAAGCACTATTTCACTGTCACAGTGGACATTGAAGATGAGTACCAGCAAGCACAGTGGGATCTTGGTCAGCTGGGCTCAGGAATGTGAAATGGAATTCAGACAAGCACATAGAGTTATATTGTGGAAGGACTAATCATTGGAGGACTTCTGCATTGAATGTAAGGGATCTAGATACTTCTACATAACAAAAGCACCTTGAAGTGTTGGATCAAGGTTCCCTTAAAAGGGAGTCACAAGTAGAGAGAACGGGGGTGTGTATAAAGTTTTTAGCATGTTGGACTTCATCAGTTAGTAAACTAAGTTTGAAGTGGGTGGTTACACTATGATTGTACAAAGTGTTAATGTGGTCACACTTGGAGTACTGTGTACAGTTCTTGTCATGCAGTTATAGTAAGGATGTGATTAAACCAGAAAGAGTGCAAAGAAGCATTTTGAAGGATGTGTCTAGGAGTCATGGAACTGTGAGGATAAACACCTTGGCCTTTATTCTTTGGAGCATAGAAGAATGAGGGGTGGTCTCACAGCTGTAATAAAAATGATGAAGGGCATTGATAGGGTCAGTGGTCTTTGTTTGCTAGGTTGTGGAGAAGAAAACTACAGGATATAGTATTACAGTTAGAGTGAAAGGATTAATAAGAACCTGAGATATTGGTTATGTATACATGAAGGATGTTGAGTATATTGAACGAGCTAGCAGAGAAAGTGGGTAAGGCACATACATTAGACACATTTATGAAGTACGTGGACAGGTATGAAGATGATGAGAATTCATAGGAATATGGGAAAGTGCTGGAAAACGGGATCAGCTTGAGAATACATTTTAGTCAGTATGGTCAAGCATAGCCAAAGGGATACCTTCCCTGTTGTATAACTCAATGACTCTATGATTGAGAGACAGTGATCAGTGTACAGATATATGCCAAAAGAAAGGGACATAGAAATGTGTGTCTGTGCACAAATATCTGTTCCACAAAAACTGATACCCGAAAAAATATAACCATAACAAGTGGATGCTTGATAATACAGAGAAGAAAATAAAGAGGTGTGAGAAATGTTTTATATTGTACACTACCTACACCACTAATAGGTAGGGCTAACTTAAGCAACCCTTCGTAGTCTACACCGCCGAGTATACTTAGCAACGTCTGCGTGGTTCCTGATGCAGGCGATCAACTGTGGACCTGCTAGGGTGGAGGTCCTCGGTGCTGGTTCAGCTGCTCGGCCTGAAGGTGGGACCCAGGTGAGTGCTCTGCCCAAGAAAGAACTTGCCCACCTATCACCACCTCCCAGTCCAGCTGGTGGGGCAAGGCATCCAATCCGACATTTACATGACCTTAACCTTTTCGTCAGGTGACCTTCAGCAATTGGCCTCTGCCTCCTCAGGGACAATGTATTCTATTAATCTTACAACCAAACAATGTTAAAAAAACATTCTTTAAAGACAAGGTGATTAATTACTTTTACACAAATCAGCACTTTTGGTTTGCTTTTAGACCATTTAATCAGGTAGACCAAGAATCACATTGTTCTACCCTTATCTAATATCAAGGGTCAATTTGCCCAACATGCAGGTAGACCTTCAAAACAGGACAAACCCACAAATTTCTAAATGTTAACCATTGCCTTGCTGTGTCCATTTTTCAGATCCACACATCTCACCCGTACACTTACCAATACAATATCCCACTGAGAGAGACAGGGGCTGAGAAAAACTTGTCAGCATACGATATCTCCCCAAGACAGTAGGATTGAGAGACATCGGTTGCTGTGCAGATGAGAGAGAGAGAGAGAGAGAGAGAGAGAGAGAGAGAGAGAGAGAGAGAGAGAGAGAGAGACACACACTGGTCACTGTACAGATATCACCCTGAAAGAGAAGGACTGGGAGACACCAGTGAAGGATACTGTAGGTCTTGCAGGGATCGCTGGTCGATGTTTCTTTGCCCATTGTAAATGAGGATGCTGCTCAGAAGGATAGCCAGCGAATAGATGAAATTATCATTCTTGCTGTCTCCCTGCACGTACAAAGTTTGTAGGATAGATGAACAGTTAGTGAGAACTCTTGCTCTGAGATCAGTCTAATAAATAACCGTCCCATTTTTGGATATTTCCTGCTCGGTGTTTACAGAGATTGGTCTGTGAGGCTTCCCTCCACAGCATCCTTCCTGTCAATACCACCAGTGGCAGATGTATGGCCAAGGGAAGCCTCGCCCAGTGCTCACCACCACAGTGCTGGGGGATATCACACTGTCGTGGTACCTTAACATCATTTTCATTCGGGAGAATGTGATGGGAATTGTGTGGGTGGGACAGGAAACGGAGTGGGTGATGGTCTTGTATCACATACAGTTCAAATGAAAAAGATGGCAGAATTCTTCCCTGAAGCTCAGCATGTACGTGATTAAAATGTTAACTAGTTAACAAATTAATAAATTTTTACTTCACATCTAGATTGTGGAGAGAATTTAAACATCCCCATTGCCTGTGGTGGGATTTGAACTCTGGTTTGTGGATCATTCCTGTGGGTTACCCATATGGTAATGAAACCAGTGTTCTGTTATTATCCCAAATAAAAGATAGAATAATAGAATCAATCTGATCAAAACTTAGTCAAAAAAACAGGAATATTCTGAAATAAATATAAAAATTTTGGTAAAATCATCATTTTAACTACAAATGTATATGAATACGACCAACAAGTGAAAATGTAAGTGGGCTCCATCTACTAAATGAGTACTTCATAGAGTCCACTAAAGGAGGAAAACCAGCTTTATAAAAATCCTTATTTTTTTTGTAATTCTGACACTTAAATATCCAAAAGAATCTGTAACTTTGAAAGGAATATTATCGTATATAGAGACAAATTCATTTAAAGGAAGTAATTCGCTTTTACTAAAATTTATTTTATATCCTGAAAAATCTCCAAATTTGTCAAATAATTTCAGCAAAGCAGGAATAGATTATTCAGGCTTAGATATATATACCAATAAATCATTAGCATAAAGAGAGATCTTATGCATGGTCTCATTCATAAAAATCCCATTTATATTTATAGTTTCACAAAGAGCAATAGCAAGGGGTTCTAATATTAAGTTAAATAACAATGGACTTAATGACAGCCTTGTCTTGTCCCCGTGATAGCTGAAAAAGGGGAGACCTACAGTTATTGGTGACAATAGTAGCAACAGGAGCTTTATATATAATTTTAATCCAATTATTAAGTTAATACCAAAAGCAAATTTTTCTAAAACATTAAATAAATATTTCCATTCAACTCGATCAAATGCTTTTTCAGCATCCAAAAATATTACACATTGTGGAGTTTTAGAAGAGGGTGAATATATAATGTTAAGTAATCTCCAAACATTTGAAAAAGAATAACGACCCTTTATAAAGCCTGTTTGATCTTTAAAAATGATTTTACCCAAAATACTCTTCAACTGATTGGCCATTATCTTTGAGAGAATCTTAGCATCAACATTCAGTAATGAGATAGGTCTGTATGAGGCACAATCAGTAGGATCTTTATCCTTATTTGAGGATTAAAGTAATAGAAGCTTCATAGAAAGTAGAGGGTAAGTCAATTTTCACAAAAGAATCTTTAAACATCTCCAACATAGATGGAGAAAGCAGTTTTCCAAATTCTTTTATAAAATTCTACAGGATAACCATCAAGTCCCGGGTCTTACCAGATTGCATTGAAAAAATAGCTTTATGGATTTTGGATTCAGTAATTTGGGCATCAAGAGTTTTTGATCCTCAGCAGAAATATTAGGGAAATCAATCTTTCGTAAAAAGGCATTCATTTCAGAAGAATCTACTGAAGACTGAGATTTATAAAGTTCAGTATAAAAATCTTGGAAAATCTTATTGATTTCTTCATATTCCCAGCCAAGGTACCATCCTTTCTACGAATTTTCAAAATTTGCCTTTTGGCTCCAGCCGATTTTAATTGAAATGCAAGTAATTTATTATTTTTATCTCCAAACAAATAAAATAGGCTCTTTAACTTAAGCAGATAACTTTTGATTGGATGAGTTAATAATAGATTATATAGTGATTGAAGTTCCACCCTTTTCAAAAATAAGTCAATATTAGGGGAAACCGCACAGACATTATCTAAATCTTTAATTTGTTTTGAAATTTTATCTAATTCTGCTTTTGTCTGTTTTTTTTTTGAGTTTAGCTGAATAAGAAATAATCTAACCACGTAAAAATGCTTTGAATGCATCCCATATAATTAATTTAGACATACCTCCTACATCATTAAAAAGAAAAAAATCTTTTGCCTGGCTTTCAATAAAACTGATAAAATCAGAGTTTTGCAGTAAAGTCTGAGACGTGCCATGGTGAACGGACAAAAATGACATAATCAAATTCAAAGGACAAACTCAAAGGCGTGTGATCAGATATAGCAATAGCGTCATATTCACAGTTTTTAACATTAGGCAAAAGGTGGGGATCAATTATAATATAATCAATCCTCGAATAGTTTTTGTGGACATGCGAAAAGAAAGAATATTCTTTATTATCAGGGTGTAAATGCCTCCATAATTAGATCAACCCAAAATCGATCAAAAAGGAGTTGATAACTTATTATCAGTTGATAACTGATGATTATTTGGGATAATAAAAGACCAAGGATAAGTAAAAGTCAAATACAAAAGTTGAAAAAGGACGGAGGTCTCGCTTTGCCTAATCTAATAATGTATTATTGGGCTTTAATTTGCAATATATGTCCTTTTGGTTATATTGGGGTGATAGGAATGATCGGCTAATCTGGGTAGACCTGGAACTGAGAGCTGTGAAACAGTTTTACTTAACTTCGTTATTGGGAGTTGCTCTACCTATACAATTAGCTAAAGTTGCTAATTTAAATTTATATCCTGTGGTTAATCACTCTTTACGTATTTGGCTCCAGTTCTGCAATTTTTTAATTCTATATTTAGTAGTATAATTTATCGTAATTACTTTTTTAAACCTTCCTGGAGTGATCCAATTTTTTGACTTAAATAAAGGTATTAAGTCTTTTTTGGACTTATTTAAAGAAGGCAGATTGATGTCTTTTGAACAATTAGTCGATAAATATTCTCTTTCATAGTTAGACATTTTCTTACAAAAATATTTAAGAAATTTTCCTTATATATTGGAGGCTGACTTGTTAAATACTATTATGAATATGAACCCCTTGATGAAAGGTTCTATTGGAAGAATTTATAATTTATTATTACAATGGGATAAGTGTCCTTTACTTAAGATTAAACAGGATTGGGAGAAAGAACTCAATTTGACTTTTATATGGGAGGATTGGATGCGGATTCTGAAATTGGATAACTCTTCTGTGCTTGTCACTCACTGATTCAATTTAAAATTATGCATCGTTACCATTGGACAAAAGAGAGACTTTCTAAAGTATTTCCCAATGTTGACAAGTATTGTGATAGATGTAAAACTGAGATAGCTACACTGACACATATGTTCTGGTCATGTTCTATATTAAAACCGTTCTGGAAGTCAGTCTTTTTGACAATTTCTAAAGCACTTAGAATCAATTTACAACCTAATAAATTGACTGTGCTTTTTGGAATAATTCCTCAAAATATTCATGGTATTTCTCTGTCTGACCAACATGTTATTGTGTTTGTTACATTGATAGCTAGGAGGGCCATTTTGTTGAAATGGAAGGACATACCTGCTCCTACTTTGTCACAATGGTTCTCTCAAGTGATGCTGTCTCTAAGTTTGGAGAAAATTAGAAGTCAAACCTTTGAACCTTTATTTGATTTTGAGAAGAGATGGGGCTCATTTGCTCGTTACTATCATTTCAGTTAACTGATAGATTTCCTCCGCGATCTAAGTGTAAATTTTGTTTTGATATATGTTTTCTTCTTGTTGGCAGTTTGATGTTTATTTTTAGAAGCTTTCTATGGTTTTTTTTCTCACTTTTCTTGCTTAGTAGGGTTTTTCTTAGTCACAAAAATTTTCAATCTTTAAGATAATTTTTTGAGGCATTGAAAGTGTTGTTACTTTGATGTACCTGTGTATTTTTGAATAATAATAATAATAATAATAATAATAAGAATAAGAAAAAGAAGAATAAGAAGAAGAAGAAGAAGAAGAAGAAGAAGAAGAAGATTTGAAAAGAAAGCAGCCAGTCTTCTGAGGAGGGGAATAGTTGAGAGGGAGGGACTGACCTTCTCAGAATCTCCAAGACCTTCAGTGTCCAACAACAGGAGGACCTCATTGGGTCTCTGAGGGAGGGATCGACACCACATCCAGATTCCTTTGGTGTGAGCCTGGACAGATGAATCCACTGAGAATCCTGCAGAGGGAGAGAGACAGAGAGGGACAGAGAGGTACACTTTGCAAGAACATAAGTGGATCTGTGATCTTCCATAGCACAAAGATGTGCAGATTGTGAGTATCCTATCCCTCATTTGTGAGTGAGGGATAGAGTTTGAGAGGAATTGTTGGGAGCATGGGAAGAATAAAATTCGATTGCTGTAGAATTTGTGAAAGAGGACAATTGATGGTCAATGCGGTGTCAGTGTTATAGCAAGTAACTCTAGTCATTATTAATGAGACCAGTGTGTTCTCTGCATTCAAGATATGAGGCAAGCATGCAGTTTAAGTTCCTCAAATTTCTCTAGATCAATTGTCCAAAACAGTGATGGGAACACCAATGTGACACTAGTGGATGTCTCCAGTACATTTCCCACTGTTGACAGCTTGACAATACAAGTGTGCTCTGTGTCCCTGGTCTCAGGATAATTTCTGCAAGACAGATAGTAAACAGAGATGAAAGGTTAGAGGTGGAAGTTTACAGCCACTGCCCTTACCCTTCTTATCTCCCGCGAGACAGTTCATGAGGTAGGACTTCCCTGTACGAACAGCACCAACCATAACCACAACAACCATTGGAACCTCGATGGACTGGAGGAGCTCTAGAGCCTCTGGGTTCAGCTGCAGCTTCCCGTCTGTGTTATAAACCAGTGGCATGGGTATCCCCATCTTCTGTTTGTTGTCATCTGACTGTCCATTTGAGAAATAGCTACAAGGTCAGAGCAAGAGAATCACACACAGATTGAATAAGAGTAAATGTTAATCTATAGTATATCCCAGCCCCCAATACCACGTATTGTATCCCTGCCTCCACATCGTTGCTGGGGATTTGTTAATTTATATCTACTCCCTCTGAACACCTGGAATAGATTAAGACCTATAATTCACTCTTGGGAATCTGTTATTCAACATATTAAGTCCCCAGATCCCTGCATTAAATTCAAGCCTCTAAAGCAGTCCCAGTGATCTGTTTAATACAGAAAGTTCCAAACCCCGGGATTACTCCTGGGAATCTACTGCTGTACAATATAACACCCCAAAGAACCCTTCTGCTACACACTCCAAGGGATCTGTTGTGATATTGTCATGGTCCTGACTGAATAGCGGCAGGCCTCCAAGATCCAGCGCTCCAATTCCCTGGAGTATGGTTATCGGCCACTGTCCCTCAGACACTCAGACTGCCAATTATTGCCTGCCACATTCCTTCATGGAAGGTCTGTACTTAAAAGCCTCCTGCTGAGCACTCAGTGCTCAATCATAGGAGTTCCATTTGTAGTACTACTGTTTATGATTTTGCCTTTGGATTTTGTTTGTATCATCTTGTTTATTTTGAGTCTGAAATAATTCTGGACCTTTCTCTGCACTTGGGTTAACCACCATCCACATGTCTCATGTTACAGCATGATTGAGACATCATGAACTCAGGAGACTATGAATGTCTGCAAACCACATTGGCCTACTGGGAGCAACTGTAGGGAGACCTGACAACATGCGTTGGGAAATCCTCACCACTCTCCAGAAACTCTCATACTCCAGTAGGCAGGATCCAATTTCGGTCGGAGTGACTGCCAATTCCAGGAATATTCATGCTTGAGACTCTGTCAATAAATATTTATCCCCCATCAGGAAGGTCTCAGAGCCCCCTGCTTGTCTCTTGACAAGAGAACCATCCAATTCTCCTCCACCATCTCCCTCCTCTGTCTGACAGAACTGGTCCTCACCCTGAAATTATTTCCTTCAGCTTCTCCAGTTTGCAGTTCCTGATGTTTACAGTACTCCATGTGACCACACTAATGCTTTGTACAAATGTAGTGTAATGATCCAGTTCAAACTTAGTGCACTAACTGATGAAGGCCAGTATGCTAAAAAGTTTTGATTTGCTAAGAATGCTCACAGGAAGATAATCTCAGGGTTGCATGTGGTGACATGTATATACTCTGATAATGCATTCACTTTGAATTTTGAACTCCCACTTTCTCTGAACCCAAGGGGTAGCTATGGGCACTGGTATGGGCTCAAGCTATGCCTGCCTCTTTACCATCTATGTAGAACAGTTTTATGTTTGAAACCTTGCCCATTTTACTCCCCAACTCTTCCTCCGCTACTTTGATGACTGTGTTGGTGCAGCTTAGTGCACCCATGCTGAACTCAGCAATTATATCTATTTTGCTTCTAACTTCCACACTGCACATAAATTCACTTGGTCCATCTCTGACACCTCCCTCCACTTTCTTGATCTCAATATCTCCATCTCTGAAGAGAAAGTCGACCGATACTTTTAATAAACCTATGCATTTTCAACCATAATTTTCTGGAGCGGTGGAGGCTGGGAGGAGATCTGACAGAGGTTTACAAGATTATGAGAGGCATATATAAAAGAGATAGGGAGTAGACAGGTTTGAAAAAGGGGACATAGGTTGAAGGTGAGGGTGGTAGTTTCAAAGGATATGTGGGGTGTAGGTTTGTTACTGAGTGTGGTGGATGCAAATACATTTGAGGTTTTTAAGAGAGATTTAGATAAGCACATGGATGGAAGGAAGATGGAGGGATATAGACATGGTGTAGGTAGGAGGTGTTGAAATTAGTGTTTGGGTATTTTTGATTTGCTTTCTAGCTGGTTCAGCACAACATTGTCAGCTGAAGAGCCTGTTTCTGTGCAGTACTGTTCTATACTCATTTTAAAAATGCCTCTTTTAAAAATAGTATTCCCTTTTCTCAGTTTCTTTTCCTCTGCCTCATCAGTTCCCAGGATGTGGCTTTCCATTCTGGGACATCAGAGATGTTCTCCTCCTTTTAAATTTGGAGTTTCCTTCCCTTTATTATTGATGCTGCCCTCACCCATATCTCCACTTCTCTTTCATCCAAGCTCACCCCATTTTCCCACTGCCCTAATAGTGAGAGAATTCCTCTTGTCCTTGCGTACCACCCCATCAGCCAGAGTATCCAACACATTATCCACTGCAACCTCTACTAACTTCAAAGGGATCCTACCACTAAACATATCTTTATCTTCTCCCCTTCAATTTCTGCAGGATCACTCCCTCTGTGATTCCCTTGTCTATTCCTCCCTCCCCAGCAATCTCCCTGAATGCATTTTGTTTCCCTGCAAGTGGCCCAAGTGCTACACATGCCCAAACATCTCTGCCCTCACTTCTGTCTGTGGTGGCCAGAGCCATCATGTTTGCTGTTGTGTGATGGGGCAGCAGGTTGAGGGAGGGTAGCAGACACCAACAAAATCAATAAACTCATTTGTAAGGCCAGTGATGTTGTGGGGGATGGAACTGGACTTTCTGACAGTGGTGTCTGAAAAGAGGATGCTGTCCAAGTTGCATGCCATCTTGGACAATGTCTCCCATCCACTCCATAATGTACCAGTTAGGCACAGGAGTACATTCAGCCAGAGACTCATTCCACCGAGATGTAACACTGAGCGTTATAGGAAGTCATTCCTGCCTGTGGCCATCAAACTTTACAACTCCTCCCTCAGAGTGTCAGACACCCTAAGCCAATAGGCTGGTCCTGGACTTATTTCCACTTGGCATAATTTACCTATTATTATTATTTAATTATTTATGGTTTTATATTGCTATATTTCTAGACTATTCTTGGTTGGTGTGGCTGTAATGAAACCCAATTTCCCTTGGGATCAATAAAGTATGTTTGTCTGTCTGTCTGTCTGTCATTCAGGGCCATAAACAGTCCTTCCAGGTGAGACAACACTTCACCTGCAAATCTGTTGAGTTTGTAAATTGTGTCCACTGCTCCCGGTGTGGACTCCTCTCTGCTGGTGAGACCCATTGTAAATATGATGATGACTTCATTGAGCACCTCTACACCATATGCCAGATGTGGTACTTTCTGGCGGCCAAACATTTAAATTCCAATTCCCATTCCTGTTCTGACAAATCCATCCAGGACATGCTCTTGTGCCAAGATGAGGCCACCCTCAGGGTGGAGGAGCAAATACTTTTTTTCATCTGGGTATCCTCCATCCTGATGGCATGAATATCGATTGCTTTCTTTGAGCCTATTATTGGGATTCCACAAACTATTTTGTCTCTGACTAGTGAGTCTCTCAAGTTTCCAAAGTCACAGGACTAACTCAGTGTGTGAAGCCCAGCTAAATATTGGTCAAAGCTAATATTTTCTTTCTTTTCATAGGAGAAGAACATGTATCTCTCAAACATAATTTTTTTACTTGGGACAAAATTCTCCCCAAATTTTGTCATCAGAGTGTCCGATTTAAAGTTTGCCTCATCAACTCGAAAGCTGTTGTAGATGTCCAAAATATCTTTAACAATTATATGTCGAAAGATAGATGCTTTCCATTTTTCCTCTTCCCCTCTGACTCTACTCGCCCCTAAATATATACTGAATTTTTGTTTGAAGCGTTTCCTGTTATAGAGTCATAGAGAAGTACTGCACAGAGTAGACCCTCCTAGTCCATGCAGAAGACATTTAAATTGCCTACTCCTATCAACCTAACTGGGATTATTGCCCTCCATCTCCTTACTATCAATGTACAAATCCAAACTTCTCTTAATCTTTGAAATCAAGCTTGCATGTACCCCTTGGTCAGGTAGTTCATTCCACACTCTCACAACCCTCTGAGTGTAGAAGCTTCCTCTTATGTTCCCCTGAAAGCTTACCTTTCACCCTTAAGCCATGTCCTCTAGTTGTTGTCCCACCCAACCTCAGTGGAAAAAGCCTTGCAGATTTTACAAACCTCTTTCAAATCTTCTCTCTGTTTTCTATGTCTATCTATCTTCTATCTGCACAGTCCTAAATTATTTAATTGTAATGCTCTGGTTAAGATTTGTACTGCTGTGCTGTGAGGTATTTTTATTTAAGTAATTTTCTGCAAAATCACTGTGTCCTGTTAATAATAGTGTTTTGTCTTTGGCGCATGAGTAAAGTAATACCCCTGACTTCTCTGGAAATGAGCTCCACCGTTTACGTGCACATTGCACTGGATGAACTGTAATCAGCCCAGTTAATTTTCTTTTCCTTTTCTATAAGTTTGTGTTCGAGACCCGGTGAGAGGGTTACAGTTGTAGGGGTCTTCAGGCATTCGGATGCTGTGTGAATGCTTGAATACTGTATAAGGATTCATTAAGTGCTTTATTTGTGTGCTAAGCCAGTGTTTAAACTGGTGCTTGTGGAAAGTGAGGTGCATCTTAATTAAAGTACTTTATTATGGTTGCTGTGGGGCTTAATTTTTGATGCAATTCAAAGAATATATCCTCAAGCAATGCTTTTGTTGTGTGCAGGGTCGATATTCAAATTCCCAATGAACTGCTACTTAGAGTGCTGTGTTCTGTAAAAGTAGGGAAAGTTACACTGATTGAATGGTATTTTTACCAATCGGCTGGTATGGATGTCGCGTTAGTCCAGACTTGTCATGGTCCGGTCCGTGAAATCTGTATTCCAGTTCAGATCCGGTCCATTTCATCCGTATTCCAGGTCTTCTGTTTTTTCCCTTGTTCTGTTGGGTGCCTTAATTGAGGCACCTGATTTGCAATTTGGACTGGCACATAAATACCTCTGCAAACCAGGGATTCCCTGGTTTATCTCTCTCCCCTCCCTTCTGAATCTCTGGCAATTACTTCAGCAGTGTATCTTGACAGTTACTTCGGCACTAACCTTCATCTGTTACTGTTGCCCGCTATCTTGCCTGCAACCTTGCCTGTGTCCTCGCCTGTATCATCATCAAATTCAACCACCTGAGTGAGTCCAGAGCCTTGCCACACCAAGATAAGGAACTATCTACCATTGAGTTTGGAACTGTCTCTTTGTGTCCCTGTGTTTAGCATCCGTGTCAAAGAAGAGTCCCGGCTCTACGTCCTGTCCCCAAGGAGGGTTCCTGACTCTGTGTGGAGCCCCAGCCCTAAGTCCTGTTCTGAAGAAGGGATCCTGGCTCTGTGTTCCGTGTACAAGTCCAGGCCGTATGTCCTGTTTCCAAGAAAGGGTCCCGGCTCTGTGTTCCTGTGCTCAAGTCCAAGGCTGTGTTCCTCTGTTCCAAGACCTAGTCTAGGCATCGTGTTTCAGCCCTGTCCAAGTCAGAGCTTCGTGTCCTTATCCGGTCCATGTTCTTCACCCAGCCCGGGAGTTCCTTGCCCAGACCGGTGCTGGAGATTCCTCGTTCTGTGCTGCAAGCCACATCCAAGAACCTTGTCCAGTCCAAGCCAAGGCTTTGTATTCCCAGTACTATCTTGTGTCTAGTCTGATCCTAGTCCTGAGTCCTCGCCTGTATCTGGGTTCCGAGCCTGAGTCAAGACCCATGCTCTGGATCCCTGTCCAGTCTCTGGCTTGGAGTCCTAGTCCAGGCTCCTAGTTACGAGTTTCTTGTCCAGGTCCCACTTTCCTAGTTTGAGTCCTAGCCCAGGCCGGGTGTCCATGTCTTGTTCAGGGCCCATGTCCATGTCCAGCGTCGTTTCCACTCGACTTCTCTTGCTTTCTGGATCATCTTAGTACTGTTCCCAGTACTTCAATGTGTGTGTCTTGCATTTGAGTCTGCTCCCAGTGCCCCCCCTTGCAACAAGATTACCAGTGACGTGATTGAAGTCGCGCTGCCCAGTGGGGTAGGGACGGGGCCATGGTCAGTTCATATCTCTGGAGAGGCGGGGGAATGTGGCTGATGGTGAAGATTTTAAAGTCAAGTTGTTCTCATTTCTGTGAAGTGAGGGAAAGGGGTTGTCCGATGTGAGAAGTTCTCATTGGCTGAAAATGTTTTCTGGAGTTACGCCTGCAACTGATGGGGAAGACAAATATGGGGCTTTGGCTGCACTGCTTGTATCACAAAAGGGGCATTCAACTGTCTGAGAGAAATTGTTAGAGGGTGTACGAAGTTGTGAAGGGAGCGCTGTCACGTGACATGATTGCTGCATGTATTCGAATGACCCACAAGATGCACCCTCCTCCATATTTTACCGAGTTACTCAGAGAAGTTAGAGAGGGGGAAACACGACTGAGAAATGGAACATTTCCGAAAGCTGAGTAATGTCTTCAGAGCACAGCAGGCCAGGTAGCATCTATAAAGAGAAGCGCTGTTGACGTTTCGGGCCGAGACTCTTCATCAGGACTAACTGAAAGGAAAGATAGTAAGAGATTTCAAATCTCTTACTATCTTTCCTTTCAGTTAGTCCTGATGATAGGTCTCAGCCCGAAACGTCGACAGTGCTTCTCCTTATAGATGCTACCTGGCCTGCTGTGTTCCACCAGCATTTTGTGTGCGTTTGAATTTCCAGCATTTGCAGATTTCCTTATGTAATGTCTTCAGAGGTAGCTTCTGAGGCTAAAGTGACCCCTGATGCCACAGACAGAGATTTTGAGGAATAAGGTGAAAACCATTCAAGCTGATCTGACTGGATAATGTTTCAGCTAAACATGACACCTATGTTGAGAACCATGACCCACCTGTTGGACCTGCAATGCTGCTGAAAAGGGTGTTTTGGCAATAGAGCGACCAGTACTTTCTACTGCAACCGTTGTCAGGAATGGGGGCCAGATGGACCCAAACGCAGGACGCAGACACTGAGGTACTAGGGGGAGGACAGGATGGGGATGCCATGGTATGTAAGGGTAGAGCTGGGGTTCAGGTAGATAGAGAGTCAGGCAGACAGAGCGGTGCGGGCTCCCGGAGTTCGGGCAGGCAGGCTGGTCCTACAGTTCGGGGCAGGCAGGCAGGTAGATTCCTTATGATGGGCCACAGGGATCCCGGGCAGGGCCACCTCCCAGGCAGGAACACAGAAGCCTGGGCCAGTCGCGGACACCTGGGCAGGTGTGGGGCACAGTCCATGGGAATCGAAGGGAGTCAAAGGTAAGAGTCCCTACGACAGGCCGCATGGATCCCAGGCAGGGCTGCCTGCCAGGCGGAAAACATGGAGGCCTGGGCCAGACGCGGACACCTGGGCAGGTGCGGGGCACAATGCTTAGGGAGCAATAGGTGGAAGGGGCAGAACCCCTGCCGGGCAGTGGCAATCTGACCGGAACTGCCGGATGGAAGCAACGGGTAGGAGGGTGCAGAAACCCCGCCGGGCAGCGGCAGTCTGGCTGGACCTGCCCGACGGAGGCAACAGGTAGGACACTGGGTCCAAGGTGAACAGCAGGAGTACTGTGATACACTGGTAAATTGGGAAAGGCAACCAACAGCGTGGCAGTGCAAGCAAGGAGAATAAGGCAGAAACGCAGGACCATCTCAAGAGAAGCAGGGGAACAAGACCAACCAGATGGAGCATATACAGAACAGTCCAGCAACCAGGGCAGAACAGGATTTCAAGCTGGGTGGCAACCAGGGCAGAACAGGATACAGGACAAAATGACCACCCACCTGGTCCCAGTCCCAAGGCCCCTTATAAACAACTGCAGCTCAATGAGTCACAGGTGTGCCTCCTTGAGCCAGGAGGGTCCTAACTAGTTCACGGGTGATGGGAGGGACAACTGCAGGACCCAGTGTCTGGAGCACTCGGACTGGATTGAGACCTGGAACATGGATTCCGGACCGGACCGGACCCTTACGACCATAGAAAAGATTGATACTTCATGCAAGACTGTGTGGGACAGGAAAATCTTTGGAAAGTAAGTCAGCGTTCAATCAAACAGAGGAGAAGAAGCAATATGGTGGGACCTAGTAAAAGACTGGCCTGACATTCCAATCAGTGTATTAAAGGCAAAACGCTATTCCTGAAGGATTCTGGAACCAATCTCTGATGCATCCATTCTGATTGAAGGTGTCGATGCTGGAGCCATACTTGAGGCATGTTCTCAAGGTTTTATTTCAGCACTTTTCTGCAAAAGCAGAGTGTCCTGTTAATAATAGTATTTTTTGTTTTAGCTAACGATAAAGAGCCATGTTGTCCAACTTAGGAATGTTGTGTCAGCCAATCAGGTATGCCTTTGTACGTGTTGTAACTTTCTCCCCAGTGGAAGATGCGGGAGAGCTGGATAAGGTCAAATGGCTCTCCACTTCCTCTCTCCCTCGATGACCAAATTGCTGAGGGCTCTAGCCAAAGAACGGGCTGTGAATCTCCTACATCCAACCTCCATTGGGAAACACCTTGCTCCCCACCCAGCCTGCTGACAGTTGCTGACCAGTCCTGCATAGTTGGAGAGCTACCTTTCAAAGGCCTCTTCCTAGCGATCTTCCCATGGGACTGTCAGCTCCAGCAGCACCACTTGCTTGGTAGACTCAGACTCAAGGACAATGTCTGGTCACAGGGTGGTGGCTGCGATATGGTTGGGGGACTTCAGCTGCGTTTGAGGTTCATCAACAGCTGCCAGTCCCTTGCAGAGGTCAGGATACCTGCAGATGTTCTTTTAACCAAATAAACCATATAACAATATAACAATCACAGCACGGAAACAGGCCATCTCGGCACTCCTAGTCTGTGCCGAACTCTTAATCTCACCTAGTCCCACCTACCCGCACTCAGCCCATAACACTCCACTCCTTTCCTGTCCATATACCTATCCAATTTTACCTTAAATGACACAACTGAACTGGCCTCTACTACTTCTACAGGAAGCTAATTACACACAGCTATCACTCTCTGAGTAAAGAAATACCCCCTCGTGTTTCCCTTAAACTTTTGCCCCCTAACTCTCAAATCATGTCCTCTCGTTTGAATCTCCCCTACTCTCAATGGAAACAGCCTATTCACGTCAACTCTATCTATCCCTCTCAAAATTTTAAATACCTTGATCAAATCCCCCCTCAACCTTCTATGCTCCAATGAATAGAGACCTAACTTGTTCAACCTTTCTCTGTAACTTAAGTGCTGAAACCCAGGTAACATCCTAGTAAGTCGTCTCTGCACTCTCTCTAATTTATTGATATCTTTCCTATAATTCGGTGACCAGAACTGTACACAATATTCCAAATTTGGCCTTACCAATGCCTTGTACAATTTTAACATTACATCCCAACTTCTGTACTCAATGCTTTGATTTATAAAGGCCAGTGTTCCAAAAGCCTTCTTCACCACCCTATCTACATGAGACTCCACCTTCAGGGAACTATGCACTGTTATTCCTAGATCTCTCTGTTCCACTGCATTCTTCAATGCCCTACCATTTACCCTGTATGTTCTATTTGGATTATTCCTGCCAAAATGTAGACCCTCGCACTTCTCAGCATTAAACTCCATCTGACAACGTTCAGCCCATTCTTCTAACCAGCATAAATCTCCCTGCAAGCTTTGAAAATCCACCTCATTATCCACAACACCTCCTACCTTAGTATCATCGGCATACTTACTAATCCAATTTACCAGCCCATCATCCAGATCATTTATGTATATTACAAACAACATTGGGCCCAAATCAGATCCCTGAGGCACCCCGCTAGTCACCGGCCTCCAACCCGATAAATAATTATCCACCACTACTCTCTGGCATCTCCCATCTAGCCACTGTTGAATCCATTTTATTACTCCAGCATTAATACCTAACGACTGAACCTTCTTAACTAACCTTCCATGTGGAATTTTGTCAAAGGCCTTGCTGAAGTCCATATAAACTACATCCACTGCCTTACCCTCATCAACATTGCTCGTAACTTCTTCAAAAAATTCAATAAGGTTTGTCAAACATGACCTTTCACGCACAAATCCATGCTGGCTACTCCTAATCAGATCCTGTCTATCCAGATAATTATTAATACTATCTCTAAGAATATTTTCCATTAATTTACCCACCACTGATGTCAAACTGACAGGTCTATAATTGCTAGGCTTACTTCTAGAACCCTTTTTAAACAATGGAACCACATGAGCAATACACCAATCCTCCGGCACAATCCCTGTTTCTAATGACATCTTAAAGATCTCCGTCAGAGCTCCTGCTATCTGTACACAAACTTCCCTCAAGGTCCTGGGGAATATCCTGTCAGGACCTGGAGACTT
The DNA here is from genome assembly GCF_030144855.1 of Hypanus sabinus. Classification (NCBI taxonomy): domain Eukaryota; kingdom Metazoa; phylum Chordata; class Chondrichthyes; order Myliobatiformes; family Dasyatidae; genus Hypanus; species Hypanus sabinus. The sequence continues at coordinate 28,068,526 of NC_082734.1, forward strand.
ATCTACTTTTAAATTTCTTAAAAGTGCCGGTACTTCCACCTCTTTAATTGTCATAGGTTCCATAACCTCCTTACTTGTTTCACACACCTTACACCATTCAATATCCTTCTCCTTAGTGAATACCGAAGAGCAGAAATCATTCAAAATCTCTCCCATCTCCCTCAGCTCCACACATAGCTGACCACTCTGATTCTCTAAGGGGCCAATTTTATCTCTCACTATCCTTTTGCTTTTAGTTTAACTGTAGAAACCTTTCGGATTCACCTTTACCCTATTTGCCAAACCAACCTCGTATCTTCTTTTAGCTTTTCTAATCTCTTTCTTAAGATTCCTTTTACATTCTTTATATTCCTCGAGCAATTCCTTTACTCCATGCTGCCTATATCTATTGTTGACATCCCTCTTTTTCTGAACCAAGTTTCTAATATCCCTTGAAAACCATGGTGCTTTCAAACCTTTAACCATTCCTTTCAACCTAACAGGAACATAAAGATTCTGTACCCTCATAATTTCACCCTTAAATGACCTCCATTTCTCTATTACATCCTTCCCATAAAACAACTTGACCCAATCCACTCTCTCTAAATCCCTTTGCATCTCCTCAAAGTTAGCCTTTCTCCAATCAAAAATCTCAACTCTAGGTCCAGTCCTGTCCTTCTCCATAATTATATTGAAGCTAATGCTATTGTGATCACTGGACCCGAAGTGCTCCCCAACACATACATCTGTCAGCTGACCTATCGCATTCCCTAACAGGAGATCCAACACTGCCCCATCTCTAGTTGGTACTTCTACGTATTGTTGCAAAAAACTATCCTGCACACATTTCACAAACTCTAAACCATCCAGCCCTTTTACAGAATGAGCTTCCCAGTCTACGTGTGGAAAATTAAAATCTCCCACAATCACCACCTTGTGTTTACTACAAATATCTGCTATCTCCTTACACATTTGCTCTTCCAACTCATGCTCCCCATTAGGTGGCCTATAATACACTCCTATCAGTGTTACTACACCTTTCCCATTCCTCAATTCCACCCAAATAGCCTCCCTAGAGGAACTCTCTAATCTATCCTTCCAAAGCACCGCCATAAGATTTTCTCGGACAAGCAATGCAACACCTCCTCCTCTGGCCCCTCCTACTCTATCACACCTGAAGCAACTAAATCCATATTTAGTTGCCAATCACACCCCTCCTGCAACCATGTTTCACTAATAGCTACAACATCATAATTCCAGGTATCAATCCACGCTTGAAGCTCATCCACCTTTCTTGCAATGCTCCTAGCATTAAAATAGATACATTTAAGATACTCTCCACCTCCTCCTCTCTTTTCATCCCTAACAATGCCTTCAAATTTATTATCCTTTTCTTTCTTCTCCCCTACATCTTCGGGCTGAGCGCATCCCTTCTCCATCACCTGCCTTTCCACCCTCACACACTGTCTACTTACTTGCTCTACTGGTGAACTAACCTCCTCTCCCATAGTTTCCTCAAATTGATTCCTGCCCCCCCCCATCTTACTAGTTTAAAGTCTTCCCTGTAGCCCTAGGAAACCTCCCCACTAGGATATTGGTCCCCCCCCAGGATTCAAGTGTAACCCGTCCTTCTTGAACAGGTCACGCCTGCCCCAGAAGAGGTCCCAATGATCCAGAAACTTGAATCCCTGCCCCCTGCTCCAATCCCACAGCCACGCATTCATCCTCCACCTAATTCCATTCCTACTCTCACTGTCGCGTGGCACAGGCAGTAATCCCGAGATTACTACCTTTGCGGTCCTTCTTCTTAACTGCCTTCCTAACTCCCTATACTCTCGCTTCAGGACCTCTTCCCCTTTCCTACCTATGTCACTGGTACCTACATGTACCACGACCTCTGGCTCCTCACCCTCCCACTTCAGGATATCTTGGACGCGATCAGAAATGTCCCGAACCCTGGCACCAGGGAGGCAAATTACCATCCGGGACTCCTGATCACCTTCACAGAACCGCCTGTCTGAACCCCTTTTGGTGGGTATTGGCTGCTCCCCAGCTCTGACAAAGGGAATGGCCTGCTTGGAGGGTCAAGACCACTTCGCCCACTCAACTCCTGCACTGATGACTTCAGCGATGGTCTTCAGGACCTGATCATGCCTTCATTGGTACCGTCCCTCACCAAGCGACTTTGTGCAGCCGCTGAGGATGTGTTCCAAGGTTCCTCTCTTGGAGCACAGTGGGCATGCAGATGACTCTTTTTTGCCCCATCTGTTCAGGTTTGATGGGCTTGGAATCACATCGTACACTGCCTGGATGAGAAATTGGATGCAGTGTGGCTCGGCTTTCCAAAGCTCAGCCCATGTCACTTTCCTCTCAACCACATTCTCTCATCTTGTCCAAGCTCCCTGTTGCTTCATTCCCACCGCCTTGCACGTTTTCGTCTCCTCCACTGCTGCTCTTACCTCCTCCTGAACTAGATGGCGCCTTTCCTTCCCTCTGATGGTGTCCATTTGGGAGTTGGAAATGATCCTAACCCAGCTCGGCATCATGTGACCACTCCCACCAGCCTCGCCTCTGCTTCCTGAACAGCTCCCCTGCCCTTCACTTCCTGCCAGTCCTCACTTGGATCCCTGCTCTAGGCACCTTCGGATCACTTGAGTCCCTATACTGTACCGCTCCTGTACTGCACTATACCATCGGAATCCGGAATGATGAAGAAGCAAAAATGTTTTTCAAAAATATCGGCTTTTGTGCTGTGTGGTTTCACTGTGACAGGAAGTTTTCTGGTCTTTGGAGAAGAGCCAAACTGCTCTTTATTGTATTTCCATCCTCCTACCCTGTTGAAAGTGAGTTAGTTCAGTGTAGTGAACCGCATACTCTCACAAAACAAAAACAGAAACCGCTTGGACATTGTTAGGCGTGGGGATTTAAAGCTTTGTTGTCACAGCTTGAACCAGATATTTCAAATTTTACTAAAAACCATGAAGCTCAAGGATCATATTGATGTTGATGTTGCTGTACCGCGCATAGTTTCTGTGTAATCTCGGTTTAAAGATAAAAAAAATTAAAGCAGAATAATTTTTCTCATGCTGGCATATGGAAAACATGTTTTTACATTATTGGGGCCCGGAAAGAGGGACGTTGGCAAGTATGAAAGTGCTTTAGAGCGGAGATGGGCTAGTAAAGGTTAGGAAACATTGACTTAGATTTTCCGTAAGAAAATATTTCATGCTTCTCTCACCTGAGTACACGGAACATCGAAGCAACTCGCTCTCTTGCCGGCAGCTTCTCTCCGTCGGAACCTAGAATCGAAAGTCAATCGAAAGGGGAATTTACTGCTGAAATTCTCTCTCCCGAAACTTCCGTGTTGTGCTGCTATTCGTGTTGGCATACTGTGTGCGCTGATTGGTTGAGTGTGAGAGTGTAAGAAAGAGTTTGGTTGTAGCGTTTGTTTGTTCCGTTTTCGTTTGTTAAGTTTTAAATTTTGAACGCAGCTACTTTTATAACTTGTGTTTCGTTGCCTTACATGCGTCGCAAAGGATATCCCCCTATAATTACTATATACTATACTATATATAATTATATAGTAGGGAAGTTGTTGTAAGCCTAACATGGCGGCACGAAGAATCTCTTCGCGGTATAGTTTTCAGGCGGAAAATGCTAATCGATCAGGGGACGCATATCTAGAAGGTCCAAGCACACACTAATTGTGCGGCATTATCTGGTACCCAGGGAACAAAGTAGTAGTATAAACAGTAGTTTACTTTTAAGAATTAAAACAGATACACCATTAATCTTCAGTAGTTATTCCCTCCCTCCCGCTCGCCCCCCCCCCCCCCGGAGGTATAATAATGTAGCCTCTGCAATGCCAGTCTTGCCTTGTGTTTGGACTCGCGGACAGTTGCTCCCTGAAGAGTTTATATGCTAGAAATGCCAGCTAAGCCGATACCTCGGGAACAAGGTTTGTTTGAACGTGAGAAGGGGGTTGCTGACCTGCGATGTTGTAGAGAATTGGCAGATGTCCTGTAGGGAGGTAGTGTGCACCCCAAGAGAACCACGGGTTGAGACTCCAGACCAGAAAGAGAGGTAGGTGACCGTGGGAAGGAAGCGCAGGGTATAAACTGCACACTGTCCGGGTGCATCATCTCTAGACTTGGAAGTGTTCAACCATTTAGAACATCTATCAATGCCGGGCAAAGAACATGAAATCTCTGAGATGGTAGGCAGAACAGAGGAGCCCAACAGGCTCCTAATCGTAAACCAAAACCTCGTAAATAGATAGTTGTGATAGCAGGGGACTCAATTGTCAGCGGGGTGAAGAATCAGGTGTGTACTGACATGGAGTCTCACATGGTCTGATGCCTACCTGGAGCCCAAGTAAGAAACCTCTCTGGATGTGTAGATAAGCTCCTGACCAGAGCTGGGGTGGATCCAGTTGTCATTGTCAACATCGGAACAAATGACATGGGGAAGGGCAGGCAAATTTAAAGAGTTAGTTGGGAAGCTTAGGGACAGAACTGACAAGGTGGTCTTCTCAGAAGTTCTTCCTGTGCAATGCCAGGTAAAATGGAGGAGATTAGAAGATTTAACGTGTGGCTCAAATCATGATGTATGTTAGAGGGGCATAGGTTTATGGGATATTGGGGTGCCATTTGAAGCAGATGGAATCTGTACCAATGGGATGGGTTGCATTTGAACCGGAGGGACACTAATGTACTGGGTAGGCTTATGCTTCAGTGAATTGAGGACTGCTTCAACTAGGAAATAGGGTGGGACTGGTGCATTCCCCGGGAAATGTTTCACTGCTAATGTAATGTGTTTTTTTTCCCTGTATCATCAATGTTTGGGTTATAGCTACAGATAAGGAGGGCTTTGGAATGTCCATCGTCCAATGAAGTGAGTGTTTTTTCCCCTGATGTGTGCCTGCGACCAAGGTGATCTGGATCTTTTGTTTGGCGGAAGATGAAGAGAGAAGATGCCAGAAAGGAGAGGTCACAGATACTAGGAAGGAGTGGACTTGGAATGGGGCCAGGAGTCGATGAACCCTGGGAAATTTAATGGAGGACCAGCGGAAGGGAAGGAAAAGGAGGTTTTGCATCCCAGATTTCAGACATTTGGCGGGGCCAGAGACTGTCTTCCCTAGACTAATGCCACCAGCTAAACCTGAGGGATACAATTGTGGGGGCTCATCCAGGATTGATTTTGTTGGATGCCCTGAGCATTGAACCAGTGGTTTGTGAGTTTAAGTCAGTGCTGAGCTATTGTCCAGTAAAGTGAGTACCATACGTGGGTATGGCTGCTGCCAGGGTTGAGCGGTGGTGTGCATCCACGAGGTTACTAATAACAAATGCAGGCGCGTCGAGTGGGGTAGATATTTGTACTCCTGAAGAATTGTTAATTCGATTTTGAAGTACTATTAAAGCTGTAGGCAAAGTTACGATTGTGGGCCAGAGATTTGATAAAATGGCTAGCACAGACTTTGTTTTAGTTCAGACTACCACTGAGCAGTGGAACTGTCGCATACTATTGGGGCCTCAGGAGAGGAGTGCCGTGGGCTGTCCATACTCTCCAGGAGGAGAAGAGTGTAGTAGAGCGGGCTGAATCGCAAGTCGAGTCTCCGTTAGCTGGGGTTGGAGACTTCAAAGACCAGGTTCTCATTTCTGAGGAGTAAGGGGGAAGAGGAATATGAGACTTGGGCAGAGCAGACCAGTCAGTTGTTATATGAGTGGCAGTGCTCTGATAATGTAAAAAGACAGAGATTGTTTGAGAGTTTGAGCGGGTGGGCTGCTGACGTTTTGAGAGCTGTAAAGTCCCAGTACCCTGTTACCACTGCTGCTGCTTACATGCAAGCACTGGGAAATGCGTTTGGGATGACAGGAAGCCCAAAGGAGCTCATGATGGGGTTTCAGAACATGCGTCAGGAGAAGGAGGAGAACACATCAAAGGTGCGGGAGGGCTCCATCAGCAGGGTACAGTCCTCGGTAGTAGCCCCTTGTGTTGAAGAGACCATGGAGAGTACAACCCAGGGTGTGGTAAAAGAGATCATGGTAGAGTTGAGAACTGAGATGTCCCAGTTTTTATCAGTGGGTGTGCCACCCGTATGATGGAACTGATGGAGAGTCAGACCACCTCAGGGGATGGACGATGCAGAAGGCTGTAGGTGGCCAGTATTCTGCGAGAAGGGACACACTAGTAATAGATTAAGATTGGCCTGTATAATTGCAAAAAAGCACTAAGAATAAAATAAATGAGCTCATAGTATGTGTATAAGTATGACATAATAACAATAACTGAAACCTGGCTGACCTCAAAGGATGCTGATGCATATAGTATTCAAGGATATACTGTACTTAGTAAAGATAGGCAAGATCGTAAAGGTGGAGGAGTAGTCATATATGTAAGAGAGAATTTAAACATGAGGCAGCTTGTGATAGATGAATCAAAACCATTACCATTATATTTTATTGTCACCAAACAATTGATACCAGAGCGTACAGTCATCACAGTGATATTTGATTCTGTGCTTCACACTTCCTGAAGTACAAATCGAAGTAAATATAACAAAAATTCAAATTATAAATCATAATTAGAAAATAGAAAGGGGAAAGTAAGGTAGTCCAAGTCAGGTCCAGATATTTGGAAGGTACAGCCCAGATCTGGGTCAGGATCTGTTCTGCAGTCTTATAACAGTTGGAAAGAAGCTGTTCCCAAATCTGGCTGTATGAATCTTCATGCTCATGAACCTTCTTCTGGAGGGAAGTAGAACAAAAAGCATATTGGCTGGGTGAGCCTTGTCCTTGATCATCCTGGCAGTACTGCTCCGACAGTGTGTGGTGTAAAGTGAGTCCAAGGATGGAAGATTGGTTTGTGTGATGTGCTGGGCTATGTTCACAATCTTCTGCAGTTTCTTCTGGTCTTGGACAGGAGAACTTCCATACCAGGTTGTGATGCACCCTAGAAGAATGCTTTCTACGGTGCATCTATAAAAATTAGTGAGGGTTTTAGGGGACAGGACAAATTTCTTCAGCTTTCTCAGGAAGTAAAGGCACAGGTGGGCCTTCTTGGCAGTGGATTCTGCTTGGTTAGACCAAGTCAGGTCATTTGTGATATTCACCCCAAGGAACTTAAAGGTTTTGACCTGTTCCACCTGTGCATCACCGATGTAGATGGGGTCATGCGGTCCGCTACTCCTTCTGAAGTCAACAACCAATTCCTTTGTCTTGCTGACATTAAGGGATAGGGTATTGTCTTTGCACCATGCGAACAGGTTCTTAATTGCCTCTCTGTACTCAGACTCATCATTAACTAAGATGTGGCCTGCAATTGTGGTGTCATCAGCAAACTTAACTATTGAGTTTGATGGAAATTTGGCTACACAATCATGGGTGTACAGTGAGTACAGCAGGGGGCTGAGTACACAGCCTTGTGGGGCACCGGTGCTCAGAGTCATTGTAGAGAAGAGCTTGTCCCCTATTTTTACAGCCTGGATCCTGTCTGTGAGGAAGTTGAAGATTCAGCTGCATATCTGAGTGCTGAGACCCAGTTTCTGGAGCTTAGGAATCAGTTGATTCGGAAGATTGGTACTAAAAGCAGAGCTGTAGTCAATGAAAAGGAGCCTTACATATAGGTCTTTATTATCCAGGTGTTCTAAGGAGGAACACCTGGACCAGACCTGTTGCTCCGGTAGGCGAGTTGCAAAGCGTCGAGGTTGACCGGTAGGTTATGGCTGATGTGTGCCATAACCAATCGCTCAAAGCGCTTCATAGCAATTGATGTCAGAGCCACAGGTCAGTAGTCATTCAGGCATGCCACCTTGCTTTTCTTTGGCACCGGGATTATCGTTGCTTTCTTAAAACACGAGGGGATCTTAGACTGAAGCAGGGAGCAGTTGAAGATGTCAGCAAACACTCCAGCTAGCTCGCTTGCACAGGCCCGGAGAACCCGTCCTGGGATGCCATCTGGGCCCATTGCCTTCCTTGGATTTATCTTCAGGAAGGCTCTTCTAATGTCTTCCTCAATGATGATGAATCTTGATGCCACCATGTCCGGTTCACCCGGAGGGGGCGGGTTGCTCCTCTTCTGTTCGAATCTTGCGTAGAATACGTTAAGTTCATCAGGAAGAGAAGCGCTACAGTTATTGATATTCCCAGCCTTTTCTTTGCACCCAGTGATCTCTCAGTGAAGATATCTGGGGGAGAATTGAAAGCTGTAAGGGTAAATGGATAACATTGTTATAGATGCCCAAATGCTGATAGTGATTTTAGTAAACAACTCTATCTGCTGTGTGCATATATTTACTGATGCCTCTGGACACATCTTCAGTGATGTTCCTGGAATCATCTGGTGTCTCAGGTCTTTCAACATCACACACATTCCTCCAGGTGACCCAGCCAGGGCTGATCAGACCCCAGGTTATGTCCAGCTGGCTAGCTACTTATGACTCCATTGCTCCCCTTTTTTGAGTGACAGCCATCTTGAGGCCCTCTCTGTTGCATTGGTGGTATTGTTCTCTCCTCTTCCCCTCTACCTCGATGCCCAAATCGCTGAAGGCTCTTGCTAAGGAACAGGCTGCAAGTCCCCTATAACTGACTTCCACTGGGAGACACCTCACTCTCCATCCAGCCTGCTGGCAGTTGCTGCCAAGTGATCTTCCCATGGGTCTGTCAGCTCCAGCGTCACCACCTGCTTCGTAGACTCAGACACAAGGACAATGTCTGGTCTCAGGGTGGTTGGCAGAATAGTAGAAAAAGAAAATTCTGTGAATGATGTTATGGAGATTTAAATTTTGTAAAAATTGAGTGGGAGAACACAGGGATTACAGGAAAGTGAATTCATTGAGTTATTGAAAGTTAGTTTTTTTGACCCAGTATGTTAATGCTCCAACAAGAGGAGAGGCCTGTCTTGATTTGCTATTCTATAACATTCAGGATAGAATTTTGAGTACAGAAGTTGTCGAGCCTTTAAGGACAAATGATCATAATATTATTAGTCTCAAGCTTTTCGAGAGGGTATATCATTAGCAACAAAAGCCATTAAATTGAATTTCAGAAAGGCAAAGTGTGCGCAGATGTGACAAAGCCTTCAGAAAGTAAACTGGAAGGAAGTGTTGATGTTGAGTCAGTTGAAAAACAATGCGGTCAATTTAGAGAGATAATACATGCAGTGCAGGAAATGTTCACACCCAAGGTCAGAGGAAGCAATAAAAACAATAGATCAACTACATGGATGATTCAAAATTATTGAAGGAAAGACAGCTATAGAAGGAATAGAAAAAATATAGTAATGATGTTAATTGCAGGGCATATGAAAATATGAGAGCTATGGTCAAGAGGGAAATCCAGATTGTCAAAAGGAAGGCTGAGAAACATATCGCTGACAATGCTGAAGTTACCCCAAGGGATTTTGTTTTCAATATTTGTAGTAAAAGAAATGTCAAGGGGGAAATTAAGTGCATTAGGAATAATAGTGGAGTGATGCATTATGCAGAGAAGGATGTAGCAGATTCTCTTAACTCATATTTTGTGGAAGTACTCACCTGAAAAGTTATTCACAATATGCCAGTTAGGGTAGAAAAAAAAAGGTTGTTTTAAGTGACTTAGAGATCTTAGAAAGTGAGATCTTACTTCAACTGAAAAGGCTGAAACTTAATAAATCTCCAGGGCCAGACAACATATATCCAAGGGTACTTAAAGAGGTTTGTGATTATATGTACAAAGCTCTACCACATATTTTTCAAAAAACAGCGAAGACTGGTTAAATCCCTAAGGACCAGAAATGGGATAACACTGTTCCGGTATACGAGAAAGGTGATCGGACTGACACTAGTAACTATAAACCAGTAAGGTAGAATAATTGTAGGTAGAATAATGGAAATAATAACAATGAATGAGTTGGGAAAGCAGATGATAAGAACAAGCATGTTAGCAGAAAGCCAGCATGGGTTCAGAAAAGGAAAATCATGTTTTACCAATACGCTGAACTTCTATGAAGATACAATTAAAGTTTATGACAACAATAGAGCAGTTGATATATTTACTTTGACTTTCAAAAGGCTTTTTGGGGGTTAATAATCAAATTACAGGAGATAGGGCTTCAGGATAAGGTGTGAGAATGGGCACAGAATTGGCTCAAAAACAGAAAACAAGGTACGGTGAGAGGATCATTTTCACAACTAAAAGACAATAAAAGTTGGATTCCGCAGGACCAGTTTTGGGGTCACTGCTGTTTTTAATTTACAGTAATGATTTGGAGAAACATAAAAAATAAACTGGTAGGGTTTGCCAATTACACAAAATTATTTGCCATTGATCATGTTCAGGCAGGAGAATCAATTCAGTTAGATGTAATCAAAATCCAGATGTCAGCAGTTAAATGGCAGATGAAATTTAAGGTATGACAAACACGAGGAAATCTGCAGATGCTGGAAATTCAAACAACAACACACACAAAATGCTGGTGGAACACAGCAGGCCAGGCAGCATCTATAAGTAGAAGTGCTGTTGACGTTTCGGGTCCTGACGAAGGGTCTCGGCCCGAAACGTCGACAGCGCTTCTCCCTATAGATGCTGCCTGGCCTGCTGTGTTCCACCAGCATTTTGTGTGTGTTGTTGTTTAAGGTATGAAATATAGGAAGTAGAAATATTGGATATAAATGTACAATGGGGGTCTTGAGTTAGAAAATGCACGATATGAGAAGCATTTGGGCATCTTGGTAGACTCATCACTATCAACATCCAGACAATGCACAGAAGTGATTACGAAGGCTAATAGAATGCTAAGCTATATAATGCACTCAGTGGAGTTTCAAATCTTGAAATGTTCTCCTTAGGTTGCTTTTGTGGCCACTCCTGGAATATGGTGTACAATTTTGATCTCTGTATTGTGTGAGGGATATGAAGACACTAGACATCATTCAGAGAATGGCAACTGGACTCATTCCAGGTCTGAAAGTTATGAACCATGAAGAAAAATTGAAATAATTAAATCTTTTCAGCCTAAGTATGAGAGGAGACATGATAGATGTGTTCAAAATCATTATGTGTATAAATAAGGTGGATCCAGCTACTCTTCAAAATTAATCTATCATCAAGGTCATGGGGCCATAGGTAGAGACTGGTTGAAGGGAGATTTCAGACATCATCAGGAAACATTTCTTTACACAGTGAGTAATCGCTTAGAGACGTTCAAATCTAAACTTGATAGTTATTTCAACACACTATGTGAACAGGCTTTGGGTTGAATGGCCTGATTTTGTCAAAAACTTTCTAATGATCTAATGTCTGATTCTTAGTCCCTCATGGTATTCAGTTACACTTCGGATTTAGACCTCACGCCGACTTCTGACACCATGTTACATTTGTTCTTTAAGAAAGACAAATCTTGCATGGGTTTAAACAGTAACAGATTTATTAACTGGAGACCATCATGGCATCTAGCTCTACACTTTTGGTCCATGCTCCCAGTCCACCAACATCACCTCTGGTTCTGGGTGAACCGCCTGCATTGCCATTGGGATCTGAAGCTCTACATGTACACACATAATAACATGCCGCTTTACCAGAGTTCCCAGCACTAGTGGCACTGATCCAGGCCTGAATTAAGGGAGGGAATTCCCCTCTGGAGGATGTAAGATGGGGGCCAGATGAGGAAAAAGGTACAGTGATCACAAAAGCCCTTGTTTCTGCACCAGCACTTGAGTAACCAGATGTGGTTCATCCCTCTCACCTCCACTGGAGCAATGAGGGAGGGAATTACAACACAGTGGTGGTGCAGAGGAATTTTTTTATTAGATGGGTCTCAGAGGTACATACTGTAGAAGGGAAGCCATGGACTGGATGGGATGTGGTGAAGGAAACGTGAGAAATTAGCTGTAGGAGAATTGCCAGGAGGCTCGTCAGCTCAGGTGCAGTCAGATGGCCCTGACAAAAGCACTCTGCTACTGTAAAGGCAGACAAGTAAATATATATACAGGCAGATGGTATTTCTTTGGGGTGGTGCATGATTATCTGATGGTGTGGGCACGACGAGGATTTGTAACATCAACAGGGGCAGGTATTTGGTATGAGCACTTAATACAAGAATTGCTTGAATCCATGAGGCTGACAGCAGGACTTGAACTGTCACCAGAAAGGGAAGAGTAAGGAGCAGAAAGGAAATGAGTGGGCAGACATCAGTGTGAAGGTGGCAGCAGTCAAACATGAAGCAACTGAAATTGCAAGGGTGCAGGAAGGAACTACTGAAGGCAGTTTAGTAAACTTACACGAAGAGGTGGAAGCAGAGGAGAAAGGGAGCAAAGGAAGGTTCACATTGGAGCTGGACTTAAGGGGAAGCAGGAATCGCTGTGCTGGATACTACTGAAGTTATATCAAGGGGTGTTGCATCAGGGAAGGCAGAGCAGGATCATGATCTTCTGGCAGGACTGGTGTTGGCTAGAGATGGATGGGGATATTGAGAAATTCTGTTGTTGTATATTTGTGCTCAGCATAACCCTGTGGAGGGCATAAAAGCAAGGCTAGCAAACCAGCTACTGCTGGGGTGGCCCTGGCAAAACATCCAGATGGACTTCATGGGGCCCTCGTCAAAAAGCAGGGAGAGCAGAGACTGTCTGATGATCATGGATCTCTTCACCCGGTGGGTAGAGGCTTTACCAAAAAAGGAATGCACTGTCAGCATGGTTGCCTTCCTCTAAACATGTGTATTATACTTCTAAACTGTGACATGAAGGCTGCAGTTACTGTACTCAAGTATTCTGTCAAAAACAGCCAAACTACAGAGAGGCGAGAATACATGAAGTCCACCACTGCATCACTACCTATCACTACATTAAATCCCCAATACTTAACTATATTTTCAACGGAAGTTTGATGCACAGTTCTTGGTGAGTACACAACCTTTATTCCCACCAGAAATCTGCATAAGTAGTAGCATGTTAAAAATATTTATGACATTAAAAAGAGACCATACTTTGTACTTGTAACAATTTATATTTTTAACAAACTCATGTATTTGTCAGAGTATGTGGTTGTTCATCTGTACTTACTGGCAGAAAGCAGTATATCAGTTACAAACCAGCTACCTATATCTGTTACAAATGGTTTACCATTTTTATTTTTAGTTGCCTATGCATTAGCACATTCTACACAGTATAATTTTTTAAATTTCCTTTTGATTGGATTCTGTTATCTGTGGAATTTCAATTATCTCAAGTATAAAGGTGATAAATTATTCAAAGGTGTCATCTTGTCATTGAAGCTACTGGATCGGTTCAATTTCTCTTGTCTCTCATGGGCCTTGCTACTGAGTCTGCATCTTTTTTAAACTTAAAAATGAATAATAGCGAAGAATCACTGAATTAAAATTTCTTGCTGATTACTGAACTCCATAAAGAACCAGGAATTGAGATCTACAGGGATCTAACAATACTGATGCCTTTTCATCTAAGATAACACTTATTATAATTCTTCAACATTTACTAATTTTGTATAGCGCCTCCTCAAAAAATGGTATTGTTCTTAACATTTCTCTCTCTCTTTCACTCTCACAAACACACGTATATACTTTTATTTTTTTAATTTTTTACAACAGATAGCTACCGCAACAAAAAAAAAAACCATCAGCAATATTGCATTAAGTAACTCGGCCATGGTTTCATTCCATGCCCGCAGGACAAAGGATACCACTGTGAAAGTGTATGCAAGGCCTTTGACAAAGTTCCACATGGAAGGTTAGTTAAGAAGGTTCATTCGTTAGGTATTAATGCTGGAGTAATAAAATGGATTCAACAGTGGCTAGATGGGAGATGCCAGAGAGTAGTGGTGGATAATTGTTTATCGGGATGGAGGCCGGTGACTAGCGGGGTGCCTCAGGAATCTGTTTTGGACCCAATGTTGTTTGTAATATACATAAATGATCTGGATGATGGGGTGGTAAATTGGATTAGTAAGTATGCCGATGATACTAAGGTAGGAGGTGTTGTGGATAATGAAGTGGGTTTTCAAAGCTTGCAGGGAGACTTATGCCGGTTAGAAGAATGGGCTGAACGTTGGCAGATGGAGTTTAATGCTGAGAACTGTGAGGTACTACATTTTGCCTGGAATAATCCAAATAGAACATACAGGGCATTGAGGAATGCAGTGGAACAGAGAGATTTAGGAATAACAGTGCATAGTTCCCTGAAGGTGGAGTCTCATCTAGGTAGGGTGGTGAAGAAGGCTTTTGGAACGCTGGCCTTTATAAATCAGAGCATTGAGTACAGAAGTTGGGATGTAATGTTAAAATTGTACAAGGCATTGGTAAGGCCAAATTTGGAATATTGTGTACAGTTCTGGTCACCGAATTATAGGAAAGATATCAATAAATTAGAGAGAGTGCAGAGACGATTTACTAGGATGTTACCAGGGTTTCAGCACTTAAGTTACAGAGAAAGGTGGAACAAGTTAGGTCTCTATTCATTGGAGTGTAGAAGGTTGAGGGGGGATTTGATCAAGGTATTTAAAATTTTGAGAGGAATAGTTAGAGTTGACGTGAATAGGCTGTTTCCATTGAGAGTAGGGGAGATTCAAACGAGAGGACATGATTTGAGAGTTAGGGGCAAAAGTTTAAGGGAAACACGAGGGGGTATTTCTTTACTCAGAGAGTGATAGCTGTGTGGAATGAGCTTCCTGTGGAAGTAGTAGAGGCCAGTTCAGTTGTGTCATTTAAGGTAAAATTGGATAGGTATATGGACAGGAAAGGAGTGGAGGGTTATGGGCTGAGTGCAGGTAGGTGGGACTACGTGAGATTAAGAGTTTGGCACGGACTAGGAGGGCCGAGATGGCCTGTTTCCATGCTGTGATTGTTATATGGTTATATGATGACATATGAAAAATTAGTTCAATTGACTTTAAAAAACTTAAGCACCTAATGAAGACTGTCAGGTTTGGAGGGGCACAGACATAAATGAAAGTCACAAGTGGGCCATGAACAGAGAAAGGTTGAGAACCATTGGGGTAGGGCACTGGGGGATGTGACAGGGCTTGACGTGTTTATAGAGTTATGGAGGAGTCTTAGCACCTGAGGGCATTATGTTACCTTCAGAGAGAGTGTTCGTCTGGGTGGTTACAATGATAGGAAGAAGAAAAAGGGCCTGAGAAGGTTACAGCGAAAGGGGACTGATTAGGTTACAGTGAAAGTTTTAAGGCAGGTCCTTATATTCTTACCAAAGGTGGACTGCCCTGAAGGTTTATTGGCTGGTTCTGGGAATGGTAAGTCTCACACTTGAGAATTGACTTCATTTCCAAGACCTCATAGACTCAAGTTCAGAAAAAACTAATTTCTGACTGGGCATGACAGACGTTGTTGTTAATTTCCAGGATCTTGACATTGATGGTTAGAAGATGGGTGGGGCTGGGCCATTCCTTGATCTTCTGCCAATTTATCAGGTACACTTGTCTATTAACGCAAATAAAGTTCAAAATTTCAAAATACATTTAATATCAGAGTACGTATACAGTGTATCACCTGAAATTTGTCCTCTTCAGAGACATCCACAAAACAAAAATAAAGACCCATAGAATGATAGAAATATCAATCCCGCAACTCCCCTCCCACTCCATTCACACAAACAGCAGCAAAATAATTGAAGCTTCCCTCCCACAACCAACAGCACCAGCAGAAGCACCGACACCCCTAGTCCGTCTACTATACAAGCAGTAGCTGAAGTACCCAAAGAGTCCTTGGATCCAGATTCCATCAAACTACAGTTCACAAGGCAGAACTTTAGTATCTCAGACAGGCTCACTCTCCAGTCAGGGAGAGAGAGAGCAGTTGCTCCTGCAACAACGAGAGTAGAGAAAGGCAACTCATTGTTCCGATGTTACAGTCTTCCTCGTTGCTACTCCAAAACCCCCATTTCAAGAGAGAGAGGGATCACTCGAGGACAGGGACCTTCCTCTGACAGCAGCTGGCTGTCAGCAAAGACACCATCTGCTGTCACTGGGTTCCAGTCTCAATGTTTCAGTCTTCCACGATATTTCAGTCACTGAATCAGTGAGGAACCAGGCCACCAATGGGGCTGATCACTGATTTTGAACCTCCCAGACCTGATGGGTCAAGTTTTCCAGTCAGTTCCTGGGGAAACTGAAGCCCTTGGCTGTACAGTTGGTCTGGAAACCCACATAATACGAAGAATATATAAACAACCAATTACGTGGCAGCAGCTCAATGCTTAAAAGCATGCGGACATGGTCAAGAGAATGGTCAGACATGGTCAAGTTGTTGTTCAGCGAAAACGTCAGAAATGTGAACTAATGTAAAAGACTTTTATCAGAGAATGCTTGTTGGTGCCAGACAGAATGATTTCAGTGTGTTAGAAACTGCTGATCTCCTAGGCTTTTCACACACAACAGTCTCTAGAATTTAAAGGGAATGTTATTTTGAATGGCAGTTCTGTGGCCAGAAATTTTTTAAGCAAAATACACTTTATTCAAAAATAAAATTATTTACAATAAACCATTCAATGACATTCAATCTGTTACAGTCATTTCCTCTAAATTCTGTACATTTCCACACTTTCAGCCACTCAGGTGGCACTATGTTGGTTCATCTTTAAATACTATTGTTGAGGGGTAAACTACCCGCCACCCTACCGCTCCCACTCCCGTGGGAGAAGAACTCTAAACTGTGGTCCTTCACCACCGGGCCTTTGTGGTGGCTGCACCAAGTTTCAGTGCCTCCCTCAGCACATACTCCTGCAGCCAAGAATGTGCCAATCGGCAGCATTCTGCCACGGACATCTCCATGTGCTGGAAGACCATCAAGTTTCGGGCCGACCAAAGAACGTCTTTCACCGAGCTGATGATCTGCCAGCAGCACCGGATGTTGGCCTCCGTTTGCGTCCCCGGGAACAGCCCGTAGATCAGAGAGTCCTCGGTTTCGCAGCTGCGGGCATGAATCTCGACACCGTCCCTTCCATCCTCCTCTACACTTTCTCCGTGAACCCACAGTGTGCAAAGTGGTGGGTCACTGACTCCTCCTCACTGCAGTCCTCCCGTGGGCAGCGGGGAGTGGAGACGACGTGATCAGACCTGATGGTGAAGGGAACGCTGGATCGGACAGGCCAGTTGCCGAAGAGCGTGGCTTCACTCTTCGTGTGGTTGACCCTGGCCCCCGACGTCTGCTCGAACTGTTCGTAGATGCTGAACAGCCTGTGAACTGATCCCGGATCAGAGTAGAAGACGCTGACGTCGTCCATGTACAGGGAGGTCTTGACTTGGGTCCCTCCACAGCGTGGTAGTGTCACCCCTTTTATGCCCTAATCCCTCCTGATGGCTTTGGCAAAGGGTGCTATCCAGCACACAAACAAGACAGGGGAGAGAGGGCAGCCAGACCTGACTCTAGACCTGATGGGGAAGCTGTCTGTTTCCCACCCGTTGACCTGGACTGCACTACAGATGTCTGTTTAGAGCAGTCTGATTCAATTCCGGATTCCCTCTCTAAATCCCATTTTCGTCCACCATGTACGTGTGCGATATCCTGTCAAAGGCTTTCTCCAGGTTCAAGCTGACCAGGCAGGCGTCCATCCCCCTGTCCTGCACGTAGGCAACGATGGGCTCTCAGTACCATTAACTGTGGTGTTAACAGTTCAGGCTAACAAAATGGCCTCTCTGTATTGTTATAATGAAATAGCTTCTCTGTAACGTTACTCAATGCTGTAATGGGTTTCTGTGTCTGGAATGTTTGGGTTATGATGGCAGATAAGGGGGTAACTAACCAATGGAGAATTGTTATGCTATTTTGTATGTGTGAGCTGAGCGGGAGTTCGTGGTCCTTTTCGGGAGGTGAGCGAGGAGGACGGACGTGTGAGGAGCGGACAGCGGTTTCAGGGTGGCGGATACTGGACATCGGCCGTTCGGACGGTGGGCGAAGGGTCGGAAGGTCGTTGTAGATGGAACCGGATGCGTGAGCGTCAACGTATTATGTGCACAAACTGATAAACTTACTGATTTGGCGCCTTTAGGTTATGTTTCTACTAACCCATCACTAAGAAATAACTATAAAGTTGCAATTATTTACTCGCCTTTGGTGTGTTGTCTGGTATTTGTGTTGCGAGCGTGTACTGGTGGGGGGGGGGGGGTATTACACCGTATTTACACTGAAGTATCGCACTATTGGCGGGGCGACGGCGGTTCACCCTAGGCGAACGGGGGTAAATTGGGGGCACGGATGCTACATTTGTCGGGTTTCTCGTCCGGGATCTGAATTTGAATTTGTCAGATACGGTGTAATTTGCCCCGGTTTAAACGAGGGGAGATGGATTTGGATAAGATTGAATTCTGGTCTGAGATCGAGGGATTACCGGTTAATCATGCCTGCGTATTAAGTGGGGTGGATATGCGTACCTCAGACGAAGTGTTAATTCGATGTTTGAGTACGGTTGGAGCTATCGATAAGGTCAAAATCGTAAGCAGAACGATTGGTAAAATGGGAGATTTAGGCTCTGTGTTAGCGCAGATTGGTGCTGACGTTGGGACTGTCACTGTCTATCGGTGACCTCATTGACGCGGGGCCATGGGGCGCGCACATTGTCACGGAGGAAAGGTTTGAAGGGTCTGATGGGTCACCAGAGGAGTTGCCAGCCGCTGGGCGCGGAGATTTTCGAGAGCGGGTCCTATCGTTTTTGAAGGATGAAGGAAGAGAGCGGTCAGATTTGGAAAATCTAATTAGTTCCCCTTTCCCATGGAAAGGGGATGTTCGGAGTTGGCGTCAGCCTTGGTGAACAAAGCGGTGGGCCCTCGCCAGAAGTTAAGAATTTCCTCAGGGTGGACTCTCACCCTGAAGGGGAGGATGATCATAAGACCTCGATGGAACATGTCACTCGGCTGCTGGGTGAATGGCAGTGTCCTGAGGAAGAGAAGCGGCGGAGATAGTTTGAGAGGGGTGGCAGCTGAAGTAGTAAAAGGCCTGAGAGGCACCTGGAAGAAGTATCTAGAAGCATTGGAGGAGTTTGGTCTGAGGGGGGACACGGTGGAACTTTTAGGGGACCTTCAGAGCCTTAAGGAGAAGGCTGGTAGCTGCCAGGTGAATAACCTGTAAGAGGAAAGATCAAGGGGTGGGGGAGGGGACAGGCAGGAAAGCTGAAGAAGGAATGTAAAGGGAAAGCACTATGGAAAGCACTTCTCCTTCCCACTCTCCCCCCACCATCTTCATAGGGCCCCTGCCCCCTCCCTCTACAGTCTTGACGAAGGGTCTCGGCCTGAAACGTTGACTGCTCATTTCCACGGATGCTGCCCGACCTGCTCAGTTCCTCCAGCGTGTTGCTTTGACCCCAACATCTGCAGTGTACTACGTGTTTATGATACGCTATTGTACCAGTCATTCTACGATCAGTATTTGTCCCATTTACCCTTGATGCCCTTCAGTGCCCTGGAAATTTGGGGTATCAATGCTGGTGATTACCCATATGATGGTTATTGTCCGTGAGGCTGGAGTTCCTTGAGGCTGAGGTGGAAGTGTCTGAGGCTCGTGAGGCCTTGGTGCTGGTTTGCCTGGACCCAGTTGCGACTGGAGGTGTGTCAATTCTGGTAGGGACCAACACCTCTATTGTGCGGAGCCTCCTGGCGGCCTGCAAGGAGAAGGTGGGTGAGGACTTTTTGGAGACCCTGTCTGTGCACCCAGTGTTTCAAGCTGCCTTTAAGGAGGTGTGTGGTCGCACCGGGTGGGACATGACATTGGAAAGAGGAACTGTATGGTGTGCCCGGTCGAAGCCCAGGGTGGTACAACCCGGTGAAGTAGCGAGAGTGATGGGCATCCCCAGATACTCTGGAGTGCTTGAGCATGAAGCCTGTTTAGTGGACAACCTGGGAAGATCTCGAGGGGCAGTTGAGATTCCCGGCTGTGGTGCTGGTGAGACCCGAGCTGCGGAAGCTCTAGGTGGAACAAGCATGCCAGGTTGTGGTGAACGTCAGGAACACCCCACAATGTGAGGTCACTTTTAAACAAGGGATGCCCCTGGCGCATTTGTTCCCGGTGACAGTGATGCATAGTGCCCCGTGAGCCTCGCTGGGGGAGGGCCATTGGAAAACAGGGATAAGTTGACCACTGGGGTGTTTAACTTTGGGGCCTTGCCTGTGCTGGAGAGTTGGAAGCAGAGGATGGTGGAAAAGATGTTGATGATGAAGGATGTTTTTTCCTAGATGAGTTTGACATGGGCTGTTCCAGAAGCACTTGCCACACCAACCTGGTGACTGAAGACACCCCATTTCAAGAAAAGACACGGCGACTGGCCCCTGCAGATGTGGAGCGTGTGCGGCAGCATTTGTGTAAGTTGAAGGAAGCTGGGATCATTACAGAGTCCTGCAGCCCTTATGCATCCCTGATAGTCATGGCCAGGAAGAAAAATGGGAAGATTCCCATGTGTGTGGACTATAGGACCCTGAATAGTTGCACGGTCGTTGATCAGTGTACAGTCCCCAGGGTCAAAGGTGTGCTGGCCTGTCTGAGTGGGGCGAAATGGTTCAGTGTGTTGGATTAGAGGAGTGGATATTACCAGATCCTGATGAGTGAGGCGGATAAGGAGAAGACGGCCTTTATATGCCCTTTGGGATTTTACCAGTTCGAAAGGATGTCCCAGTGCATATCGGTGGGCCCTGCCACCTTCCAGAGGGTCATGGAAAAACCTTGGGAGATATGAACCTGCTTGAAGTGCTGGTATATTTGGATGACCTGATAGTATTTGGATCCACCTTGGAAGAACATGAAGCGAGGCTAATGAAGTTGCTCAACCGGCTGAAGGATGAAGGGTTAAAATTTTCCCTGGACAAGTGCTAGTTTTGCCAGACGTCTGTTAGCTATGTTGGACATATAATCTCGCAGAATGGAGTAGTTACAGACCCGACTAAGATCGCAGCTGTGACCACCTGGCCGAGGCCCCAGACTGTGAGCGGTCTGCACTCATTCTTGGGGTTCTGTGGATACTACTGGAGATTTATGAAGGGCTATGCAAAGGTGAGCCATCCCTCGAACCAGCTTTTGCGTGGCTACCCTCCACTGGGACAGAAAGGAAAGGGAGGAAAGGATGGGAGGTTGGAGAATATTTCAATCTGACAGAGCCCTCTGGAAAGAGATGGGGTGACCAATGTGAAGCAGCTTTTCAGTCACTGAAGGAGATGCTGACTCAGATGCCGGTGCTAGCTTTGCAGACTCCTGATTGCCCTATGTGCTACACACCAATGCCAGTCGGGACAGGTTAGGGGCCTAATTGCATCAGGATCAGGGCACCCTCCGAGAGGAACTACCTCACCTACAAGTCGGAGTTTCTGGCATTGAAAAGGGTGGTGGTGGATAAGCTGAGTGACTATCTCCACAGGGCAACGTTTGAGGTACAGATGGACAACAACCTGCTTACCCTCATCCTGACCTCGGTGAAACTGGACGCCACCGGTCATCAGTGGTTGGCCGCCCTGGCTGCATATGATTTTAGCCTGAAGTACTGGCTCGGGAGCTGGAATGTCGATGCGGACGCTCTGTCTCGATCAAGGCATGAGGACCTGGAGGAGGACTCAATCTGGGTTGGAATGCCGTCGTTTGCTCCGATTGTTTGCATGGTGTGTGTACGTGTATGTTTTATTTTCTTGTTCTGACCACAGTAGTTATGGCCTTTAAAAAAAATTATTTTCTTCAGTTTTCTTGCTTTGTGTCTGCCTGTAAGCAATCAAATCTCAAGGTGTATAATTTATACATTCTTTGATAATAAATGCTCTTTGAATCTTTGAAATAGATACTGAACCAATAAGAAGATGTTGATGGTCAGTCAGATGATTAATAGCAAATGACACTGAAAAGCAACATCTGATAAGGATTGAATATAAAAGCAGAGGCTTTCAAAGGCAAAACAGCGATAACTTTGAAGATTAACCAGCACAGAACAAGGGTGAGAGACCCTACATGGAACACATGGAGAGTGGATTGGGATTACAAGGAACACCTTTCCAGCGTAGACCCTTTCTACTGTTTGGCTATTCAGGAGAGTCAGGAAACTGAGTGTGTGTGCAAGCAGGCACTTGTTCATTTGTTAGTTTTCATGTACTTGTCAGTTTAGACAATGAAGGTACTTGTTGGCAATCACAGATTCTTTCTGTGCTTCTCTGATCATTATTACAGGGGGTGATCCTTGTAATAGTACAGACAGATGCAGACCAAAGATGAAGTATTCTAAAGGGAGGGTGACACATCTGAGGCTGACAAGGGAAGTCAAAGACAGAATAAAAGTAAATGAGATGGCATATAATAAAAACTAGTGTGATTCTAGAGGACTGGGAAGCTTTTAAAAACTAATAGAAGGGAACTGAAGAAGCCATAAGGAGTGAAAAGATAAAATATGAAAGTAAGCTAGCCAATAATATAAAAGGGGATATCAATTTTTTTCACATATATTGTATAAAGAGTAAAAGAGAGCAGAGAGTGGATATCGGACCGCTGGAAAACGACACTGAGGATGTAGTAATGGGATCAAAGAAATGATGGACATATTTACCAAATGCTTTGTGTCTGTCTTCACTGTGCTAGAAATTGGAGAGTGTCGGTGGCAGAAATGTGTGTAGTTGCTATTAATTAGGAGAAGTTGCTTGAGAAGCTGAAAGGTCTGTAGGTGCATCAGTCACCTCTACCAGATGGACGACAGCTCAGTGTTCTGAAAGAGGTAGCTGAAGAGATTGTGGAGATATTTGTAATGATCCGATGACTAGTGGTGTTCTGCACAGGTTGTTGTTGGGACTGCTTCTTTTCGAGTTATATGTCAATGATTTGGATGACGGAATTGCTGGTTTTGTGGCCAGGTTTGCAGAAAATACAAAGATAAGTGGAGGGCTGGTTGAAATGAGGAAGGAAGGGAGTTTGCAGAAAGACTTAGATGAGAGAAATGGGCAAAGTACAAACCTCATTTCCAGAAATGTTGGGATATTTTCCAAAATGTAATAAAAACAAAAATCTGTGATATGTTACTTCACATGAACCTTTATTTAACTGACAAAATTACAAAGAAAAGATTTTCAATAGTTTTACTGACCAACTTAATTGTAATTTGTAAATATACAGAAATTTAAAATTTGATGGCTGCAAAACACTCAACAAAAGTTGGGACAGAGGGATGTTTACCATTGTGTTACATCACCTTTCCTTTTAATGGCACTTTTTAATCGTTTTGGAACTGAGGATACTAATTGTAGTAGATTTGCAATTGGAAATTTTGTCCATTCTTGCTTGATACAAGACTTTCAGCTGCTCAGCAGTCCATGGTCTCCATTGTCTGATTCTCCTCTTCATGGTGCGTCATACATTTTCAATAGGAGATAGATCTGGACTGGCAGCAGGCACACACACTCTGTGTCTACAAAGCCACGCTGTTGTAGCCTGCGCAGAAAGTGGTCTGGCATTGTTCTGCTGAAATAAGCATGGACGTCCCGGGAAGAGATATCGCCTTGATGGCAACATATATCTGTCTAAAAGCCTAATTATACACCTCAGAGTCAATGGTAACTTCACATACATGCAACTCACCCATGCTGTGGGCACTGATGCACCCCCATGCCATCACAGATGCTGGCTTTTGCACCTTTCGCTGATAACAATTGGGATGGTCGTTTTCATCTTTGGCACGGAGAACCCGATGCCCGTTTTTTCAAAAACTAGCTGAAATGTGGACTCATCTGACCACAGCACATGGTTCCACAGTCTTTCAGTCCATCTGAGATGAGCTCGGGCCCAGAGAACTCGCCAGTGTTTCTGCATAGAGTTGATGTATGGCTATCTCTTGTGTAATGCAGTTTCAAATTGCATATCTGGATCCAGCGACGGACTGTGTTAAGTGACAATGGTTTTCTGAAGTACTCCCGAGCCCAGGTGGCTATAATTGTCACAGTAGCATGACGGTTTCTTAGGCAGTGCCGCCTGAGGGCTCAAAGATAACGCGCAGTCAACAGTGGTTTCTGCCCTTGCCCTTTACACACTGAGATGCCTCTGAATTCTCTGAATCTTTTCGCAATATTATGTACTGTAGATGTTGAAAGACCTAAATCTTCTGCAATCTTGCATTGGGAAATGTTCCTTTTGAACTGACTAACAATTTCGCAGAATTCGTTGTTAGTTTTTGTCCATAAGCCTGCTGTTGTTGAAGCTGCCAAAGGTACCTCCCCTGCTCCATCAGGGCTCTGCCGAGTTCGGGGATACGAGGAGTAGTTGTGGGAGATGCTGATCAGTGTGCGGAGGTGCGTGAACATTTTACTTTCGACGCTGGTTGAACCGAATTGCAGGTTTTCGTTCCCAGTCTGCTCGAAGGAGCCCGGAACTTTCAACGAGACTCAGCCCCCGTCGGAGTATCTGAAGGGAGCTGCCACCTCAATGTATGGATGAGTCTTAGCCCCAAGCGCGATGGAGGGACATTGTGTGCCTTGGGGAGTGAAAAATCCTGGCTGGTCCTACCCTTCGGACTAGCCGCAAGGATGTTCACACCTCCAGGTGGTGCTGAGGAGGCTTCACTCTGTGTATCACACCAAGAGTATGAGATGACAGAAAATTAATGAGGTTCACTCTATGTCTGACCTCAGTTGTGTGTTATGGGACGGTGTGAAGGGAGGTTCATTCTGTGCCTGATACCGGGAGTGTGTGACAGGATGGGGTGGAGCAAGCTTCGATCTGTGTCTAATCCCAAGAGTGTGTGATGGGATGAGGGGGGGGGGGGGGGGATGGAGCTTAAATTCAGTGTCTGATCCGTAGGTTTGCAATAGGATGACATAAAGGAAGTAAAGAGCTAATTCAGTTTGAAGCCGAAAATAAAAAATTCTGATACCGTTTACAGTGAACCCTCCCTTTTCCATAACTCATGTTTCCACATCCCTCCCTACCCGAAACCTACGAACTAGAAACAGGAGTGGCAGTCGGCCCGTCGAGCATGCTTTGCCATTTAATATGATTATGGCTGATCTGCCTATGGACTCAGATCCACCTACCTTCCTTTCCTCCATAACCCTTAATTTCCCGCACCCTCATAATGGTCCCTTTCTCAATACCCTTCTGTCTTTACTCCCCTTTTGAAGCGTTCTCTGCGCGCTGCTTGTCCCATATTGCTTCCTCTCTCCTGACTGATCCTGCTGCTGTGGTCATCTCACCACCCATCCCCCGGCATGATGCACACTACTCCTGTAGTTCTCCTTCCTCACTTCCTCCCTCCTACCTGCTCCCCCATCTCCGGCCCTCTCCGAGGCTCTACGTAGACATCCTCTCTGTGCCCGAATGTAATGCCATTTCTGTCATGTTTTAGCTGTCAGATTCACATATTGATATCCATTCTGTAATCTTCTTTCGAGAGAAAGAGAAAATTCACACACACACAAGATCTGAACTGAGGACACAGCAAAACCAAAAATCCTCACTTCATCGGCTGATCTAGCACTTCCATCTTCAGTATGGTTTCTCCTCCTATCCCTTCTGTCCAAGGCCCAGCGCCCACACTGCTGAGGATTAAACAGCATCCATCATCTCGTTGGCCACTTTCGTGATGGGTCATTTCCCATCTCGTCATCTCTGAAAGTTGACAACAGTTAAACAAGAATATAATCAAATAACAATTACAGCATGGAAACAGGCCATCTCGGCCCTTCTGCTCCGTGCCGAACGCTTACTCTCACCTAGTTCCACCTATCTGCACTCAGTCCATAACCCTCCATTCCTTTCCTCTATGTATACCTGTTCAAATTGCTTTTTTAAATGACAAAATCGAAACTGTCTCCACCAGTTCTACTGGAAGCTCGTTCCACACAGCCACCATTCTCTGAGTAAAGAAGTTCCCCCTCGTGTTACCCCTAAACATTTGCTCCTTAACTCTCAACTCATTTCCTCTTGGTTGAATCTCCCCTACTCCAATTGGAAAAAGCCTATCCACGTCAACTCTATCTATCCCCCTCATAATTTTAAATACCTCTATCAAGTCCCCATTCAACCTTTTACGGTCCAAAGAATAAAGACCTGATTTGTTCAACCTTTCCCTGTAACTTAGGTGCTGAAACCGAGGTAACAGTCTCGTAAATCTCCTCTGTACTCTCTCTATTTTGTTGACATATTTCCTATAATTCGGTGACCAGAACTGTACATAATACTCCAAATTTGGCCTCACCAATGTCTTGTACAATTTTAACATTACATCCCAACTCCGATACTCAATGCTCTGATTTATAAAGGCCAGCATACCAAAAGCTTTCTTCACCACCCTATCCACATGAGATTCCACCTTCAGGGAACTATGCATGATTATTCCTAGATCACTCTGTTCTACTGCATTCCTCAATGCCCTTCCATTTACCATGCATGTCCTATTTTGATTATTCCTACCAAAATGTAGCACCTCACACTTATCAGCATTAAACTCCATCTGCCATCTTTCAGCCCTCTCTTCTAACTGGCCTAAATCTCTCTGCAAGCTTTGAAAAACTACTTCATTATCCACAACGACACCTATCTTAGTATCATCTGCACACTTACTAATCCAATTTACCACCCCATCATCCAGATCATTAATGTATATGACAAACAACATTGGACCCAGTACAGTTCCCTGAGGCACACCACTAGTCACTGGCCTCCAACCTGACTAACAGTTATCCACCATTACTCTCTGTCGTCTCCCATCCAGCCACTGTTGAAACAATTTTATTACTTCAATATTAATACTTAACGACTGAACCATCCAAACTGACCTTCCGTGTGGAACCTTGTCAAAGGCATAACTGAAGTCCATATAGACAACATCCACTGCTTTACCCTCGTCAACTTCCCTCGTAACCTTTTCAAAAAATTCAATAAGATTTGTCAAACATGACCCCACGCACAAAACCATGTTGACTGTTCCTAACCATACCCTGTCTATCCAGATAATTATATATACCATCTCTAAGAATATTTTCCATTAATTTACCCACCATTGACGTCAAACTTACAGGCCGATAATTGCTAGGTTTACTCTTAGGACCGTTTCTTAAACAATAGAACCACACGAGCAATACGCCAATCCTCCAGCACCATCCCTGTATCTAATGACATTTGAAATATTTCTGTCAGAGCTCCTGCTATTTCTACACTAACTTCCCTTAAGGTCCTAGGGAACATCCTGTCAGGACCCGGAGACTTATCAACTTTTATATTCTTTAAAAGCGCCAATGCTTCCTCTTCTTTATTCATCATAGTTTCCATAGCTACAATACTTGTTTCCCTTATCTTACACAGTTCAGTATCCTTCTCCTTCGAGAATACCGAAGAAAAAAAATGTTCAAAATCTCCCCCATCTCTTTTGGTTCCACACATTGTTGCCTACTCTGATTCTCTAAGGGATAAATTTAATCCCTCACTATCCTTTTGTTATTAATATAACTGTAGAACCCCTTTGGATTTATTTTCACCATACTTACCACAACAACCTCTTAACTTCCTTTAACTTTTCTAATTTCTTTCTTAAGATTCTTTTTACATTCTTTATATTCCTCGAGCACCTGATTTACTCCATGCTGCCTATATTAATTGTAGATCTCTCTCTTTTTCTGAACCAAGTTTCCAATATCCCTTGAAATCTATGGCTCTCTCAAACTTTTAACCTTTCCTTTCAACCTAACAGTAACATAAAGATTCTGTACACTCAAAATTTCACTTTTAAGTGACCTCCATTTCTCTATTACATCGTTCCATAAAACAAATTGTCCCAATCCACACCTTCTAAATCCTTTCGCATCTCCTCAAAGTTAGAATTTCTCCAATCAGAAACCTGAACCCTGGGTCCAGTCCTATCCTTCTCCAGAATTATATTGAAACGAATGGCATTGTGATCACTGGACCTGAAGTGCTCCCCAACACATATCTCCATCACCTGACCTAACTCATTCCCAAACAGGAGTTCTAACACTGCCCCTTCTCTAGTTTGTACCTCTATGTATTGTTGTAAAAAACTATCCTGCACACATTTTTCATACTCCAAAACATCCAGCCCTTTTACAGAATGGGCTTCCCAGTCTATGTGTGGAAAATTAAAATCTCCCACATTCACAACCTTGTGCTTACTACAAATATCTGCTATCTCCTTACAAATTTGCTCGTCCAATTCTCGCTCACCATTAGGTGGTCTATAATGCACCCCTATAATTGTTACTACACCTTTCCCATTCCTGAATTCCACTCAGATAGCCTCCCTAGACGAGCCCTCTAATCTATCCTGCCAAAGCATCGCTGTAATATTTCCCATGACAAGCAATGCAAAACCTCCCCGTCTTGCCCCTCCGATTCTATCACACCTGAAGCAACGAAATCCAGGAATATTTAGTTGCCAATCACATCCCCCCCCCCCCGCAACCATGTTTCACTATTAGCTACCACATCATATTTGCAGGTATCAATCCATGCTCTAAGCTCATCCACCTTTCTTACAATGCTCCTAGCATTAAAATAGATGCATTTACGAAATTCTCCACCTCTTACTATCTGTTTATCTTTAACGGCACAAACAACTTCACTATCTTCTTTTTCTTCCTTCTCCCCTACATCTTCCGTCTGAGCACTCCCCTGCTCTATCATCTGCCTATCCTCCCTCACACACTGTCTACTCGCTTCCTCTTAATTGTGAACTAACCTCCTCTCTCCTAGTCACTTCAATTTCATCCCCCCCCAAACATTCTGGTTTAAATCTCCACAGTAACCTTAGCAAATCTTCCCGCCAGGATATTGGTTCCCCTGGGATTCAAGTGCAACCCATCCTTTTTGTACTGGTCACACCTGCCCCAAAATGACCCAGAAAATTGAATCCCTGTCCCCTGCTCCAATCCTTCAGCCACGCATTTAACCTCTATCTTATTCCATTTCTACTCTCTCTGTCGCATGGCACAGGCAGTAACCCCGAGATGACTACCTTTGTGGTCCTTCTTCTCAGCTCTCTTCCTAACACCCTACATTCTCCTTTCAGGACTTCTTCCCTTTTCCTACTTATGTCATTGGTACCTATATGTACCACAACCTCTGGCTCTTCACTTTCCCACTTCAGGATATCTTGGACGTGATCAGAAACATTCCGGACCCTGGCGCCAGGAGGCAAACTATCATCCGGGTCTCCTGAATGCGTCCACATAATCCCTTATCTGATCCCTTAACTATCGAGTCCCCTATTACTACTGTCTTCCTCTTCCTTTCCCTACCCTTCTGAGCTACAGGGCCGGAGGCATGGCCTCTGTTAGGCAGGCTGTTCCCCCCAACAGTACTCAGACAGGAGTATTGTCAAGGGTCCAGCCACTGGGGTACTAGTATCTGAATCTTCCCCTTCCCTCTACTAACCATGACCCACTTGTCTGCCTCCTGTGGCCCTGGTGTGACCACCTGTCTGTAACTCCTCTCTACAAACTCCTCGCTCTCCCGGACCAGATGAAGGTAATCGAGCTGCAGCTCCAGTTTGCTGCAGCTCGGCGAACCTTACACAGATATGGACATCCGGGAGGCTAGGAGACTCCAGTACCTCCCACATTCGACACCGAGAACAACAAGCTGCCCTCACACTCATAATCCCCACTTTCCTCAAATAACAGGAAAAATTGAAAACTAAACCTACCTTGCCTCTCCCGTTTCTGTCTAAGTCCGTTGAGCCAAAGCCTTTAAGCCTTCACTCTGCTCCCGGCTCACACCGCTGTCCGCAAAACGACGCTGCCCGCTGTAAAAGACTTTTTTCCTGTTAAATCTTCCGCGCTTCACTGCCCGACGTCACACGCCTGAGCAGTCCCGCCTCTCTTAACTCCGGTGAGAAGAAGAAAAAATCAAAATGGCTCCCGCCGCACTCCCGTTCTGATTCTCAGACTTCCTTCTCCAAATTGTCCAAAGGATCTGAATCAACTGGAACTATGGTTTGTAGAAGGTTTAGAACGTGGAGTCGGTTTCTTTGGTCGGCAGGAGATTATGAGCAGAAGGGCTCAAAACTTCCCTTAAGTTTGTGCTCTTCAGGATTGGATTCCACAAGCATGCAGGAAATAGGCTGTGATGGCCCACCTTATCTACGCTCCTCGTGGTTATAATAACCTCTGTCATGTCACCCGACAGCTTCCTTCGCACCAGGGAAAACAGTCCCTGCATTTTCAGTCCTACCTTATAACTCAAGCCCTCCAGTCCCACTAAGATCTCCGTTAATATTTTCTTAAACCTTTCCAATTAATCACAGCCTTGTTGTAATGCAGATGGCAAGACCTGCACATAAGTGCGGCAACATGAGGTATAGTATAAGGTGACAAAATGTTCCAACTTCTGGTTCCCTCTATGACAAATACACTTAGGAACCCTCTAGACCTGTGTGACCTCTGACACAGAATCATGTCCCGGCAGCCTTGTGCATTTCTCTTCCTACATGGATCAGTACAACATAATATGGGCCCTTCAGTTAACAATGTCATGCCAGTCTTTTAACCTAACTCTTACCCCCCACATTGCCTTCAGCCTATTCAGGGGAATGAACACTCAACGTTTCGGGTCAAACCTCATCATTAGACCTGGAAAGGAAGGAGGCAGAAGCAGTTCCTTTTCCGGATCCCATTTTGATACATCTTCCTATGACCCCTCTACTGCTACGATGAAGCCAAATTCAAATTGGAGGAGCAACAATGGGCAGATTGCCTCCTATCTGTGTGTGTGTGTGTAGCCTCCTAATAGCATGCCTATTGATTTCTGTAGCTCCCACTAGTTTCAACATCCACCCTTTGTCTTGTCTCCCTTTCACCGTTCTGGTTAGCCTCATCAATTCTCTTCACCTGCCCATCGGCTCCCTCCGGTTACCCTCTCCACCCCATTCTCCCATGGTCAAATGTAATCTCCTACTCTCACTTCACACCTTCCAGCTTATAATCCTCCAGTTTCCACTACCTTCTTATTCTGGCTCCTCCTGCTTCCTTTCCAGTTTTAATGAAAATTATTAGCCAGGAACTTCAACTGCTGGTGGCATCAGCACCGGAGTTCGGAGTGAAGGCTTCAGAGTTCGAATCGGGCCGACTCCCTAGCACGCTTGACGTCCGTGCTGGGTTGAGCGTCGAGCTAGCATATCGACCTCGTAAACCTAAGAAAGCCTGCAAAAATAAGAAAGCATTTAGTGTATTGGAGAATTATGTTCCGTTCCGGTCATCTCATTATAGGAAGAATATGAAAGCTTCAGAAAATCCATAGGATGCTGCCTAGATTAGTGAAGGCTAAGCGAACTAAGAATTTTCTCTTTGGAGCGAAGGAGAACGAAATGGGAATTTATAGAGTTGTATAAGATGATAAGAGTCACAATTTAATACGAGTTGAATAATCTTAAGGTGATTAGACAACAGAACAGGGAGAATATCAGAGGCAGATTTGTTTTACCTACAGAGTGGGGAGTGTGAGGGACATACTGCCGGGCTGATGGTAAAGTCTGATACATTGGGGTCATTATTGGTACTGCTCGATCGGTAAATGGATGATGGAAGAAATGAAGAGCGATGTGGGAGAGAAGGCTTACATTGTTCGTGGAGTACGAGAATCGTTCGGCTAAATGGAAATTGTGGGTATAATGGCATGTATTGTGCTATACTCTTTATTACTGTAGATTACAATTGTACAACTATGTCTATGCAAATCTCTTTTACATTCTCCCTGTAAATCCTTGCAAGAAAGTGGATCTTAACGCAGCATATGGTAACATAGGAGGCTGTTCATAATATTTTTTTAACCTAGTAAGCTTGCGAGCACTTCCAGCCAGCTGCGATGGATTTCCCCTTCCTTGTTTACAGCCAGGGTGCAATTGATCAACCATCTCGGGAGAATTTCGCATATTTTGTTGTTGGTTATTTTTGTTCATAAACCGGCTGCGTCTTAAACTGCCGAAGGGTCCTTCCGTGCATCATCAGGACCATGACGAAGGCTCTTTCCAGACAATGTTTCATGGATATGGGTATAGCAACCCTATCTCATTAAAACACAGAGGTGCAGGAATGCCAGCAGAAGCTCCAAAGGCCTCAGCCTAGGGAGAAGAAGGATCTTCACCTCAACGATGTATGAAGTCTTGTACTGAAAGCGGATGCCATATAGACAATCAACCTTCTATTGGCCCAGGACTCTGGCGAGCTGCTGTCGGCGGTCTGTGCCCCAGCAGGTGAAGGATCGAAGAAGGAGTCAAAGAAGAAGGAGGATCAGGAGGAGGAGGATAGGAAGGAGGAGGAGGATAGGAAGGAGGAGGAGGATAGGAAGGAGGAGGAGGAGAAGAAGAAGAAGAAGAAGAAGAAGAAGAAGAAGAAGAAGAAGAAGAAGAAGAAGAAGAAGAAGAAGAAGAAGAAGAAGAAGAAGAAGAAGAAGAAGAAGAAGAAGAAGAAGAAGAAGAAGAAGAAGAAGAAGAAGAAGAAGAAGAAGAAAAAAAGAAGAAGAAGAAGAAGTGAACACAATAGAGCTACATTATTACTCCAAGACTCTTGAAAGCAGATTCCGACTATGACGAATAACACCTGATGTGCCTTCTTAACTTGCGCAAAAAGTTTCTGGAATCTGTGTGCTGGTACCCCAAGATCTGTCTGTTCCTCCACATTGCTAATGATCCTGGTGTTATCCTTGTATTCTTTCAAGTTCGACTTTCCTAAATGAAGCACTTCATGTCTTTCCGGACAGAAATTCAACTGCCACTTCTAAGCACAGCTCTGATTCCTGTCCATGTCCCGTTATAACGTAAGATAACCTTATACACTCTCCACGTTTCCGTCAACATTTGTCTTATCCTCAGCCATTCTAATCCACACTTCATCTTCCTCATCGAAGTCATTTACAAAAATCCCAAAGAGCAGGGTGCGCATAACAGATCCCTCATGGAACATCACTGTTCACAGACCTCCACGCAGATTTCGCTCAATCTACTGTCACCCACTGCCTTCGACAAGCCAATTCGGATTCCACTTAGCCACGTTTTTATGGATCTCACTACTGCCAACTTTCTGGTCGAGCCTTCCATGGAGAACCTTATTACACAACTTACAAAAATCGATGTACATCTTTCCCGGAATAGCGAAATCAGAACGAATGTAATACTCTAAGAATGAGCGGACTGGTGTGTTATACAGCTGCAAAATTACCTCGCGACACTAGAACTCCTTCAAAAAATTGAAGCTAACATACCATACGTCAAATTAGCACCCTAACCTTGAGCAATATCTGGATGTGGACCCCAAGATGCATCTGTTCGTCCACATTGCTAAGAATCCTGGCATTAACTCTATACTGCTTGGGGATTGGACTCCCCAAGCATGCAGGATGAAGACTGTGATGGCCTAACTGATCTACGCCTCTCGTGGCTTTATAAACCTCTGTCATGTCACCCGACAGCTTCCATCGCTCCAGGGAAAATTGTCCCAGCCTTTTCAGTCCCACCTTATAACTCAAGCCATCCTGTCTCAGTAAGATCTCCGGTAATATTTTCTTACACCTCTCCAATTAATCATACCCTCGTTGTAATGGAGATGGCAAGCCCTGCACGCGACATAAAGTTCCAATTTCTGGTACTTAGTGCCCCCTACAACGGAGAACCTCATGACGTTCTTGACCTCTTTGACCTCTGACAGGGAATGCCATCCAGGCAGCCTTGGGCATCTCTCATCCTACATATATCAGTAAAATGCAATATAGGCCCTTTGGTTCACAATAACGTGCCATTTTTGTTAATCTAACTATTACCCCCCACATTGCCCTCAGTCTGTTAAGCGGAATAAACACTCGACGTTTCGCGACAAAAAACCATCGTTAGGATTGGTAAGGAAGGAGGCAGAAGTAGTTCGGTTTCCTGATACCATTTTGATAGTTCTGCCTATGGCCGCCTCTACTACTACAATGAGGCCAAACTCAAATTGGAGGAGTAACACCTCATATTCTGTCTGTGTAACCTCCTAATAGCATGCCTATCGATTTCTCTGATTTCTGAAAATTTCAAAATGACCCTTTGTCTTCTCTCCCATTCACCGTACTGGTTAGCCTCACCCGTTCTCTTGATCTGCCCATTGCCTCTCTCTGGTTACCCTATCCACCCTATGGTCAAATGTAATCTTCTAATCTCATTTTACATCTCCCAGTTTATAATCCTCCGGTTGGCACCACCTTCTTATTGCGGCTTGTGCCGCTTCCTGTGCAGTCTTAATGAAAATTATCAGCCAGTATCTTGAACTGCTTATTTCTCTTAAATGTGCCCTAATGCATTTAATGTATTGGAGAGTTATGTTCCGTTCTGGTCAATTCATTATAGGAAGGATATGAAAGTTTTAGAAAAACTAAATAGGAAATTTACCAGGATGCTGCCTAGCTTAGGGAGCATGCCTTCTATGAGAAGGCTGGGCGAGCTAGGGCATTTCTTCATAGAGCGAAGGAGAATGGGAGGGCTATTGACAGAGTTGTATAAGATGATAAGAGTCATAAATGGAGTGCAGAGACAACACTATTTTACACTGAGCGACAATATAATATGGGTTGGAATCATTTTAAGGTGATTAGACAAAGGAACAGGGAGAATATCAGAAGCAGATTTTTTTTCTTTTACATAAAGAGTGGTAGATGTGTGGGAGCACTGCTGGGGTGATGGTAAAGTCTGATACATTGGGGTCATTAATGGAACTGATAGGTCGGTGCATGGCTGATGGGAAAAAATGAAGAGCTATGTGGGAGAGAAGGCTTACATTGTTGATGGTGTCACGTACCCCGTGACCGGGTTACCGAACCAGCAGAAATGGATTACAGTAACTAATAGTTTTTATTAGTAAAGTAAGTAATACAGTACTATAAAATGCAAATATATGAAAGAGGTTAGCAATGATATATACAGAAGTGTGGAAATTGGAATAAAAGCTAAGCTCTTTCAAAGTCCAGGGGTAAATGAATAGTCTTACAATGGTGCAGAGTTCAGTTCGGTTTGAGTCGAGGTAGTTGCTGGTGGGTGTACCGCTGGGGGGGGGGGAGAAGAGAGAGAGAGAGAGAGAGAGAGAGAGAGAGAGAGAGAGAGAGAGAGCGCAAATATGCTGTCGAAACTTCGTTATCGTCCTGGACTGTGACCCCGTACCAGGCACGACCGTTCTGCAGTGGTAGGCTTGTCACCCAGGCAAGGGTGGACACACAAACAAACCCCCACCGCTCGCACCTTCACACACTGTCAGCCTCTGATCGATTCCTCCAAATCGATCCTCCAAACCCCCACCTTCACGTGGGTGCACAACACTGTTTCAGTGTCCCGTGGTGTTTCTGCTTATGTGTTTGCTGACCTGCTTTTATTTCCCCTTGCGGGGTACCGGCCGTCCATCAGGCCGTCCATCAACCTGTCCCGCCTTGATGTCTCAGCAAGAATCTTCACAAGCAGGCAAAGAAAGTGTCCTCGGAGCAAAGGTAAACAATCAGCTAAAACCCTAATATTAAATCACGTCTCTCTCTCTCTCCCGTCTGCAGCGGGATGCCTCCGCCTTCTTCTTCTTCTCTCTCTCTCTCTTTAGCGGCATAGTTCACGGGGGTGAACTCTGGACCCCATCTTAGACTGGTTTGCTCATCACAGTGGAGTACAAGAGAAGTCCGGCTGAATGGAAATTGTAGGTAGAATGGCATGTATTGTTCTATACAATTTATTACTGCAGATTACAATCGTACACTCTGTCTATGCAAATTTGCTTTATCGTTTACAATGAGTCCACCCTTTCCCAAAACCCGGGTTTCCCCATCAGAACACGAATTAGAAGCAGGAGGGGGCCTGTCGATCGGCTTTGCCATTTCGTAGGATTATGGGTGATCTGGCCCTGGACCCACCTAGATCTGTTTTCCTTTGCTCCATAACCATTAACTGCCTGCTGCCTCCCCGTGGACCAGACCGCAATATCCTGATCGAGGCCATCTTCTCAATATGCTTCACTCTGTAGTACCGCTCTGCAGGGCTCACTTTACTGCCCCTCCCACAATTGTTCCTCTCCTGACTGCTCCTCCTGTCGTGCACACCTCACCACCTTTCCCATGGCGTGATAGAATTAACCTACTCTGAGATCAATCTAAAGCTTTCCCCCACACAAATCCCTGCCTTTTTTTCATCCATTTAGTTGCGTAAATGTTCCTTAAGTGACATTGCCATTAAACTCTCCTCAGATCTCCTTAAACAGATGTCCTCTGCTATTGGCCTTTACCCGCCATGGAAAAGGCGCTGGCTGTCCACTCGATGTATAATCTTTAAATCTTATCAAACCATCCCTCACGCACCTGCACTCTAAAGAGAAATGCTCTACCTCGCTCAGCCTTTGCCCATAAGACAAGATGTCTAATCCAAGCCACATTCTGGTAAATCTCCTTCGCACACTCTCTAAAGCTTCCACATCCTTCCTCTAAAGAGGTGAGCAGAAATGAACTCAACACCGCCATAGCGGTCCCACAAACAAAAGAAAATATGTTGATGTTGGAAATCCAAGGCTACACAAACAAAATACTGGAGGAACCCATAAGGCCAGGTAACATCTATGGAAATGAGCAAACGAGAGACATTTCGGGCCGAGACCTTTAGTCTTTGAGAAACGAGCACGATTGAATATTGGTATAGCAACCCCAACTTACAAAGAACAACGAAGTAGAGGAACGCCAACAGAAGCTCCAAAGACCTTATTCTTGGGAGAAGAAGGATCTTCACCTCAAAGATGTCTGAATTCTTGTACTGAAAGCAGAAGCCTCATAGCCAATCAACCTTCTATTGGCCCAGGATCTGGCGAGTTGTAGACGGCGGCCTATGCCCCAGTTGGTGATGGATGAGGAGAAGGAGGTAAAGAAGTAGAGAAAGAACAGGAGGATGATGGAGGAAGAAGAAGAAGAAGAAGAAGAAGAAGAAGAAGAAGAAGAAGAAGAAGAAGAAGAAGAAGAAGAAGAAGAAGAAGAAGAAGAAGAAGAAGAAGGAGGAGGAGGAGGAGGAGGAGGAGGAGGAGGAGGAGGAGGAGGAGGAGGAGGAGGAGGAGGAGGAGGAGGAGGAGGAGGAGGAGGAGGAGGAGGAGGAGGAGGAGGAGGAGGAGGAGGAGAAGAAGAAGAAGAAAAAGAACTAAACACAGTAGAGTTGCAACTTTGCTCCGTGGCTCTTGAAATCAAACTCCGATTAAAGATGAATAACTCGTAATACGCTGTCTTAAATTGCGCAAAAACTTGAGCAATCTGTGGGGTGTACCCCAAGATCTCTCTGTTCCTCCACATTGCTAAGGATCCTGGTATTATCCTTGTATTCTGTCTTAAGATTGACTTTCCAAAATGAAGAATGACATTTTTCCGGACTGAAATTCTTCTGCCACTTCTCAGCCCAGCTCTGCATCCTGTCAATGTCCCATTATAACCTACGATAACCTTATACACTCTCCACGCCTCCGTCAACATTTATCTCGTCCACAGACTTTCTAATCTGCTCTTCTTCTTGCTCATCGAAGTCATTTAAAAAAATTCCAAACAGCAGTGTTTGCAGAACAAATCCCTAACGGAACACCACTGATCACAGACCTCCGCACAGAATACGCTCCATCTACTATCACTCACTGCCTTTGACAAACCAATTTTGATTTATACGTAGCCACGTTTCCATGGATCTCACTACTACCAGCTTTCTGAATGAGCCTTCCCCGGCAAACCGTGTCATACAACTTACAAAAACCAAGGTACATCTTTCTCGTAATAAGGATATCAGACTGAACGTAATACTCCAAGAATGATAGAACTACTGTGTTATACAGCTGCAAAATCACCTCACAACACTTGAACTCATTCCCTCAAAAATGAAGGCTAACATACCATACAGCTTCCTAGCACCCTATCTTTGAGCAATATAGGGAAGTGGACCCCAAGATGCCCCTGTTCATCCACATGACTAAGAATCCTGTTATTAATTCTGTATTCCGCCTTTAAGTTTCACCTTCCAAGGTGTATCACATCATACTTTCACAGACTGAGCACCACCTGCCTCTTCTCAGCCCAGCTCTGCACCCTGTCAATGTCCAATTGTAACCTACTGCAGCCTTCTACACACTTCACAACGCGGTTCCTCTTCAGGAAGTCCAAGCATCTTCCGTCCTCTGCATGGTGGAAGTCCACCAACTCCTCCGCCCACCACCACTATCTCGGAGACAGTTTCTGAACTCGTAATCGGGATGGCAAGAACTGCACACGATACTCCAAGTGTGGCCGCATCACGGTATTGTACAAAGCCTGGGACTTCATATCCTCTACGATGTAGTGGCTCCATCACGCTCCAGACCAGTGCGACTCCTGACAGGGAATTATATCCCTGCAGCCTTGGACATGTCCCTTCATAGATCAGAAGAGCACAATACAGGCCCTTTGGTTCACAACATTTACTAAGAACAATTAACTCTTCCCATCACATTGTCCTCAGTCTATTAAGCGGAATAAACACTCGACGTTTCAGGCCAAAACACTAGTTAGGTCTGGAGGATGGAAACAGAGGCAGTTTGGTTTCCCGATCCTATTTTGATATGCCTGCCTATGGCTGCCTCTACTGCTACGATGAGGCCAAATGCAAACTGCAGGTGCAGAACCTCATATTCTGTCTGTGTAGCTGCCTAACAACATGCCCATCGATTATATTTAACTTCTGAAAATTTCAACACCAACCCTTTGTCTTTTCTCTCATTTATTGTTCTGGTTAGCCTCACCCATTCTCTTCAAACCACTGGTCATTGATGAAATATTTAAATTTCACAAACGGAGTGAGAGCAAAAATGAAAGCATTTCTGAATATTGTGCTGAATTGCGCAAACTATCAGAACCTTGTAAATCTGGAGCAGGTCTATTGGACGCATTGAGGGATAGGTTAGTGTATGGCATGCACTGTGAAAGCATACAGAAGAAGATCCTGAGTGAAAAAGACCTTGCATTAGAGGAGGTGCTGAACATTGCAATATCATGGGAAACAGCAGCACGGGGCGCTTCAGAGATACAACAAAAATCTCTGCTATATGCTACAAATAAAATATCACAGAACAGAAGTGAAGGAAAGAAATGTTACCGTTGTGTGAACAGATCACATGACCCTCATGATTGTGGCTTTGAAGACAAAGAATGCAGATATGGTGGCATACAGGGCCAGATTGGCGGAGTGTACAAAGGTTTTAAACAGCAAAAAAAGGACAAAGTACAGAGAAAAAAAGAAACCCTAGAAAGGAAAATACAACAATGTACACAAAAAGAATGAAAGCAGTTCTGATGAAAACGACTCAGACCAAAGTGAACTGACTTGTCTCCATCTTCATAGTGTGAAAGAGACCAATGATCGAAGAGTAATATGCATCACTCCTCCAATGGCAGGCGTGAGACTGAAAATGTATTTGGACACGACTATAAACGACTGATTTTGCACTTACCTCTGAAGCGAACTGAAGTACTGCCAAAGACTTACACAGGACAGAGAGTGCATCCCAAAGTTAAAATTAAAGTGACAGTGACCTAAAGGAGAAAACACAGCAGCTGAACCTCTATACTTAGAAATGGAAGACCACCGTTGCTGGGACGTGACTGGCTAAGGAAAATCCAGTTGAATTGGTATACCATCAAGGCATTAGTTGTGTCACAAAGGAGGGCTGCTCGGGGGGAGGGCATGTCCGCAGCTCTCCTCTCACCCATTGTCAACTATTATAATGAAGAGAAGGAGCGAGATAGCGTCGACAATGAGGACAAAAGGAATATCCATGGCCACGACTCTGATGAAGATATGTGGGATGCTAGTGAGACAGGTATTGCCAATAAGCAAGGTGATGAAGACTACCTGGAAGTAAAAGAGCAGATGTACCAGGAGAAATTGACATCTCTCAAAAAACAGCTACAGCAGTTACAGGAAGGCACTTTGCAGAAGTATCAGAAAAGGGGATGAATAAACCAGATCAAAAGTACAAGGAAACAATACGAAATGCAGAGGTTTTTCTGCAACTGGGGATAGAACAAATGGAAAGGAATTATATTAAAGAGAAGAAAGCAGCAGTGAAAGAATTTGAATATAAAAAGATTGAGTTAGAATGAAAGCAAAAAGATGATTGAGAATGAGAGGCTAACAATGGAACTCACGGGATATTCAATAGAAGTAAAACCAATAATGACTAGGATACTAAAGAGGAGACCCAATGACCCTGTTTCAATTCCAGACAAAAGACGAAAACCTGCACCTGCGCAGTAAAATTGCTAGTTAACAAATGAACAGATAATGGAAGACCTGCGAACTCTTAATAACTTAAATCTTTGAAAAGACCAGCATTTCCGCCTTCTCCTGAGCATCTTCCCAGCAGTCCTGGTGAATCGCCAGCACAAAGTTATGAAGCACGAATAAAAGATGGAAAGGTATATTACTGTAAGAGATGGTATCATAAAAGTCAGGTTATCTATCTGGAATCTAAGGAGAATACGAAGATTGGCTGTGTAATTAGCTCAGTTGGAACAAATGATATATGGGTAATGAATACAAGTGATAACATCAAGATGCATACATATCTAGGACAGCTACACAGAGGAGTCTTCATTATACGGAGGCGAAATGCTGCCAAGAACACTTAGCAATTTGGAGGCACAAATCTTCGTAACTCTCCATCCTCAGAAGTCAAATTTTCATGACTTTAATAAGGAAATCTGTATTAAAACAAACACTTTA
Organism: Hypanus sabinus; assembly: GCF_030144855.1. Classification (NCBI taxonomy): domain Eukaryota; kingdom Metazoa; phylum Chordata; class Chondrichthyes; order Myliobatiformes; family Dasyatidae; genus Hypanus; species Hypanus sabinus. The sequence goes on from NC_082734.1 coordinate 28,109,171, forward strand.
TAGACTTGAAGAACAAACTATTTGAAGACACTTTCCAATGCCATCTCAGTGTCATGGTCCCGATCATTAATTCCCTATCTTGCTGTTAACATCCTTTGATTATGCCTTGATTCCGACCTATAATTTCCCATATACTGCTAATTATCTTTGATGAAAGCACACCTGGTTTCTATCAAGAACTGCAGTATAAGAACCTCGGCGTCACAACCACTTGTTGCCAGTTCGTTTGTCTTTTTCCTGTGACATAACTACATTTCCCGACCGCTTAGAAACATTTGTTCTATGTTTAGCTCCATTTTCAAGGTTTATCTATGAGACTCCGTCTCTCCGAGTCAAAGCTCCGTGTTCAGTCTATGAGCCAAATCTCCGTGTCAAGGCTCTGTGTCAGGGCTCCTTGCAACCCTCACCTTTGATGATTGTGCATATTTTTAAGAATACCATTCACCTTTTCACGGATTTCACTTCGCTTTTCGACATCTTTGCAACATGGACGTGACTACTGTCTATGGCCGGAACCTGCCAATTTGTGAATTGTTTAATTTATTCCAGACAATATAGTGAAGAACTATTTGTTTGTTTCAGTGCCGGACAATCGAGAGAATACACCCACCCCACCCTCACTAGCGACTTGAGTTATAAATGGGTCTTAGACCAAAAGTAAAAAAAAGCGATTGTTATAGTTTGATATTATCACGTTACATTGTTATAATTCGATATTATTAAGTTACTAAATAAACCAATGGTAGGCGTTGTATGTTAAGGGTAAACATATTTGTTTAGCATAGTGTTCCAGTTAAGAAAACAGTTGATACACTATTAAAATAACAGGGGAGCAGTGTACCATATAGCCAACAGTATAATGAGGGACTACTTTATGTTTTAGAAAGACGTCGTTGAATGCGCTACTTGGCGCATATTGAGCATGCGCTACTAGACGCCTATTGATCTGTACGTGTGTATCCATTTCGGAGTTCTGCCAGTAAAGAACCATGAAACTTAGCTCCCGTTTCCATCACTTTTATTAATAGCTTTGTTGTGTAGTCAGGCCACATACTCAATATCTTCATTGTACTGCATTCGCCTTTATTACCTCACACTCCAGCTGTACAACTAAGTAAAATTCCCTTGCACTTTCCCTGTAAGTGCTTGCAATAAATTAATTCTCAAAGCTGTATATGGCAATGTATGCGTACTTAGATCGTAAGTTTACTTTCAGCTTGCAAGCTTGCGAGTTTTGCTTCCTTATTGACATTGCTCATTAGCCGCAAGGACATTTCACAGAATTTGTTGCTAGTTTCTGCCCATAAGGCTGCTGCTATTAAAGCTGCCAAAGGCTTCCCCACCCCTGCTCCATCAGGGCCTTGCCGAGTTTGGGGTGGTGAGGGGTTGTGGTGGGAGATGCTGAACAGGGTCGGGAGGTGCGAGAACCTATCACTTTCGACGCCTGTTGAACCGAATTGCAGATTTTCTTTCTCAGTCTGCTCGAAGGCGCACGTAACTTGCAGCAGGATTCAACCCCCTTCGGAATATCTGAAGGGAGCAGCCCCCTCAATTTATGGCTGAGCCTCGGCCCCAGTGCAATGGAGCAACATTGTGTGTCTTGGGGAGTGAGATATACTGGCTGGTCCTACTCTTCGGACTAGCCGCCGAGGACATTCGCACATCCGGGTGGTGCTGAGGAGGCTTCACTCTGTGTATCACACCAAGAGTATGAGATGACAGAAAATGAGGGAGCTTCTCCATATGTCTGACCCTAGAGTGTGTGATGGGATGGTGTGAAGGAAGGTTCACCCTGGGTCTGACACCGGGAGTGTGTGTTGGAATGGTGTGTAGGGAACTTCACTCTGTGCCTGACCCCAAGAGTGTCTGGAGGGAAGGTGAGGAGGGAGCTTCAACTCAGTGTCAGACCCGGACATAGAGACATAGAGGAAGTAAAGAGGTAATTCATATGGAAGCCGAAAAGTAAACTTTCGAATACCTTTTATAGTGAATACTCCCTTTTCCATAACTCATGTGTCTCCATCAGAAACTCCTCCCCACCCGAAACCTACGAATTAGGAACAGAAATGGCCGTTGGCCCGTCGAGCATGCTTTGCCATTTAATATGATTATGACTGATCTGGCCATGGACTCAGATCCACCTACCTTCCTTTTCTCCATAACTCTTAATTCCCCGCACCTTCACCATGGCCCCTTTCTCAATTCCTTTTCCTCCTTACACCTTTTCTGAAGCGCTCTCTCCGCACTGCCTCTCTCACATTGCTTCCTCTCTGCTGACTGATCCTGCTGCTATGGTCTTCTCATCACCCGTCCCGCGGCATGACGCTCACTACTCCTCCTGTACAGCTCCCTCCCAACTTCATACTCCCCATTACCGTCCCTCTCCGAGGTTATACATAGACATCCTCTCTGTGCCCGAATGTAATGCCATCTCTGTCATGTTCCAACCGTCAGATTCGCAGACTGAAATCTATTATGTAATCTTCTTTCAAGAGAGAGAGAAAAATCACACACACAAGTTCAGAACTAAGGACGCAGCAAAGCAAAAAACCCCAACTTCATCGGATGATTGAGCATTTCCATTTTCAGTACGTTTCCTCTCCCATTCCCTTCCGTTCAAACTCCAGCGCCAGCACTGCTGAGGATTAAACTGCATCCGCCATCTCTCTGCCCACTTTCGTGTTGGGTAATTTCCCATCCTATCAGCTCTGAAATTTGACAGAAGTTACACAAGGATCTGGATCAACTGGAACTATGGTCTGTGTAGGAGGGAAGGTTTAGACCGTGGAGTCGGTTTCTTTAGTCGACTGTAGATTATGAGCTGAAGGGCTCATAATTTATCTTCTATTTGGGATCTCTGTTGTAGAATAGAGATATCATGGCCTGCAAGTTCCCCGATGGTAATGACATAGTTCAACAGGCTGTGGAAAGACACTTCATCGGAGAGGACTCTGAGTATAGAATCTGGGTTATATTGTAGATGTTTCAGAAGCTAGAGAGAACGCACTTGGAGAAATGTCTGTGGTTCTAGTTGTCCTACACAAAAGACGGGTTTCGACCGCAGGGAGCACAGATGTTGCCGAAGCTGGAGAGCTGACCAGAGCAGCTCGTGGCTCTTGAGCTCAATTTCCCAACTGCACCAGCACACCGTGCAACATCTAATGCACCCTACCAACTTGCCCCCCCCCCCCACCCCGGGTTCTTTAAAACTTCCGTTTAATTTTGTGCTCTTTAGAATTGGACTCCCCAAGCATGCAGGATGCAGATTGTGATGGCCTAACTCATCTACACCGCTCCTGGCTTTATATATCTTTATCATGTCACCTGACAGCTTCCTTTGCACCAGGGAAAACAGTCCTAGCTTATAACTCAAGCCATCCAGTCTCAGAAAGGTCTCCGTTAATATTTTCTAACTCTCTCCAATTAATCACACCCTCGTTTTAATGGGGATGGGAAGACCTGCACGCGACATAACGTTCCAGCTGCTGGTACTTAGTGCCCTCTGCGACGAAGATCCTTCATCACGCTCTACACCTGTGTGACCTCTGACAAGGGAATCCTATCCTTGCAACCTTGGGCATTTCTCTTCCTGCATAGACCAGTACACCACAAAACAGGCCATTCGGTTCACAACGACGTGCCAGTCTTTTAACCTATTCTAAGATCAATCTAACTCTTCTTATCACATTGCCCTCAATCTATTCAGGGGAATAAACTCTCGACGTTTCGGGCCAAAACTCATCGTTAGGCCTGGAAAGGAAGTAGGCAGAATTAGATCGGTTTCCCGATTCCATTTTGACATGTCTGCCTATGGTCATTTCAACCACTACGAAGAGGCCAAACACAAATTGGAGGAGCAATACCTCATCTTCTGTCTGTGTAGCCTCCCAGTAGCATGCTTGTCGATTTCTCTAACTTCTAAAAACTTCAACATCCATCCTTTGTCTTTTCTCCCTTTCACCATTGTCGTTAGCCTGACCCGTTCTCTTCACCTGCCTCTCGCCTCGCTCTGGTTACCCTCTCCACCCCATTCTCCATGGTAAAATGTAATCTCCCAGTTTCACTTTACACCTTCCAATTTATAATCCTCCATTTGCCACCACCTTCTTATTGTGGCTTCTGCCGCTTCCTGTGCAGTCTTAATGAAAATTATCAGCAAGTAACTTCAACTGCTTACTTCTCTTAATTTTCCCCTATTGCATTTAACGTATTGGAGAATTGCTCTCTGTTCTGGTCATTTCATTATAGGAAGGATATGAAAGCTTTAGAAAAGCTAACGGGGAAATTTACCATGATGCTGCCTAGGTAAGGGAGCATGCGTTGTATGGGAAGGCTGGGCAGCTCCTTCGAGCGTAGGAGAATGAGATGGGAATTGGCAGAATTGTATAAGATGATAAGAGTCAGAAATGGAATGCACAGACAATGCCATTTTTCACTGAGCGACAATATGACAAGATTTGGAATAATTTTAAGGTGATTAGCTGAAAGAACAGAGCGAATATCAGAGGCACATTGTTTTTTTACACAGAGAATGGTGGGCGTGTGGGATGCATTGCCATGATGACGGTAAAGTCTGACACTTTGGGGTCATTAATGGTATTGCTAGATGGGTACATGGATGATGGAAAAAATGAAGAGCTATGTGTGTTGCTTTGATTTCTGGTATCTGCAGATTTTCTTTTGTTTGAGGTATGAGGCAGGAAGGTTTGGACAAGAAGACATCGGGAGTTAGGTGGGAGATGCGAATGGGAAGTCGGAGACTGATTCATCTCTCCATCTGGAATTCTGTCCCAGAAAATATGACGTCCTCTGTCTACACTCACAGGTCCCGTTCGATATCACCTGCAGAGGTGCGCATGGATGCATCACCAATTTACACCTCGCTGCTGCCTTACCAAGGTAGGTGTATACAACACTTCGAGGGGAGAGCGGACGGTGAGTCGATGCCTGGTCTCGGGGGTAGGAGTGGTGAGGAGAGGACCGTGTGCCCTAAACCCGATCCCAAATGGAAGGGTGAAGAAGGAACATGCGCCTGATGCCTGATCACAGAGGGTAAGGTGTGTGTCGGGGGTGGGGGTGTGGATGAAGGGGCAGAGTGTCCGACGCCCAATTTCAGAAAGGGGTGGGGGACAGAAGAGTGTATCTCATGCCGGCTTCCATGCGGTGGGGTGGGGGAAGACGACTTTGTGCTCGACACCTGGTCCTAGACGGGAACGATGGATACAAGACGGTGTCCGACACCTGGTAAATTAATACACACAAAAATCTGGAGGAACTCAGCAGCTAGTCAGCATCTGTAAAAAAGAATAAACTTTTGACAGATATCCTGAAGAATCTCGGCCTCTATCGTTCTCTGTTTACTCTTTTCCGTAGAGGCTCCCTGGCCTCTGAGTCCCTCCAGCATTTTGTGTGTATTGGTTTGATTTTCAGCATCTGCAGATTTTCTGTTGTTTGTGACCTGGCTAACTAATTAGCTGTCTTCTATACTTCAGGCGTTTTATTGATAAAACTGGGATATCTGCTCAAGATGGCGATCCAGTTGCAGAATAAATCTGAACTTGCCCGCCTCCTTGTTCTGGATTTCGAAAATCCAGCGGGAATTTCGTTCCACAAAGTTACAGTCGTAAAGGTGGAATCGACACAACATCAATCCTGCTGCGCTGTGCCACAGGCACTGAGGCTTTCCGGGGCTGCTCGGTGGAGTGGAGACAGGGGTCGGGGGAACGGAAGGCAGCGAACCCGGAGGTTGCCTGAAGGCCCGGGATGGCGGGCACGGGGCCAAGTGAAGGGGCGAGGGAGAGGTGGTGGGAGTGAGGAAGTGCCGGCCAGAGAGCGAGTGGTTAGGGGTGGGAGGGGGAGTGTTTATCTGCTGGGAATCTCCTTTGGCAGTCTCACTGTGTCCTGGGCTGGGCCTGAGCCCTTGGCCTGGGAGCCCCGACTCTAGGAGACTTGATAGGCAGTATTTGCACCGTTTGCTGAACGTTTTCAGTTCAATTTCCACTGCAGACACTCGGGCACCAAAGTCTGGCCAGTAGTCACACTGCAGTTATAACTGTCTGCTACACAGTCAGAGGGGCTGTCTTCAGTGTGAAACATTGGGTTAAATGATCATGTGGCCTGATAGGAGTGAACAGGCGTCTGGATAATACTTCTTCAGACTGTAGAAGTAAATAGTAAATCCTGTCAATGTCTGCTGATCTGTTGTAAAAACCTGCTGGAGACTGGAGTGCAGAGATGGGGTTGGGGGACTGTGTATGTGTGTTGGTGGGAAGAATAGAGCTTGTTTTGCTGCTGTTGGTTTCTTACTTGTGTTCTGCGGAGCATTGCCAGCAAGCTGTGTGTTGGTGACAGGATGACTGGCAATGCTTGCAGGCTGTGTCGGTTATTAAGACAAATTTCACCATATTTTTTGAAGTGCACGTGATATATAAAATTCATTTGAATCCTGTTATAATGGAGCAAGCAAGACCTACCAGCACTTTGGGTCTTCTTTGGGGCTCACTCGACCCTTGGAACTGTACACTACTGATGTCCCAAATGGGCTTAGTGAAACTTCTAAATGGAGTCATTGTGGACCTGCCACAGGCCAGTGCTTTCAGTCTCCGATCCGACTTGAGTGTATCCTTCAGGAGGCTGAACTCATGGAAAGCTTCCGGCCCAGGCAGGGTACATGGCCGAGTACTAAAGACTTGTTCTGATCAATTGACCAATATTGTTCTGACCAATATTTTTAACCTCTCATGGGGGTTGAACGGCGGAGAGGGTCAGCAGCTCCCCAGTGTTAACACTTCAGAGGATCTCTCCGGAGTCCAGCATGCAAGTGCCGTTACAAAGAAAGCACAACAGCGCCTCTACGTTTTTTAGATGTTTGCGAAGATTCGGCATGTCGTCTAAAACTTTGACAAACTTCTCTAGATGTGTGGGGAAGAGTATTTCAACAGGCTGCGTCACGGCCTGGTATAGAAACACCAATGCCTTTTTGAATAGAAAAAGCTACAAAAAGTAGTGGATCTGGCCCAGTCCATCACAGGTACAACCCTTCTCACCTTTGAGCGTATCTACATGAAACACTCGCAGGAAAGCACATCATCATCAAGGGCGCCCACCATCCAGGTGGGCGCCCTTCTCACTGCTATCACCAGGAAGGAGGTACAGGAGCCTCAGGATCCATGCTACCAGGTTCAGGAATCGTTTTTACCCCTGAACCATCAGGCTCCTGAAAATAGGCTCCTGAAATAACTGCACTCACCCCTTCACTGAACTGTTTCCACAACCTATGGGCTCACTGTCAAGAGCTCTTTAACTGACGTTCTTGATATTTATTGTTTATTTAAGTTTTTTTTAAAAACTCTATTTGCACAGTTTGTTGTCTTGTACATTGGTGTTTCTCTGTTCTCTTGGGTGTGATTTGATCTTTCATTGATTCTGATATGGTTCTTGAATTTACTTTGAATGCCTACAAGAAAATGACTCTCGGGATTGTATATGGTGACGTATGTTTATTTGATAATAAATTTACTTTGAACTTGCTGAGAATAAATGCACCTGGAAAGATAAAGAAAACAGCTGCTTTAGGACTGGTCATAGCTTAAAGTATTAATAATATCTTCATTCTGCTCAAAATCTGGAAAAATAAAGCATAATTGGAATAAAAATAAAGTGAAGGAAGGTAGATAATTATCAACAACATGGATGCTTTTAAGATTTGTAGTATTGCAGCTGCTATTTTAATGAAGTCTGTGATAGGGGTCCTCCAAGGCTCTGTGGAAGGCTGGTGGTAGCCTTTGGGGCTTCTGGGCTTGTAGCTATCTTTGAAAACTTGTAACCAGGCTTGGAAATCTGCTGTTGGTGGAAAAAGAGGGATTAGAGTTGTAAGCTACGCCGAGCCTGATATTCTTTGCTTTCCTCTGCCAGAGTTCAGTGAAGCACCATGAATGCCATATTCGGAAGAAGAAAGACCCCGGAGGAGATGCTCCGGCAGAACCAGCGGGCACTGAACCGGGCCATGAGGGAGCTGGACCGCGAGCGAACAAAGCTGGAGCAGCAGGAGAAGAAGATCATTGCGGACATCAAGAAAATGGCCAAACAGGGGCAGATGGTATGTGCGCGCAAAGCCTTTTCAGGAGCTAATTCTTCCAGAGGAGAGTAACCTGATGGGCTGGATCACTTAGAACAGAGATCAGAATAAAAAGACTTGTGTTCCTCTTCCTGACAGAAGGCGCAGTGCTGTGTCTGGGAGAGCCACTCTCTCCCGGTGACCTGAGTGTGTGGAATTTGCCTGTAATTGTGTCAGTTTCCTCCAGGTGCTTGGGTTTCCTCTCACAGTCCAGAGGGTCACTGTAAATTGCACCTGGTGTGTGGACCAGTGGTGAAATCTGGAGGTAATAGGGAGGACACAATGGGCAAAATTGAGCCCACTAAACCTATCAAGAACACATCTGATAAGATACAGGAGCAGAATTAGGCCAATTGGCCCATCAACTCTGATCTGCCATTTCATCATGGCTGATCCAATTTTCCTCTCAGCCCCAGTCTCTTGCTTTCTCCCTGTATCCCTTCATGTCCAGACCAATCAATAATCTTTCAACCTCTGTCTTAAATATACGTAAAGGCTTGGCCTCCAAATCTGCCTTTGACAAAGAAATCCACAGATTCACTACTCTCTGGCTAAAGAAATTCCTCCTCAACTCCATTCTGAAAGGACATCCCTCTACTCTAAGGCTGTGCCTCCTGGTCTTGGACTCCCCCACCATAAGAAACATCCTCTTCATGTCCACTCTATCAAGGCCTTTCACCATTCAATAGGTCACCTCTCATCCTTTGGAATTCCAGTGAATACAGGCCCACAGCTGTCAAATGCTCACTCTCAAGACGCATACCTTGCCCACCTTTCAGGGCACCTTGCCATCCTTTTTATGCCATAGACCCGTCCCACTAACTGAGGTGCCCGTGGGCCCCAGTTTGGGAACCCCTGTAAGATCCAGAGAGTGTTGGGGAGCTCTACTAATAATAGTACCCCTTCAAGTCATCGTGATTGAGAAACATCAGCAATGCTTCATCAATGCACAGGTTTAAATCACGATTCTTGGCCCAACAGTACTTGAGTTCAAGCCTCTGCATTACCAGCTAAACCATGGTGCCATTAATATTCTCAGATGTTGTAATCAATAGCTATGTCTCTGTAAGAGAGACGCAAAAGCACAAGGACAAGCCTTTCAGCCCACGGTGTCTGCTCCAACCAAGATGATGAATTAAACTGAGCATCTGCTTGCACCTATGCCTCAGGGTCCTGTCATTTACCGCATTTGACCTCCATCAGAATACACCTCATCTGCCATTTCCAACTGGTCTATATGCTGCTGTATCCTTTGACTGCTATCCACAACTCTGCCAATTTTTGTGTCGCTGCTAACTTACTAATCATTTTCACACTGGTGGTTCACAAACAAAAAACTCTACGCATTGATCCTTGTGGAACACGAGTGGTCACAGATCTCCATCTTCATTTTCATCCTGGTCATTCACAAACAAAAAATCTCCTGGTGTTCATCCTTGTGGAACACGAGTGGTCACAGGTCCTCAGTGAGAATAGCAGCCTGCACTCCTGCACTACACTCTGACTTAAATGGCCAAGCCAGTTTCGAATTCAGTCCACTATGTTTTCATGAATTATGTGTGTCTGTGTGATACAGGCCCTTTGGCCCAGTGAGTCTATAATGACCCCAGTGTCCAACCAGCTAGCCCCATTTTCTTGGACTTGACCCATGTCTGCCTAAGTCTTGCCCCCCGATGTATTTATCCAAGATGCTTATAAATGATACTGTTCTACCTGTCTCACTCTCTTCCTCTGGCAGCTCATTCCATGTACTCACCATTCTCTATGTGAAAAAGGACCCTATAAAATCTTTGCTCTCTCAGCATTAACTTATGCCCCCTTCTCCAGTTTTGGACTCTCCTGCCCTAGGGAAAGACTTCTACTATTCATCTATGTCTCTCGTGATTGTAAACATTTCTATAAGGTGACCCCTCGTTCCCCTACGCTCCGAGGAATAAGGACCCACCCCAGCTAACCTTTCCCATAACCCTGATGCGCTAGTCCTGGCAATGCTCTGGTAGATCTTTCCTGCACTCTTTCCAGTTTAACCATGTCTTTCCGATAACAAACTAAGGAAAACAATCCTCCCCAAGTGCAACGTCACCAGCAACGTAATGTCCAGCTCCTGTACTCAGTGCTCTGACTGATGAAAACCAGGGTGCTAAATGCCTTTTTCACCACCGTCTACCTGTGATACCACTTTCAACAAACTGTGCACTTGTGCTCCAGGTCCCTCTATTCCATTACACTCTATTGCTCACATTTCTAGTACTCAGCCATTCATCGTCTAAGTCCTACAATGGTTTGACTTTCTAACTTGCACTAACTCACACTTGCCTGTACTGAAATCCATTTGCTGCTCCTCAGCCTCTTCCCTAACAGATCAAGGCCCTGCTGTAATCTGTTATAGCCTCCGCTATCAACAATACCTAGCTTGGTATTATACATAAGCTTACTGATCTAACCTTGAGCATTCACATCCAAAATCATTGAAATAATGAGTAATAAGGGTTCCCTATGTCATTACACTAGTCACTGGCCTCCATTCTGTGAAACAGCCTTCAGTGCCACCACCTTCCTACCTTCGAGCCAGTTGTGAATCCCTCTAACTAGCTTATCCAGGATTCTGTGGAACCTAACCCTCCCGACCAACCTAGCATGCAGGACTTAATCTAAGGCCTTACTGAAGTTCAAATGGATTACATGCATTACCTTAACCTTTCAGTTATCTGTTCAAAAATTAAAAAAACATTATCAAGCACAACTTACTGCAGACACAAAGCCATGCTGACTCCTAATCAGCCTCCGCCTATCCATATGCTAGAAGATACTGCCCCTCAGAATTCCCCCCAGTGACTTTCCCATCACTGATGGCAGGCTGGCCAGCCTGTGGCTTCCTGGCTTGTCCTTGCTACTCTCCTTAAACAAAGCAAAGGCATTGGTGACCTTCCAGTCTTTGGGAACTTAACCATTGGATAACGATGAAGCTGATATCTTGGCTTCATCGTTAGGCCTGTGTGAGCAGTGAAAGGGTCGGTGACACGGAAGAGAAGTGTGAGGAAAAACATTTGCTGAAGTTTGAAAATGTATTCAGTGTGCAAACAAGAGACGCACACAAAATGTTGGAGGAACTCAACAGACTGGGCAGCATCAATGGAATAGAGTACAGTCGCGTTTCAGGCTGAGACCCTTCAGCAGGACTGCCCTTGTGATTGCAGCATCACCCATCATGACGGAGACCATCTGGTCCCATTCTTCCTCATTCTTTCACACATTACATCCTTTATTATCAAGAGCAACACAGTTGGAGGGTCTCAGCAGGTCAGGCAGCAGCTGTGGAGGGAACTGAACAGTAGCTGAGACCCCTCATGAGGTCTGGAAAGGAAGAGGGCAGAAGCCAGAATGAAAGGGGTAGGAGGAGGGGGATGGGCATGAGCTGGTGAGTGTTGTGTGAATCTGGGAGGTGATAGTTTTATTTATGGAAATACAGCACAGAATAGGCCCTTCCAGTCGTTTGAACCACACTGTCTAGCAATGCCTCGATTTTAATTCCAGCCTAATCACAGGTCAACTTACAATGACCGATTTCCACTAACTGGTATGTCTTTGGACTATGGGAGGAAACCGGAGCCCCCAGAGGAAACCCACGGAGTCACAGGGGAGAACGTACAAACTCCTTACAGGCAGTGGCAGGATTTGAACCTGGGTTACTGGTACCGTAAAGCTAACCACTACGTCTCCATGCTGCCCTGGTGTCAGCGAAGGGCTGAAGAAGGAATCCATGGCTCTAGTAGATTTTGGAATAAAGGGAAGGAGGTGGACAACCAGAGAGAGGAAGGTGAAGGTGACAGGCAGTTCTTGAAGATGCAGGAGTGGAGAATGAAGGGGTAAAGGGGTCAGAAGGATTGGAGGAACAGAGAGGAATTGTTACCAGATGATAAAGAAATCAATATTGATGAAATCAGGTTGGAGACCACTAAGATGGAGTAGTACCTCACTCCGTTTTGACTGCCACAACTTCCCTTACTGAGCAGAACCACTCTAGTGTGTAAAACAAAAACCCTTTTGCTCATGTCACTCTTGTTTCTCGCCCAGATTAGCGAAGGCATGGGTTTAGTGTGAGAGGGGAGCAATTAAGAGGAACCTGGGAGGATATTCTATAGAGGGAATGAGTTTGAGGCAGGTACATTAACAACATTTAAAAGTCACTTGGATAAGTACACGGATAAGAAAAGTTCAGTGCGATGTGGGCCAATGGGTCCAGGTTGGATTGGAAATGTGGTCAGCATGGAGCAGTTGGGCTGAAGAGCCTGTTTCCATTCTGTGTGGCTATGAATCCAGTACTGATGGTGTGCAGTCCGTGCACTAAGCGCTTAGTGGACCATGCAGGCTGGAAAAGGGAGAGCTGAAGGACGATGTGGTAAAACCCTTGCTAGGTCTCCCAGCAGGCTGATGAAGGTGTGGTTCTGTGGAGGAGTCTACAGCCAGGAGTGTTAAGTGTAGTAGCTACCATGAGATCTGACTTAAAGGTCAGGAGAAAGTCCTCTGCTGAGTGTGGACAAAGTGGAACTGGGGAAGAATTGAATCAAGTAGTAGAGGAACACGTAAGAGGGGATTGAATGAGTAATTGAGGAACATGTAAGGGGGGTTGAATGAGTAACTGAGGAACATGTAAGAAGGGGTTGAATGAGTAACTGAGGAAAACCAGGGTGCAGTGAAGGGATTTGATTTGGAGTCTCATACCAAGGCCTTTCAGCCCACCAAGTCTGTGCTGACTTTCAAGCTCCCAATTACATTAATGCCAATGCCATTTTGTGTTCCCCACATTCTACCACTTAATTAAATCTTTGGGATGTGGGGGAAGCCAGAGTCACAAGGAAAGCTTACAAATGGTATGGGATTGAAGGGCGGGTCACTGGAGCTGTGGAGTAGTGACTCGAATAAAGTGGAGGAAGGAGCTGGATTTCGTGGGTCTCGTTTTGTGCTCTAAGTTTTTCCTTTTATCCACTTAGCTTAAAATTCAACAGTATTTTAAAAAAAAGTCTTGTTGTGGGGAAAGAAATGGCAGCTTGTTTCTGGACTGAATATCTCGACAGTACCTATGAATGGTATTCTTTTGCCAAACCCTAGGATGCAGTGAAAATAATGGCAAAAGACTTGGTGCGAACGCGTCGCTATGTGAAGAAGTTCATTATGATGAAGGCAAACATCCAGGCCGTGTCACTGAAGATCCAGACTCTGAAATCGAACAACACCATGGCCCAGGCCATGAAAGGAGTCACCAAGGCCATGGCTACCATGAATCAACAGGTAAGGTTTTGCTTGTGAAGCGAGTTGGGTGTGTGGTGAAATACTGTAGTAAAGACGAGGAAAACAGCTGAATCAGTTCCTTATTGAAGAAGGCATTAACTGGCATTGGGGATGTTCCATGAATAATTCACCAGGCAATTCCTGGGATGAGAGGGTTGTCCTATCATGGGTGGCTTGGGAAATTAGATCTATATTTTTCTGATTTTAGAAACAATGAGGATTTTATTGAAGTGCATAATCTCCTGGGTGGGGGGAGTGGCACAGCAGGATTATGCAAAGATGTCTCTGTAACTGGGAGTGTCTCAAATGAGGGGTCATGGTTACAAAATTAGGGGGCAGGTTGGAATTTTATCTTGGAGAGTGATGAATTTCTGGAAATATCTACCCTGGTGGGCTGTGGAGGCTGGATCACTGGGCCTGTTGAAAGAGGAAGCAGCCAAGCTTCTGAAAGACCAGGCAATCGAGGACATTGGGGACCAGGCAGAGAGAAGGAACCGAGACCTGGGTAGGTCAATGGGGGTGGGGGGGGGGGTGGGTGTCATATGGAATGGTGGCTCAGCTTGGAGGTCCTTCTCCTATTTCCTGGTTTTCTTTGGTGTGTTGAGGAATGGGTTTGGTGACTGAAGACAACAAGAGTCGTGAGGGGTGGATGAAGAACGTGAGGAAAGGAATGCAGAGAGCAGGGCTTTCGTGGTTGCTCAGTCATACAAGTAGCACAGTGTAGCAGTGCAGAGTTAACTGGCGGCTGTTCGTTGAGCCCCTGACAGCCTCAAAAAATGCTAAAAATATAATTCATCAACAGCTGTGAGGAGCAGGAGATGAGTTATTTTGGAAGAGGGAGAGCGCTATGTGCTGAATCATGATACCTAGCTAGCTAGTCCCAATTTCTGCATTCTTCCAGGTCCCATCCTCCATGTAGCTGCTGCTGTAGTGACTCTGTTGTACCTGACCCAACCACTTCCTGCGCTCATTCCGTATCCTCGCCACCCTCTGCATGGAAAAAGTTGCCTCTCAGAACACTTTAAAATCTTTCCCCTCTCAAGCTAAATCTATGCCTCCTAGTTTTTGACATTCCTACCCTGTGATAGACTTATCATCCACTTATCTTTCACTCTAACATTTCCATAAAGTTCATTCTCCTACATTCCAAGGAATAAAGACCCAGCCAGGCCAACCTCTCCCTATATCTCAGGCCCTTGTGTCTTGGCAACAACCTCGTAAATCTTCTCTGTATTCTTTCCATTTTGACCATGTCTTTTCTATAACAGTGACCATAACTGGCATCTGGGTGCTGGCAAATTCCACCCACGTTAAGCACCAGCTTCTCTTTGATCCTCAGGCACCTTCCTAATTTTTTTCTTTATGATCGATCATCATCAAAACTCTTCCAGTTTCAATGACCTGTTCATCCAAACCTGAACTCCATGTCGCTGCAGAGAAATGTTGTTGAAGGTTTGGATTAATTGTAGCTGGTGGTGAGAGTCTTCTTGCACTCAAAGTCCTGACCTTTCCTTCTCCTTGCAGCTGAAGTTGCCTCAGATTCAGAAGATCATGATGGAATTTGAGAAGCAGACAGAGATCATGGACATGAAAGAGGAAATGATGAATGACGCCATTGATGATGCCATGGGCGATGAAGATGACGAAGAAGAGAGGTAAGTGTAGAGTATCTCATGGGTTGTGACTTTTGAGTCCAGGGAGCAGGCGCAATCCGCTTCATAATTTGGGATTCTTTATTATTCATCTCTGGATGTAATGTTGACAAAGCTGGTATAGAGAAGTCAGTTGTAAGCCCACCTTTTAGAACCTCTGCAACTGTTCCCACAGCAATTTTGGGTATGGCTGTGAGGATTTACAATGATAGAATGTGGATGTATTTCCAAATTGGGGTGGTGTTTCTTGGGGAACTCTTTGATGTTTCTTAGGGAACTGTGCTCCCACACAGCTGCCAGCCATGGTCCTCTGGATGGTGATTTTGGCTGTTGGATTACTTTCACTCTTGGCCAGGACTTGAGCTCTGAGATGTGTCAAACTCCCAGCAGTGGTGGTGGTTCACTACTTTGGTTCCCTTTTTTAAGAACTACTGATGTCCAGTGCTTCACCCTGCTCCAGAGGACAGTATACCGCTCTGCCTGTTCCTGGCAGTTCAACAGAGATTCACTCTCCATGCATCCATCCTTCTTTGAAAGGATTCTGTTAAACTTGTCTCTTGGTTAGCAGACTTGGAAATAGTTTTTTCTTCTTCGTCAAAGTACTGACAGAAGGCATTGTGTGCACATGTACTCAGCAGGCAAGCTCGGAGCTAGGTCACTCTGCTAATACCTGGTGCTCTGCAATAGCACTGGATCCATGAATGCAGGGGTTTGTTTGTGATAGAGGCAGAAATATCCCTCTATCCTTCAACTGTGATTCAAATTCATTCTCCCTGGAGAGTCAGTGTTGGGTTATCAGCTGCCTGGGGAAAACAAGAGCTGACTGGGTTGCTGATGCCCAGGGAAGTGAAAGGTGATTTAAGCATGTCCATGCCCACAGAAAAGCTGTGTGTGTAGTATATCGCTGTGTTCCTTCCAAGCTGCAGGGCTTTCTCTGTTGCATCATGCATTGAACTGCGGTGGCTTCGGGCCATGAAAAGTTTGTCACCACTTTACTGACAGTGGCGGATGAATCTTAATCATCAAAGACATTCACCTAGCAATACAAAGCTTTTATTTTGAGGCCCCAAGTACAAAGTAGTGGAACAGGCAGAGTGTGCTACTGCCTCCTGGAATAGGGTGAGACGCTGGACATCAGCAATTCGTTAAACAGGAAACTCCAGATCACCAGCAACCAAAACAGTGGAAATTTGGTTAAGTCTGCACTTGGCTGTGGTTGCGTCAGAGGGATGTATTATCCTTGACTTGGACACAGAGTCAATTCAATAATACAGAAAGATCAAAAGATATTAAGCTTGTGTAAGTTTTGTACTTTCTAATGGTGTTTACAGTACAAGTATCCTCCACTTGTCGAAACTTCGCTTTACGCCATTTCACTTTTACGAAAGACCTACAGTAGTACCTGTTTTCGCTAACCAAAAGAAATCTGAAGAGGAATGTTCGCTTTTACGAAAGCAAGATGTGTCCTAAGGTATCAGAAAAGCCTAAGAGAGCTCGTAAGGGTGTTATGCTAGCATAAAGCTGGATGTAATTAAGTGTTTCAATCATAGTGAACAAAATAAAGACATTGTGCGTTGAACTTGCCTGCGTCCACCATTCATACTATTTACACACTGAGAGAAAGAATCTTGAAAGCTGCCAATGTTACTATTGGTTCTGCTAGCAGCATATCATTCCTGCTTTTACTATATGTTAGTGTTATTTTAGGTTTTATGTGTTATTTGGTATGATTTGGTAGGGTATTTTGTGGGTCTGGGAACACTTAAAACTTTTTCCCATATAAACTAATGGTAATTGCTTCTTCACTTTATGCCATTTCGGCTTATGAAAGGTTTCATAGGAACACTCTACTTTCGGATAGTGGGAAATTGTAATTGAGAGGAGTTTAGAGGCAAATCATTAACATTAGGCTGGGCAATTTCTGGAAACATTTCACACAGGCTGGATGGAGGAAAACATAGTACTCTTTCCTACCCCCCCCTCCTCCTCAAAATCTGAGGCTGGAGACTGGTCATGAGGAGTTCCATATCTCAAGTCGAGGGGGTTGTGGAGGCTGGTGCGGGATCCATGGATTCCAGTGCAGTGTGCAGGTTGGTAATGGGTGTCTGTTGTTAGTGGATTTGGTTGCTGGCTCTGAGTACTGGGGAATGTAAAAGGAAAGGAGTTTGATTGTCACAAGCAGATGCTGGAAATCTAAAGCAACACACACAAGATGTCGACTGTGTACTCTTTTCCATAGACTCTGCTGAGTTCCTCCAGCATTTCGTAGGGATTTGAGTCGGCCGTGCTGCAGCGGGATGAGGGAACAAGCTGGAGATCTGAATGGAATCTCCTGTTCCTGTGTGCAGATGGGATTAAACAGCCTGCATGCCTGTCTGGGGAGTTGGGTGAAGCTGCAGGAGGGCATGACCATCATTCTTTCAGGGACTGAGTGTTGTTTCTCAACTCAAATCCGCAGAGAGAGAAATCTTGGCATCAGGCTCCACATCTCTGCTCCCACCACAGTGAATACCAAGAATAAACTAGTACATGTGTATCTCTCTTGTATTTCAGTGATGCTATCGTGTCTCAGGTCCTGGATGAACTTGGACTGACCCTGACTGATGAGCTGTCTAGTAAGTATCACAGGGGTGAAAGGTGGGTTCAGCCAGCTGAATAATGTTGTAGCATGCAGCCGACACATTGAACCGGCGAGCTAATGAGCAGACTGTACCCGTTTTCTTCTCTCTATCGGAAGCTCTTGAAATTTATTGTCTCCTTATGGAGGGCTGTAGGACAAACTCGGGATGGGATGGCTCACTGGGCAACCCTTTTGGCATGGAGTTGGGTGAAACGGTCTGCTTCCCTGCTTTTTGAGTACCCTACAGCCATACACAGTTCAGTGAAGTCTACCTGACAGGCAGGAAGGTCCAGTGTATTAGTGAGATCCTGGGGGAGGGGTGTGGGGAAGGAGCACCTGCATTAAAACCCTCACCTGAACCCTAACCCTTTCAAGACTGCTGGATATGCCTGAGTGCTTTATATCCAGTGATGTCAAAGGAATTTAGGGTTATGGGACTCAGTAGGAAAATATTGTGGGCACCCCTCCAAGAGGACCACAACCTTATCGTGGGTTTTGGAGACTTGTGTGCCTCAATGACCTGGAGAGCTTTGTTGGCTAGAGTCAGGACCTTGTGATTTGGCTCTTGGTTGGGTCACCCATGCCAAACAGGTCAAAGGGTAGAAGCTAGACTAAGAGTGGTCCACTGCCAGGTTTGTGGGTTCGGCTCAGGGCGAATGACCCAGACTGGCCCAAAAACAATTTTTATGGAAACAGCAATGAAGAATCCTTCCAAATGGACTGCATCCTTCATTGCAACCCTAAACACCATAAGCATAATGGACAGCAAGTATCATGGCCAACAGCAGATAAGCTTTGATCTTATTGAAAAGTGCATAGCAGGTCTAAGCTCTTGTGGTTGCTTTTGGTGAACATTTGTTAAGCTCTGTCTGATAATATAACTAAAACAATAGCCAGGTGTGGGAATCAGACGGGTAAATGTGAGATAGGTTGTGAGAAGTAATTACTGACCATGCCTCTGAGTGCAGCCCCAGGGTCTCCATGTCCACCTGAGGTAGCAGACAGTTGTCTCATCTGAAAGCCATTCCCTATTGCAGCGTGGATTTTTCTTGGAGAGCAGCATATCAGGTTAAATGTTGCGTCAACTCTCTGCAGTTGGGATTGTATCCAGTGCGGGTGTGATGGGTAAGAGTTCTGATCTCTGGAGCTCTTTGATCACAGTGGAAAGGTCATCTCCAGCTGTAGCAGTCAGAGGTCTTTGGCCTGGTCCATTCCCCAGGCAGCTAACCCCAGGATGTTCCTTTCGCCTTCTAGATCTGCCAAGCACTGGAGCATCACTCAGTGTCGCTGCCGGGAAAAAGGCAGAGCCGGCTGTCTTGGAAGACGCAGATGCTGACCTGGAGAAACGGCTGAAAAACCTCCGCAAGGACTGAGTGGGTCGCCACGTGGTTGTTTTAAAAATTTAAATTAGCTGTATAATATAGACTGCACGGAGCGATTGTGATTTGGTATTTCTTTTGGTTTGTGGGAGTGATCGCCAAGTTGGTACATCTGGGGAGGGAGGGGGTAGCAATGGGCAGGACACACCAACTTAAGAACGAGGAAATCTAAGTGAATCCACTATAGCTGGGAGTCAGTGGCAGAGAGAGTTGGAGCCTTGTTGGTTGCCAGTGTCTATTATTCCCAAGTCTTTATTTTTCTTTAATCATCCTTTACCAGTGTTGTATTAATGCTCACCAAAGTTTCGGGCGAGGAGCACTCCAAATTCAAACCCACCTCCTCCCCACCAACACTTTAAAGGAAGTATTTAAAAAGCACCTGTGATTTTGGATCCTTTGGAGGGAGATGAGCAAATTCGTTTCGTTGCAGAGGCTGGAGGAACGTGAGGGTGAACACAAATTTCTTGGTGGTTGTAACACTATTGGGACTGGCTTGTGCCGATTCACGTTGAGCTTTATGGCCACTGGCTCAACGTGGACTATGTATATTCCCACTCTTGGTCATACACCGGACTGCACCTCCTCTAACTCCAGTAAAAATACATCAGCACTTGGACCCATGCCAAATACTCATCTCGGCTGGGAGAAGGAGTAGAGGGACGTTGTAGCCCACCCGGTCACTCGGGCATTAAGGCTGACTGATTATTTTTAAAAATCACTTAGTTCCGAGGAGATTTGTATGCCGTGAGGTGAGCACTAGACCCAAAGAAAGAGCGGTTCCAACCTAATGCTGGTGCATCTAATCCTGTTCCAGTGGGGTGACTGGAAATGACATTCTATGTGCAATTAAAAATCTCAGCTCACTCTTCACTTTGTCAACTTTGTCCTTTGTACATTCTTCTGCCAATGTTGATTATGGAGTGTACCGATCCATTGTATTGTCCTGGTACAGGGCCACCACTGCTAAGACAGTGTCATTACAGCGTGACTTGCTTATGTGGCTAGATTCCATGGTAAAAAGGGACAGAGTTTAATAAATATGAGAATAAAATAAAGTTGGCCTGGGTTACATTGCAATAGCTTGTTCTAATTCTACTCCCATCTCTAACTCCATTCACATGATGTGGTCACTCCTCAATGTTGTGCTTTGGCTGCTATTGAATCAATGAATTGCTGACAAGGATGTACAAGTAGCAAGTGAATCCCAGGCTGTGACGAGTGTAACTCCCGGCGTTGCCTGGTTAAGACGTGCCATGGCGTTGTCTATACTAGGTCTGCACCCTTTCAGCCCAGTTCTGCTACCCTGGAGTTGGTTCTGCAAACCTGACTCCCCCCACGCATTGCAGACCCTGCCCTCGGCCTCTCCAGACAGAATTGTAGGAGTTTTCTTTTAGTGTTCAATTGCTGCTTGCGGTGGACGGTGTGCAGGAGAGCTTGAAGGCAGCTTGAAGGCCCGAGTCATTTTGCTGGGCTGCTCCCAGAAGACTGCAGACTCCTGTGCATGTTCCTGCCCACTGGCTGGGCATCCCTGCTCAGTGCTGTATATTATCAACACCCAGCTTGTTGCTCACTGACTGAAACATTAAAAACCGAGCGACGCAAGATGATGGAGAGAATTTTCAGCAGTGTTTGAACCATAAGGTGAACAGGTAGTTTGCCTTCAGTTTGTCTATCGTTCAAAAGAATGTACTTGAAGCAAATCTGTTGTTATATCCTCGATATCAACAACCCACTGGTTGAGCTTGGAAGTGACTGAGCAAGTGTGACACAGTATCAGAAGCCGCTGTCGTATCTCTTCATTAGTGTTCCCTGTCTCTGTAGGAGTGCCTAAGGAACTTCCATTATCCCTGCAACCTATCTTGTGAGCTTGTCTCTACCACAAGATTTCACTTGCTCATGGGGAGGGAACCTGTGGAGTCCATGGTGTAAAGATGTTCAGCTTCTAGCATGGCTAAAAATGAAATCTTGTAAAATAACTTCTATGCAAGTGGCCATTATGATGCACTTTTGTTGAATCACATCATTCTTGAAGAGAGCCTACACAAATGTGTGTGTGTGTGTGTCGAATATCAGGAGATGAGTGTCAGGGGCAATGTGCAGTCAGTTAATTTTCTTGCAAAGCTTTTATATTCAGGCAACCTATTTTCTTTGGTTTCCACATTTACGATCAACCTGATGTGCCGTAATAAAGTGTTTACCATTTGGTTATTTTTTGAAATTTGACCAGAGTCCAGCATCTTTGTGGATTTCCATTTCAGCATTGTTTTCTGTTGCTGTGTAGTGATTGAACAAGGGGGTGATGGGCTGATGGACCAGGTGGGGAGGGGGCTTGTGGGTGGAAGGGAGTTGGGGAGGAGGAGCTGGGCAGTGTGCTGATGAATGAAGTGGGGGGAGGTGGGCAGCGGGCTGGTGGACAGAGGGAGGGGTAAAGCTGGCAATGTCTGTGGTACTTGGGACAGAAGGTAACATGAGGATCAGATATTGTAGCCCC
Source organism: Hypanus sabinus (assembly GCF_030144855.1). Classification (NCBI taxonomy): domain Eukaryota; kingdom Metazoa; phylum Chordata; class Chondrichthyes; order Myliobatiformes; family Dasyatidae; genus Hypanus; species Hypanus sabinus. Next base: position 28,130,718 of record NC_082734.1, read on the forward strand.
TCAGGCTTGTTCTGATGAGCCATGCTCATAATATCTTGAGCACAATCCCTATATCCCTCTATCCCTTTATTTGCAGATCTGATCCTCGATAGCACAGTCCTGCAGAGCATCTGCTAAAAATTTTCCATTCAGCATTGGGATCCTTTTGTTTCAGTCCAAGTGGACAACTCAATTATCTATCTTCTCCTTTCAGATAAAGTCCCATTTCTACTAAACTCTAGTCAGCATAGATGTACATTTTCATGAAACTATCCTCTTTCCTGGGACTCAGACACTGCACTGACTCCAGTACATGTGTACCATTCCTTGTCTGTGGACACCTGCAGTGTGACTAATAGCTTCCTCATGAAAGCTCTAAAAGGGTATCCTTATGCAAAATCCAATTTCCTTGGAAAGGGATCGAGTGCTTTCCCAGCATTTATGATGAGGAAACTCTTATAAGGTTTCCGGCTGGGCACAGGTATCAATTTTAACTGACGTTTCAGTGACTAGCTCTGCCATCTTCATCAGGGATGATGCCTATGCACGTCTAGTACGGTGGCATTTTTACCACTGTTGTCCCTCCCTCCTGATTGGTTAGTCCTCAACCAAACAGGTTTCTGCTGTCCCACCTTGTTTATAATCGAATTCCAGTTCTTCTTTGGTGGCAATGCAACACTGCATTTGCAATGGCCTCCAATGGCTTTCGGGACTGCCTGGTGAAGCAAGCCATTGACATAAAACTAGAGGAAAGGAATTTTAACAAAGTTGAAGGTCTTGCTCTAATTCAGAACTGGCATTCGAATGTAAATAAGCTGTGACAGCAGAAACCTGATTGGTTGAGGACTAACCAATCAGGAGGGTCAGACGACAGGGGTATATATAGACATGCGTGATGAAGATGGCAGAGTTTATCACTGAAACATCAGTTAAAATCAATACCTGTACCTGGCTAGAAGCCCAAGAAGACTTTATTCATCTGGTTTCCTTATTAAGACTTACATAACATTTTCTTTCCTCATTGCTTGGTGTATCTTTATTCTTATTTTCTGCTGTGCATCCCAAGACCTCATCCCCTAACAATATGTACTCAATGTTTTAGAAAAATGTTGCCCACCATTCAAACAAATGTACGTAGGAGCAAGAGTAGGTTCTCCCCCACTCAATGTGATCAATAGCCCTCAGTTCTCTAAACTCTGGGGGAAAAAATTGTCTAACCTTCTCTTCAGGTACCTCGTGATTTCATCACCACAATCCCCGAGGGCCGAGAATGCCGGAGATTGACCACACTTGGTAAAAACAGTGACATAACCATTTCCTAAAAGAAACTATCTGCCTCCTTTCTGCTCTTAGTTGTCCATATTCTGTAATGTTCCATCACCCTATCCCAGCTGGCTTTGTATCATCTGCAAATTTCAATGTGCTAAAATATTCTGTGTTAAATATATTACTCCTCACATCTCTTTTAAAACTTTACACCAAACCCATGCCATCTTTTTCTCTTGCTATGCCCAATATTGAAAAAAATACTTGACTATGCATCTTATAACTCTATCTACTTCTATCAGGTCACAATTCAGCCTCCATTGCCGCAGAGGGAATAAATATGATCTATCCAATTTTTCTCTATAACTGGAATCCTCCAGCCCAAGCAATACCCTGGGATATCCCTGCATTTTTTCCTGTACAGCCACCTACTTCCGGACCTGCACTCAATGCTCCCTGTTCAGTCTAATCATCCTTTTGTGAAGTTGCAGCATAACATCCAACTCTTATTTCATAAGCTCTCTGCACAAGTTGGAAATATGATTCTACCAGTAAGCTGTGTGCGATTGGAACCTGTGAGTTACATTTTGATAGTGTGTTTTCAGGCCGATTGAGCGATCTGGTACTTTGCTGTCTCCAAGAGAGTTCGATGAATTTATTTTCTGTGTAACTTACTGTTTTTTCATTCACTAGGTGTCTGATGTTTTCTTCAATGGGTTCCATAGTGTTTCTTTGTTTAGTGGCTGCCTGCTGGAGGACAAATCTCAAGAGTTGTATTCTCAAGATTCAAGTACATGTACTGTCAAAGATTTGCTTGCTCACAGGTAGCCACAAAGCAAACAGCCTGAAAGAACCCAATTAAAGAAAAATAAAAATGAAACCAAACCACCAACATCTGATGTACAGAGAACAAAAAACCCCCACAAATCGTGCAAACAATTGAAACGAACAATAGCGTTCCAAACCAAAACAGGCCTCAGATCCAAACCTTGGAGTAGGCCCAAAGCGTCGCTTCTCATTATATCATATTAGTGGGCACAGAGCACAGCAGCTGAGGTGGTCTTCATAGTCTCAGCGCCATGGAGAGGGCCATCGGGAGGAACAAGTGAAATCTGCTCTCACCCGGACTGACCCCCTGTCTTTTCAGTCTGTCTGAGTCAAGGTTTAAATTGACTGATCAACAGAACAGCAAAAGGCTTCAGCGCCCTGGGGAAGGGTGAACGTCGCACAGAGTGAGCAAAATTGGCTCTTGCCTCTGATATGTGCTGGTGTTTAAATTGTCTGAACAGCGCACTAGGACCAGGGCACCACTGCTGCGAAAGGCTCTGGGCCTAGATCACACCACCCAGCAACTTGCTCTGGGCCCATATTTTGCCACCCAGCCTGAAGCTGCTCTCAAGCTCTTCATATCTGCTCAGTGCCCAGAGCGATCCAACCCCGTACACGGGCCGGTTGTGCAGGCACTGAATCTCCTCTGCCCAGGCTGATCCAACCTCGCTCCCAGCCCAGCTGTATGGGCATCGGAACTCCATCTGCAACGTTTCTGCAACACACCATCTCTGCCCATCCCTGGAACTCACCTTGCCATCTCTGCCCCTTCACTGTTTGTGGTGATAATTTAACACAATTTACCTCAGAAAAAGGTACTTTAGGTAATGTTTTTAGTCAGACTTTTTAGCTTTTTGACACCAGAAAGCTGTCGCACACGATCACCAGCACCATCTTAACCATTTTATTTAGTTTACATACTTTGATAATAAATGTACCCACTTTCGTCACTTTCGTTCAAAAAAACCCAAGCTGGAGATTGGCACCAATTCAGAGCTGCTGCTGACGTGCTGTGACTTCTTCAGTGGTTGTGGAAAGTTGCACCCTCGGTCAGTCCTTCAGTGGAGACGAGTTGATCCACTTGTTCTGCCTGATGACAGCAGACGACAATGACTGGGGTTGTGGGAATGGATAACACCCCTCTTGCTTCTTCTAGGCTGAGGGGGGTAGGGGTTTTGGTGGCCATACTGTTCACTTAAAAAAAAAATTGCCCAGTTGGAATGGTGAAACTAGGACAAGGAAAATGAAGTCTTAAGTTCAGTTTGGGCAGTGACATGGTTAAACTTCCTCACCAGGACAGTATGCTGTCAGTTCAAGTGTCATATTTTTCATGCACTAACCTTTAGCTTGAATTGCTCAGTTTTTATCCACTCTGAATTGTGAAGCCTGATCATTAGAGGTTTTTAAAGAGGAGTTAAATTTTTTTTTGAAATTGGGGAATCGAAGGTGATGGAACTGGCACAGAGCAGCAGATCAGCAGTGATCAGATTGAAAAGCAGGACAATCTTGAGGGGCCTCCCGCTCCTGTTTTACTTGCAAATGTTTTTTAAAAATGAGAAATGCCTCCTGCAATGCACTGATGCGTGGTTGTAACTCCAAGTCACAGACATCGGCAGCCATGGGTGAGTTGTACTTCACACTGTCCCATTTGACAGGGTGTGCAGCAGGCAAAACAAAACAGAATGAGGCGGCTCACTGTGATAATTCTGCCGTGGTGTATTTAACAAGCAGGTGACATTCTGGGCGGAGGAGGGGGAAGAGATATCAGATGTTCCGGAGATGGGGGAATCTGCAGAAAAAGAGAGATGAAGCTCAGTGCAACCAGCTACAGTTTAGGCCATGTGGAAAGAAAGATGTGTGAACATAGAACAGAACCATACAGAAAACAGAGAGTGGGAGTTGGTCCTTTTGAAGCAAAGAAAACAATGGGCCAGGCAAGATTTGTCGAGGAAGAGGGGTAGACATTAGGACCTGTGCCTCCCTTTGAAGGCAGTTTGTGTTCCTGTGGAGAAAGAGGCTTTGATACAGTTCTCCCAGGGCAGAAATGGCTAATATGAGAGGGCATAATTCTCTGGTAATTGGAGGAGAATACAGAGGGAATGTCAGAGGTAGTTTTTTTAACATTGAGAGTGGTGGGTGAGTGGAACACATGTTAGAAGGAGATACATTAGGACTTTTGAGACAATATTAGGCGCATGGATGAAAGATAAAAATGATTGGAAGCATTAGACTGATCCTAGAGATGGTTAAAAGGTTGGTGCCATATCGTGGACCAAAGGGCCTGCACTGTGCTGTTCACAGAACTCAGAATCAGGTTTATTATCACCGGCATGTGTTCTGCAATTTGTTAACTTAGCAGCAGCAGTACGGTACAATACATGATAATATAAAAAGAAAAAAATAAGTAAATCAGTTACGGTAAGTGTGTGTATGTATATGTATGTTAGATTAAAAATAGTAAAACATATTGCAAGAACAGAAATTATACATATTTTTAAAAAGCGAGTTAATGTTCATGGGTTCAATGTCCAATCAGATGGCAGAGAGGAAGAAGTTGTTCCTGACTTACTGAGTGTGTGCCTTCAGGCTTCTGTATTTCCTTCCTGGTGATAACAATGAGAAGAGGACATGTCCTGGGCGATGGGATGCTTAATAATGGACATTGCCTTTCTGAGGCATCACTGCTTGAAGATGTTTTGGATATTACAGAGGTTAGTACCCAACATGGAGCTGACTAATTTTACAACTCTTTGTAGCTTCTTTCGATCCTGTGCAGTAGACCCCTCCCTCCCACCATGCTAGACAGTGATGCCGGCTGTCAGAATGCTCTCCATGGTACATCTATCTTTCAAGTGCTTTATGTTCTATCTAAATGTCAGCCCAATCTTGATATAAAACTGATAGTTATAATAGATGCTTCTTTGGAGTTTTTCCTCCCTTTTTACACAATGGTGAAAATGGCTTGAAGCCAAGCATCAGTATTAAAGGTCAAAAATATGTGAAATCCCAGAACTTTATTTACTACCTAAAGCTTTCTCAGCTCGCCAAGGACACCGACATTCCCAGTAGGAATGAGTTTGGAAAACACAGTACCAAGTGGAAAGCAACTACTCACTGTGTTAATCAACAACTGTGGTTTGAATGAAAGAAACCAGGCTGAGTAAAATGAGGAAAAAAGAACAAAGAGCTTCACATGTGGAACTTGTATTTTTGGGGTACCTTCCCTGGGTTCATCGGACTTTGCCTAAACTAGAAATGGTGGTCAGTGCCTGGGAGCCAACTTGTGGTTTCACAAGTGAGCTGGAATTCGGAATACCCCCGACGACAGCAACAATCAAGTGGTGACCAAGACCAAGATCCGTGAGCCCTGGCATCATTGTAACTGACTACATAGTATTTTGTGTGGTTTATCTGTGCTTTCTACTTTTTGATAATAAATTAGGCTTAGCAGCACACACAAAATGCTGGAGGAACTCAGCTGGTCAGGCAGCATGTATGGAAAAGAGTAAGCAGTCAATGTATCGGGCAGAGACCTTCATCAGGACTGGAGAAAATGATGAGAGGGTAAGGGTGGAAGAAGTACAAGGTAGTAGGTGAAAGTAGGAAGGGGAGTGGTGAAGTAGAGAACTGAGAAGTCAATGAAGGGCTGGAGAAGAGGGAATCTGATAGGAGAGGGCTGAAGGCCATGGAAGAACCAGAAGGAGGAAGATCATCAGGGGAAGGTGTTGGGCAGGTGAAGAGATAATGTGCGAGGAAAATGGGAATGGGGAATGATGGGGGGGCGGGCATTACCGGAAATTCAAGAAATCGATGTTCATGCCATCAGGTTGAAGGCTACCCAGACATAATATAACGTGTTGCTCCTCTAACTTCAATGTGGCCTCATCACGGCAGTAGACTGACATGGACCTATGCGAGTGCCCATGGCTGTACTTCTTGTTTGAAGGAAGTGGGAGGTGCTGAAGAGAAACTATTGAGAGTGAGGACCAGTATTGCTAGACAGAGGAGAGTGGTGGTGGAGAGGAACTTTGGGTCTGGTATCCAAAAAGAAATAGAAAGCTTTGAGGCCTTCCTGATGAAGGATGGAGGTGTATAGGGTTGGACGTCCATAGTGAAAATAAGATGATCAGGGCCAGGGAACTTGATATCTTCAAAAAACTCAACAGCATGCGAATTTCATAGATGTGGACAGGAAGGGACTGAACCAGGAGGGATAAAACTGAGTTGAGATATGCAGAAATAAGTTTGGTGGGGCAGGAACATGCAGGAACAATGGGTCTACGAGGACAGGAAAGTTTGTGCATCTTGGGTAAGAGTTAGAAACGGGAGGTGCGGGGTGAGAGAACTATGAGGTTTGTGGCAGTGGATGGGAGATCTTTAGAGCTAATAAGGTTGGTGATGGTGTGGGAGACATCGCCTGCTGCTGTTCAGTGAGATCCTGTTCGAGGGGTAAGTAAGAGGAGGTGTCTGAGAGCTGTCACCTGGCCTCAGCAAGGTAGAGGTCAGTACCACAGTGTCCCTTTATCTGCAGGCTTGATGGTAAGGTTAGGATTAATATGGAGAGTAGAGCGTTTGGAAGGAATGAGGTTGGAACTGAAGAGAGGAATGGTGGAGTTGAGACAGTTATTGTTTCAGGAGTTACCAATGAAAAGATCCAGAGCAGGCAGAAGATCAGAGTGGGGTTTCCAGGAAGAGGAGGAGGGTTGTAGATGGAAGAAGGGGTCGGCAGTGTGGGTTGGAGAGTCCTTGCTAAAGAAGTAGGCACAGAGATAGAGGCAGCAGCAGAAGAGCTCAGAATCATGATGGGCGCAGAACTCACTGAGGTGTGGGCACAGGGGTACAAAAGTGAGGCCTTCACTGCAGACAGAATGTTCTGCCTCACAGAGGGAAAGGTCAGGGAGATGGTGAAGACCCAGCGTGACTAAGAGCTGGAATCAGAGGGTGGAAGAGCTAAGGATGAGAGGATTGGGTTGAAAGGAAGGTGGAGTCTCCGAGGCCCCAAGAGCTGGTGGTGGGACCTGAGAGACATGGGATCGCAGAGTGGTGGTGGTGGAGGGGGGGAGGGTGGAGGGATTCCAGTGGCAGTGTGTAAAGTCCCAGCCTGGATGTGCTGTCTGTGAAGGACCAGGCTGGAGTTGGATGTTCTTTCGAGATGTCTGGGGTCGTCTAGTCCAGGTTCTAAATCAGCTTGAGATTGTTAGAACCGTTGAGGTCGGCAGCAGGGATCGTGGTCTGGGGAAATCCATGGCTGCCAGTGTTGGAGAAGATAGCAGGTTCTCTGGTCTGCAAGCAGGCAATCTTCCAATCCACCGAGGATCAGTAAAAGCGGGATCTCCCAGTGGCCATCCATTTCAATTTAATTTCCCATTCCCATTCCAACATTTCAGTCTCCTGCCATGATGAGGCCACACTCAGGATGGAGGAGAAACACCTTGTATTCTGTCTGGGTATTCTCCAACCTGATGGCATGAACATCGATTTCTTGAACTTCTGGTAATTGTTCCCCTCCACCCTCCTTCACCATTCCCATTTTCCTCTCTCACGTTATCTCCTTCCCTGCCCATCACCTCCCTCTGGTGCTCCTGCCCTTTCCCTTTCTTCTGTACTCTCAGATTCCCCCTTTTTCAGCCCTGTATCTCTTTCACCAATCTACTTCCTAGCTCTTTACCCCAGCCCTCCCACTCTCCTGGTTTCACCTATCACCTACTACTTTGTAGAGAGGGAAAACTCTGATTTCAAACCTCTGCTGCCTTGCGGCCATACCCACTCATGGGGAAGGCTTTGGGTGTAAACCCTGAGGACAATTCCGGTGTTGGAGTCTCTAAGTCCATCCGATGTTGTCTTCAATCTCGTTCTGGCAATTCCTGTGATGACACTGGTGCCAAGCTGTATCGGCCCTTGCCCTTCCCTTGGACAACATCGGTGGCGTGGAGAGGGAAGACTTACTGCATGGGCAACAACCGGTCTTCCATACAACCTTGCCCAGGCCTGAGCCCTGAAGAAAACTTTCCAGGCACAGATCCATGGTCTCACAAGACTAACTGATGCCATATACATGCTACCTTGTATTTCTTCCCGCTGTTTTACTCTGACTTCTCTTCTTTTTCTCTCCAGTCCTGATGAAGGGTGTCAGCCTGAAATGTCGACTGTTACTCAGTTGTGCTTCTATGCTTAGTACTACAGCTCCTGGATATTCAAATTGTTTGGGTCTGATCAGCCCTTTAGAGACATTAACATATCATTGGATTTTTCCTGGGACCAATGCATAAGTACAAAGAAGTTTGCTTAGATTTGGCATATCACTAAAAACTTTGACAGACCTCTAGTCAATAGTGCTAGAAAGTTTGTGAATCCTGTAGAATTTTTTCTATTTCTGCATAAATATTACTTAAAATGCAATCAGATCTTCACATAAATCCTAAAACTAGATAAAGGGAACCAAATTAAATAAATGACACAAAACACTATAGTCGTTCATTTATTTATTGCAATGACTGATTCAATATTACATGTATTTGTTGGAAAAAAATTGTGCCCACTGGGGTAATGCCCTCTGCAAAAGCTATTTGGAGTCAGGTGTTCCAATCAATGAGATGAGATTGGAGGTGTGGGTTCCAGAGGTGCCCTGCCCTATAAAAAAAGACACACCAAGTCAGGTTCCTGACATAGCCTGCTCTTCTCAAGAAAGATCTGTTTATGTGCACCCTTCCTCGATCAAAACAATTTTCACAGGAACTTAGAAGAGGAATTGTAGAAATGCTTGAAGCTGGAAAAGGCTACAAAAGCATTTCTAAAGACCTGAGGGTTCATCAGTCCACAGGACGAGAAATTGTCTACAAATGGATGAAACTCAGTATTATTGGTGTACTCCCTAGGAGTGGGCATCCTGCAAAGATCACACCAAGAGTGCAACATGCAATGTTGTAGGAGTTGAAAAAGAACCCAAGGATAACAGCAAAAAACCTGCAGAAATCTCTAGAACTTACTAAAGTCTGTGTTCATGTGTGCACTGTAAGTGAAACACTGAACAAGAACGGTGTTCGTGGAAGGACACTAGAGAGGAAACTAATGCTCTTCAAAAAAAAAAACATTGCTGCATGTCTCAAGTTTGTAAAAGACCAACTGGATACTCTACAATACTTCTGGCCAATGTTCTGTAGACAATTGATACAAAAGTTGAACTTTTTGGCAGAAATGCACAATGCTATTTTTGGAGGAAAAAGGGTAATACACACCAACACCAAAACCTCATCCCAAGTGTGAAGCTTGGTGGAACGCTTATGGTCTGGGGCTACTTTGCTGCCTCATGGTCTGGAAAGCTTGCAGTCATTGGGGGAACCATGAATTCAAAATTGTAACAAGGCATTTTACAGGACCCTGTCAGGGTAGCTTAATAGAAGTTGGATAATGGAGCAAGATAATGATCTGAAAGACAAGAGTAAATCAACAACAGAATTGTTTAAAAAGAAGGAAATTCATGTTTTGGAGTGGCCAAGTAGAAATCCAGATCTTAAATCCTCTAGAGAGGTGGAAGGATCTGAAGCAAACACTTTATGTAAGGAGCCCACCAACATCCCAGAGTTGAAGCTGTTTTGTAAGGAGGAATAGCCTAAAATTCCTCGAAGCCAATGTGCAGGACTGATGAACAGTTACCAGAAACGTTTGGTTGAATTTATTTCTGTATACGGGGGTAACACACCAGTTATTGAAAGTGAACATTCACGTACATTTTCCAACAAATATATGTGATATTAGATAATTTTTCTCAATAAATAAATGAGCAAGTATAATATTTTGTGTTATTTATTTAATTTGGATCTCTTTATCTAGTTTTAGGACTTACATGAAGATCTAGTCACATTTTAGGTCATATTTATGCAGAAGTGGAGAAATTCTACAAAGTTCACAACCTCCTAGTATCATTGTAAATGCAGTGTTCAGTATTCTAATTAATTGCATCATGGCATGGTACGGGAACAGCAATGCCCAGGAATGGAAAAAAAAATCTGTAGGAAATTTTTGATACAGCCATGTCCATCACAGACAAAGGTTTCAGCATCATTGAGTAAATTTACATAATGTGCAGCCATAAGAAAGCAGCATCAATCTTCAAAGATCCTTCCCATCCAGCCTAACTACTACCATTGGGCAGGAGGCAATGATTCTCAAGTCCCACACCATTCGGTTCAGGAAAATGTATTACCCTACAGCCATCAGACTCCTGATACAGAAAATAAAACTGTTTAAACCAAGTTAGTATTTTTGAAGAAATTGGAAATTTATGCTTTTTACTTCTGGGAATACTACTTTAGATTCTGTGCAATTTTTTGATTGACAGCTGGATATAACATCTCCGGCATAAGTGTCATGATCAAATATATAGTATAGTAATCAGGACCATAGGATGCACAAGATAAAGTTATTTACAACAAGTTATCACATAGCATTTTTGAGGAAAGTGGAAATGTATGCTTTTGCTCTGGTCCAACACCCTCATTTAGTTAACAGAATGTGCAGTTTTGTTATACAACTGCACGGAACTGCAAAGAATCAAGATGCACATTCAACTAACTGATTCCAAAACACTCTACAGCATGTGATACATAAATTACAACTAATTAAAACCAATTACCACTTAGTGCTTTTGAAGACATTGCTCTGAAAACAATACTTAAGATTCTCTGCACTTTTTGTTATGCAACTACATATACCTTCTCAGATTTAAGTGCCACTATCAAATAAATGGCTGTGGAATAATCAAGACCATGAAATACATAAAATTGTTTATTACAAGATATCACATAGCATCTTTGAGGAAAGTGGTAATATATGTGTTTTGCTCAGGCAAAATTCATTTCGCTTTTGCAAATACATGAGATTCTACAGATGCTGGAAATCTCCAGCTGCAGACATATAGTGCTGAAGGAACTCAGCAGGTCAGACAGCATCTATGGAGATGCATAAACAGTCTCTGTCTCAGGTTAAGACCCATGTATTTAACTGGGCAATGGCAGGTCAAGTGGCAATAGGCAGAAACTTGGGAGCAGGAATTCTCAGAAATATGTGCAGTAGAAATGTAGAGGTTATTTAGGGAACACTTGCATTGGCTTCTAGATAGGTCTGTCCCACTGAGAGAGAGGGAAAGGATGGTAGCTAAAGGAACAAAGCTGCTGGAACATTTAGTCAACAGGAAGAAGGAATTATATTTAAAGTTTAAATGAAACAAAAATTAGCCAGAGTTTCTGAAAATTATACATTGGCCAATAAAGGATTTATGAGAGATAGGAGGAGACACAAGAAGAGTTTGGCAATGGAGACATTGCAATACAGCATGGATTCAGGCCCTTCAGCCCATCTAGTCCATGCCAATCACATTCTCGAACCGGCTGGCCCCAATTTCTTGCATTCAGCCCATTTCCCTCCGAGTTAGTGCTGCTTAAACGATGCTGTTGTAACTTCAAACCACTTCCTCTGGCAACTCATTTCATATACAGACCTTCCACCTTCCACTGTGAATAAGATGCTCCTTGGGTCCTTTCAAATCTTTTCCCTCTCACCTCAGTGTTAGACTCCATTAGTTTTAGACACCACAACCCTAGGGGAAAGATTGTTATCATCCAAATCACCTCACATAAATGAAAACCTTTCTACAAAGTCACTCCTCGTTCTCCGACATTCCAAGGAATAAAGACCTATCTTGGCCAAGCTCTCCTCATAGTTAGCAGCAACTAGCATTCATTCCAATTTAACCATGTCATTCTGAAACAAGGTGTCAAAACTGTAAACAGTACTTCAAAGATGGCATTTGGCCTTTATCATTCTAAAACTTTCCTAACCATTTACTTAACCAAATACTTTCCAAATGTTATAGTTATACCTGCCCTAATCATTTTAGCAGGTAGCATTTTCCATAAATGCTCCATTCTCTATGTGAAGAAGTTGCCCCTCAGGTCCCATTTATATCTTTTACCCCTCAACTTAAAGATGTGTGTAAGATGATGAGAGGTATTGATCGTGTGGATAGTCAGAGACTTTATCCCAGGGCTGAAACAGCTAACACAAGAGGGCACAGTTTTAAGGTGCATGGAAGTAGGTACAGAGGAAATGTCATGAGTAAGTTTTTTACAGAGAGAGTGGTGAGTGCATGGAATGGGCTGCCAGCAACAGTGTTGTTAATGGATACAATAGGGTCTTTTAAGATACTGTTGGATAGGTACACGGAGCTTAGAAAAATACAGGGCTATGGGTAACCCTACTAATTTCTAAAGTAAGTACATGTTTGGCCTTGTGGGCTGAAGGGCCTGTATTGTGCTGTAGGTTTTCCATGTTTAACTGTGCCCTCCAGTTTTTAGTTCCTCTTCCCTGGGAAAATGACCATGACCATTCACCTTATCCATGCCGCTCATGATTTTATAAACCTCTAGAAAGTCACCTCTCAATTTTCTATGTTCCGAGGAATAACATTCTAGCCTACACAACCTCTTACTCTGTCTTTGGCTCTTGAGCCTTGGCAGCATTCTTATCTACCTCTTTGCATTCTTTCTAGTTTAATTATGTTTTTTTTCTGTAACAGAATGACTGAAACTGAACACAATACTCCAAATAATGTCTCATTAATATCTCGTATGACTGGAACACAACCTCTCAAATTCTATCTTAATTAACCTAAGTAATGACTAATAGCCAGCTGGTGAAAAATGGAAATCGAATCTTCCAGACTAGCCTGCCTTGCGGGACCTTGTCAGAGGCTGTGCTAAAGAGCATGTAGATAATATTCATTGCCCTATCCTCATCTATCCTCTTGGTTAACTTGAAAAATGCTAAGACATTTGTCAGACACTACTTCCCATGCACAAGGTTTCATTGACTATCCGTAATTAGGCGTTGACTATCCAAATGCAACTTGTCCCTCAGAATCCCCTCAAGTACCTTACTGACTACTGATATCCTGCTCACCTGTCTATAACTCTTGCCATGTCTTTGCCATGTTAGCCAGCCTCCAATCTTCTTGTGGCTACAGCTGAAGCAAACATCTCCACAAGATCCTCCACAATTTCATTTGAATCTTTCCACAAGGTCCAAGGATACACTTGGTCAGGCTCTGGGGTTTATCCATTTTAAAGCACCCCAAGGACTCCAATACATACTCCTCAATAATTCAACATTCATATTCTCATTTATTTCACACTCACCATTTTCTCCACAGTAAAAACTGATGATAAATATTCATTAACAAATCTCGTCCATTTCTTGCAGTTCACACATACACAGCCATGAGGATCCTCAAGGAGACCTATTCTCTCCCTAGCCACCCTTTTGCTCTTAATAGACCTGTTGAATCTCCTGGAATTTTCCTTAACCTTTTCTCTCTAAAGTGTACTCCCACACTTCTTTTTATCGCTGAGGGATTCACTTTTTTCCAACTGTGTAAACCTAAGGTATAACCAGACCCTGAACACTTCTTGTCATCTAGGGGTCCCTCGGTTTTCCAGCCTTGCCACACTACCCCTGGACCTTGATATTACACTTTAAAAAGCTTCCCTCTTGCCAGTCATTTCTTTACCAGCAAACAACCTCACTCAAACTCTGAAACATCCTGTGTAACACCTCCAAAATTGGCCCTGCTCCAGTTTATTCTTAGCAGCATGAAGGAACAGGGATCTTGGGATCTAAGTCCATGCATCCCTGAAATTTCCTGCATAAGTTTGATCGGGTGGTTAAGAAGACCTATGGTCTGTTAAACTTCATTAGTAGGTGGACTAAGTTCAAACACCACAAGGTAAATTTGCAGATCGATAGCCCACAATTTTGGACCACAATTGGAGTCATATAATCACAAATCACTTCATTCCATTTAGTCCATGCTGGCCTGGTCTTCTGCATTGTCTCATCTACCTGCACCCAGACCATATCACTCCATATCTCTCTCTCTTCCGAACCAAACCTCTCTAAAATGAACCTGGATATGTGGGCTGCTCATTCCACACTCACACCACACTCTGAGTCAAGGAGATCCCCAACAAATTTCACTTAAATATTTCAGCTTTCACCCTAAACCTGTGACCTCTAGTTCTAGTCTCATCCTACCGAGGGGGAAAATGCCTGCAAGCATTCACCCTATCTGTGGCTCTCATAATTTTGTACCTCCCAAGATTTAGTGTTGTTTAATATTATTTCCAGTACACAGGGATATCATGATTTGCCCTCATTCTCCTCTCCCCCAAGTGTAAGACAACAGAATAATTGTAACTCTGGATCTGATGTAGCACAGAAAAAAACACAACAAGGAATCTGATAATAAAATAAAAAACACACCCTTTCCCTAAAACTGAGGTCCCAAAGTCCCAGCAACAGACAAATATTAAAAGATTCAAAGTACATTTATTATCAAAGTATATATTCAATACACATCCCTGAGATTCATCTTCCCACAAACAGCCTGGAACAAAGAAAACCCTGGAACCTGTTCAAAGAAAAACATCAAACTACACCCTCCACGTGAAAAAAAAGTAATTGTGTAAACAGGAAAAAAAGAAATTAAAAATGAGAAAGAAACATAGAATATAAATCACAAAATCAAAAGACTCCAGACAAATTCCGTTCAGCTTCATTCATCCCCTGCAGGACCCCCCAGCCAAAGTCACCCAAAACAGCAAAAGAGTGACCAGAAACCAGAACCGCATCATAACATGGACTACAGAGTCCAATCTACAATGGATCAATTAAACTTGCACAGGACCGTGGTCTTCAGCACAGTCCTTCAGCAGTGAAAGTGAGAGGGAGAAATAAACCATTTGAATGCAGGGACCTACTGCTGGTAACAGTAAGTGAGAAGCTGGTAGAGGGTGCTGACCACTCCCTCACCTCCTGCTCTTGCCCTCAATGTTTTCAATTTTTCTCAATGCTTTAATCAGTGAGAAATGGAGTCAATCATAGCCTCGTACCCCATCTCCAGGCTTCTTGCCCTCAAGGCCACACACCTCACCGAAATCTCTCAATGACTCCAAAGTGCCAGGTCACTCGATTGGCCCAAAAACATGCCACCAACATATAGATGACAGGCTCCAGCAATAGGAGAACGACCTTTGAAAGAAAAAGAAGACATTAAAGAAGTGAAGAAGCAGTTTCATGAACCTTCTGGAAGGTGTTATCTTTGGTTGCATTGATCGCTGGTGCCATATTCTTCCTTGTAAATTTTCTCTGTATTCTTTCAATCTTATTGATGCCTTTCATGTAGATAGATGTTGACAACAGCACAAGGTACTCCAAATTCAACTTCACCAACATCTTACACACTGTAAAATCATTGCATTTGGTTCTTGTTGCTTCAATATAGGAAGGATGTGGAATCTTCAGGGAAGGTGCAGAGGAAATGCTGCCTAGATTAGACAACATGTCATGAGGATGGGTTGCGTGATTCAGGGCTTTTCACTGGAGTGAAGGAGAATGAGAGGCAACTTAATATAGATGGATAATATTATGAGAGGAATAGGTAGAGTGGACTGCCAGCGCCTTTTTCCCAGGGTGGCAATGGCCGATAGAGAGGACACCCATTTAAGGTGAGTGGAGAAAGGTTTAGGGGAGAAGTCAGAGAGAGGTATTTTGCACAGAGTGTGGTACACACTGCTGGGAACAGTGGTAGAGCCTGATGCTATATGAATATTTAAGAAGCTCCTAGGCAAATCAATGTAAGAAAAATGGAGAGTTATGGGCTATGTGGGAGCAAGGATTAGATTGGTTGTGGAGTTGCTTTATATAGTTTGGCATAACACTGAGGGACACGTACAGTGTTGTGCTTTTCCATGTTCTATGTTTAGAGTTCTTAACCTAACAGAGCATATGGCATAGGAATATAATTAGGCCATTCAGCCCATCTCTGCCATTTCATCATTGCTGATTCATTTCCTTTTCAAACCCATTCTCCTGCCTTCTCCCCATAACCTGTCACACCCTGACTAATAAAGAACCTATCAATCTCTACTTCACCTAGTGAGTTAGCCTCCTCAGCCACCCGTGGCAATGAATTCCACAAGTTCAGCATGCTCTTCCTAAATAAATTCCTCATAATCTCTGTTCTCAATGGATGTTCCTCTGTTTGGTATATTCTGGAGTTAGGGTATATAGCAAATATTAATTTCACCAGCGACCAAATTCCAGATTTGAATGTAGATTGCAGTTTGAAATTAAAAGACAGCTCAGTGTCACAAGGTTCAGATATGGCCCAAGTGTGGAGTGAGAGACATTGAAGTAGGTCAATAGATCAGGCTTTAATGTGAACAGTGTTAAAGGGAAAATAAAACAATAAATGCTAGGCCAAACAGGGCCGTTAACTATAACTCTCAAATGGAAAACAAAGCCTACACCGCAGCTGAAAAGAACAACTAAGAATGGAACAAACACCACTAGTCTTCAGAGTCTGTTGACTCGACCGTCCAATTTCTCAGGCAAGGCGGAATGCAAGCAGGCAGCGAACCGTTGCTGTGTCCAAGTCTCGACAAATACAACGACAGAATAAATGGAGTTAAAAACTATTACAATGAAATAATAATTAGCTGACACATGTATATTTATGAGCACAATTGCTGTACAGGCTGTTCTGCCTAATCCATGGTTGTAACACTCAGAACAATTAGACCTCAGATGCCTGCATATGGATGAATGTGGCCAAGAGTTAGTGGGGGATTAATATTGATCTTGTGTGACTTGAGAGTGGGTGTGAAGAATGAGGTGTTTGAAACTATATGTAATTCAAAGGAAGCATTGTAGGTACATTGTAACTATAGAATCATCCTGCTGTTCCCTTTGTTTATTAGCATATACTGCAAAAATGTCATGTAATAGTGGATCAAGTAGGCCCCTTCTTACAAAAGTGTCTGAATATGAAGCCTGTTGCATGCTTTTGCTGAATAAAACTCTTCTATACCCACTAACCACTAGCTTCAGTGCCTCTCCAGGAACTGTTCAAACTACAGCATTTGGGGTCTCAGTTTGGATATGTCCATAACCCATCGTGTGGCAGCAACTTTAGCAGTCTGAGTGAGTGAGTATTTTTAAAGATAGCACTCACACTTGGATCTGTTTAGGTCAGTCACTAGGATGTCACAAAGTATCACAAACGTGGCAGAGAATTGAACTGGTTATAATTGTAGTGTGAGTGTTTCAATGCATTTGTTGGTGAAATATCTGAAACAATCTCTGCTTAGAGCTTCTAGGTAGCCTTTAGGGATAATATTGAAGGCGCAGAACCACAACAGGGAAGTGTCAGGTAATTGGAGAAAGAGTTCCAAACTACAGGGCATTTTTGCTGCCCAACTTGATTAGATCCTCCTTAAAGTTTGGCCTTTCCTGGAACAAGAAGCCCTAATTAGAGTTCATTTTTCACTGTGGGGGAGTCTAGGACTAGAGGGCATAGCCTCCAAATAGAGGTGAGGTATTGTGAATAACATCACCAGAGAGACACTGAACTAATGGATATAGAAGTGTTTTATTCAACAAAGACGAGCAACAGGCATCAAAGTGAAAAACGCTTGGTGTGTTTTTTGTCCATTTTTGTCCTGGAGGGACAAGAAAGATCTTTTCTGGAGAATTGTCAAAATGTTACCTTTGATCTTTAGCACATAAAACATCATGTAATATTGGATCAAGCAGTCCTCTTGTTCCAAGAGTGTTTCAATATGATGCATCATACTGCTCATTTTTGTTGAATGAAACACTTCTATATCCTCTAGTTCAGTGTCTAATTAAGAGTTCTGAGATACATTTTACAAACTCCACCCCGTTCAAGCTTGTTGCACTTTGAGTGTTCTACTCCACGTGGCACCTGCCCTCTTAACTCTTTCTGAGACAAACCTCAATTTTTTTATGAATCACCCAATGCTTGCCTGTCTTCCTCCAAACCTTTGATGCAGCTGGAATTGAAAAATTCATCAGTCTCAACATTAGAAAAATTCACCTGGGTCTCAGAGCTCTGAAAGGCATAACATATGAGGAGTGTTTGATGTATTTGAGCCTGTACTCAATGGCAGTGTGGAGGCCAGAGAGGGGTGGGGTCTCAGTAAAACATACAAGATATTGAAAGGCTGGATAGGGTGGACAACAAGAGGATTATTTCTTCAGCAGGGGAGTTTAGGATCTGAGAATGTAAAGGGATCTCCATTTAGATCTGAGATGAGGAGGAATCTGATATCACAGATGGCCAAGTTATTGGGTGTATTAATACATAAATTTACAGGTTGTTGATTGGTTAAGCGTTGCAGGGAGTAGCAGAAGAATGATGATGAGAAAAGAATCAGCCATGGTAGAATGATGGAGAAGCCATGATATCCTCCACCTGCTTTTATTTCCCATTTGTCTCTTCTAATGAGAATTCCTGGACTATGACGGGCTACGGAACTATATAAATGATCTTCCGATCTCACGTTCGACGGTTAAATGCGGAGCAGTTAACTGCGGCGCATTTAAGGGCCAACGTCCTTTCCACCGCCGAGAAGGCGGCAAGAAAGTCGGGATTCAAACCAGGCTGAAGCACAGGGAGATGAGGCCTCCTCTTCCGAGCATCTAGTTGGCGAATGTAGAGTCACTTGAAAATAAGACTGATGATCTTATGGCAAGACTGCTGTATCAGACTCAGATAGACAATAGACAATAGACAATAGGTGCAGAAGTAGACCATTTGGCCCCTCGAGTCTGCACTGCCATTCTGAGATCATGGCTGATCATTCACTATCAATACCCAGTCCCTGCCTTGTCCCCATATCCCTTGATTCCCCTATCCATCAGATATCTATCCAGCTCCTTCTTGAAAGCATCCAGAGAATTGGCCTCCACCGTCTTCCGAGGCAGTGCATTCCACACCTCCACAACTCTCTGGGAGAAGAAGCTCTTCCTCAACTCTGTTTTAAATAACTGACCTCTTATTCTCAATCCATGCCCTGGTACTGGACTCTCCCAACATCTGGAACATATTTCCTGCCTCAATCCTATCAAATCCTTTAATCAGATCCCCTCTCAATCTCCTCAATTCCAGCGTGTACAAGCCCAATCTCTCCAATCTCTCTGCGTAAGACAGCCCTGCCATCCCAGGAATCAACCTAGTGTATCTACGCTGCACTTCCTCAATTGCCAGAATGTCCTTCCTTAAACCTGGAGACCAAAACTGTACACAATTTTCCAGGTGTGGTCTCACCAGGGCCCTGTACAAATGCAAAAGAACATCCTTGCTCTTGTATTCAATTCCCCTTGTAACAGAGGCCAACATTCCATTTGCCCTCTTCACTGCCTGTTGCACTTGCTCATTCACCTTCATTGACTGGTGAACTAGGACTCCTAGGTCTCTTTGCATTTCCCCCTTACCTAACTCGACACCGTTCAGACAATACTCTGCCCTCTTGTTCCAGCTTCCAAAGTGGATAACTTCACATTGAATGACATCTGCCAAGTATCTGCCCACTCACTCAGCCTATCCAAGTCTCCCTGTATTCTCCTAACGTCCTCTTCGCATGTTACACTGCCACCCAGTTTAGTATCGTCAGCAAACTTGCTGATATAGTTTTCAATGCCCTCATCTAAATCATTGACATAAATCGTAAAGAGCTGTGGTCCCAATACAGAGCCCTGTGGTACCCCACTAGTCACCTCCAGCCAGTCTGAGAAACACCCATTCACTGCTACCCTTTGCTTTCTATCTGCCAACCAGTTTTCTATCCATGTTGAAACCCTGCCCCCAATGCCATGAGCTCTGATTTTACTCACCAATCTCCTATGTGGCACCTTATTGAATGCCTTCTGAAAATCTAGGTACACAACATCTACTGGCTTACCCTCATCTAACATCCTTGTTACACCCTCAAAAAACTCCAACAGATTAGTCAAGCATGATTTGCCCTTGGTAAATCCATGCTGGCTCGGCCTAATCCTACTTCTGCCATCTAGATGTGCCACTATTTCGTCCTTAATAATGGACTCAAGCATCTTCCCCACGACTGACGTTAGGCTAACAGGGCGATAGTTCTCCGTTTTCTCCTTCCCTCCCTTCTTGAAAAGTGGGACAACATTAGCCACTCTCCAATCTTCAGGAACTGATCCTGAATCTAAGGAACGTTGGAAAATGATTACCAATGCATCCGCAATTTCCTGAGCCACCTCTTTTAGAACCCTCGGATGCAGACCATCTGGACCCGGGGATTTATTAGCCTTCAGTCCTACCAGCCTACTCATCACAGTTTCTTTCCTAATGACAATCTGTCTCAATTCCTCTGATATCTTATGACCCTGGCCCATCCATACATCTGGGAGATTGCTTGTGTCCTCCCTGGTGAAGACAGATCTAAAGTATGGCAATTCTGTTGCCATTTCCCTGTTTCCCATAACAATTTCTCCCAATTCATTCTTCAAGGGGCCAACATTGTTCTTAACTATCTTCTTTCTCTTCACATAGCTAAAAAAGCTTTTGCTATCCCCTTTTATATTCCTGGCTAGACTGAGCTCATACCTGATTTTTTCTCTCCATATTGCTTTTTTAGTTAAGATCTGCTGTTCCTTAAAACTTTCCCAATCATCTGTATTCCCACTCATCTTAGCCCTGTCATACTTCTTTTTCTTTAATGCTATACAATCTCTGACTTCCTTTGTCAACCACTGTTGACACTGTTGACAGATCTCAGTTCTTTGTTGTATTGAGACTTGGTTGATGGCAAACACGCTGGACACAGCAACCGTCCAGAAGGTTTTACCATTTTCAGAATGGATCGAACCTCGAGATCTGGTAAGGAAATAGATGGTGGGAATGCTTTATAGTCAATTCTAGACGGTGCATGGACGTTGGTTTATGTCACCTTCTTGCTCTCCTGACTTAAAACAACTAATGATTAAATGCAGACCATTCTACTTGCCTCGGGAATCCTGATTCGGGATCCTGACCGCAGTTTTCATCCCACCAGCGGCTGACTACTGTATAAGCAGGCACTTATGAAACTGCTCAATGCGGTCTGTAAACAGGAAACAGTCCATCCCGACGCATTTCAAACTCTGGTCAGCAACTTTCACCAGGCCTGTTTGAAGAAAACTCTGCACAGTTATCACCAGCAAGTAACCTGTTGCACTAGAGGTCCTAACACATTAGTTCACTGTTACACTACAATACGGAATGCAGTCGTTCCTTCCCGAGACCGCATTTTGGCAAGTCAGATCATTTGGCTGTACTGCTGATACCAGCATACAGATGGCCTAAAGAGCAAGGCTCCAGAGATCAAAACAACTAAGAGGTGGTCTTGGGAGTTTGAGGAACGGTTGCAGATTGCCTTGGGCCAGTGGACTGGGCCGTGTTCAAGAACTCATCCGAGATCCTGAACGACTACACCAGGGTCTTTACAGACTTCATTAAAACAGTTGTGGATGAGTGTGGCCTTGCAAAATCCTTCAGTGTTTTCTCCAATTAGAAGCCCTAGATGAACAATGAAATCCAGAACCTACTGAGAGCCAGATCAGAGGCAAACAAATCTGGAGATCAAGAATGCTACAAGAGGTGCAGGTATGATCTGCGGAAAGTCATCTATCTGGTGAAGTGGAGATTCTGGACGAGACTGGAGTTAATGAGGGACACTTGGCAGCTATGGCATGGTTTGAATACCAGAACCTCCAACAAAGAAAGATTGAGTGACATAGTGGACATTAGAGCTTCACTTCCAGATGAGCTCAATGCCTTCAATGTTTGCGTTGACAACCAGAACAGGGAGAAACCATTGCACATCCCCATGTCTCCCAATGATCCCTTGGTCTCGTGTCTCTTGAAAAAAAGGGGATAGCTACACTCATTTAAGGAATCCGTTTTATTGTTATTTCACGCTTGTTATTTATTACTATTTATTTATATCTTCATTTGCACAGTTCGTTTACAGTTTATAGTCCCTGATGTTTACAGTTACCATTCTATAGATTTGCTAACTATACTGTACCCGCCAGGAAGAGAATCTCCAGATTGTATGTGATGACATGTAAGTGCTCAGATCATAAGTTCTACTTTGTACTTTCCTGATTACTTTTTCTATCCATTAACTAAACTGTCAAAATGTCTCAGCAATTAAATGTTTTTCTCATTTCTCTCACCGCTTTGTAGTCCAGTTCTGTTCTTTGTGATCTGCATGCTTGAAGGTGAAAGGTTAAGGGCAGAAGGGTGTCACACATACTGTTCCTGTTCCCTGCAAGCTGGTTCTGGAGACCAGAGTTCCTGGTTCACGCTCCTGGATTACTGTATATCGCAGACTGTAACCCACTCCTGAGGATCTGTATTTCTAATATAAACTCCCCAAGCCCCTGGATCAGATCTCAGTGAGTAATGGTATACCATAAGTAACATTTATAACATAAATACCCCCCAGTTGTTATAGCTGGGGGTGGTAGTGTGGATACGCTCACACTACCTATTAAATGCTTCCAATAGCTTGCACCACAAACAGCCTCTGACAACCAAGTCCAACTCCTGGCCTTGACATATCATGTATGCATGGAGAGGGGGTGCTTGCTACATGGGCAATAATCTGCTGTCTATGTTATACTGCCCAGTCTTATATATCCAGACAGCAAGGAGACAACATCCATGGTTCACCCTGACTGATGCATATGGACCCCCCTCCCCCTACGCCTCCTCTTCCCTTCTCCCCTCCTTCCCCCTCCTCCTCCTCCACCTCCTTTCCCTTCTCCCCTCTCCCCCTCATCCTCCCTCCTTCTCCCCATCCCAATCATCCCCTTCCTGTCTCTTCTCCTCTTCCCCTTCAGCACTCCTTTCTTTTCTCCCCTCCTCCCCACCTCTCGCGTCTCCCCTTCCCCCTTCAAACCCCTCCTCCCCTCCTCTTCTCCCCCTCCTCACCCCTTTTCTCCCCACCTCCTACACCCCTCCTGTGGAAGTCCAATCTGGATAAACTCTCTCAGAGACTGTATAAGTACAACTTCTTTATTCAAAGTACCCGGGGCTTACTCAGTTAGTCACTCAAACAGGAATAGTCTGTGACTGTTCCTGCCCGATCCACCAACTACAAATTCCCCTTACAGAATGGATATAGTCATTCAGATACCACCCCCCCCCTCCACACAAACAAATACCAAGCTGGAGTCATATTTATCTATTGCTTGACAGTACCGAGAGACAAATTGCAGAATAGGCATAATGGCCTCATACACAAACGGGCTGGAATTGTCCTCTCTCTGTGCTTGACTGCACAAAGAAACAAAGACCTTGAAACGCTGTCTAACTCCGAGAAGAAATATGGCTCAGCATGGGTTAGCACATTTGTTGATCATCAGCGGTTTCTTTCAGAAAGAACAGGCTGCTATTGTTTAACTAACGTGTTAACCCTTTTACATACTTTATCATTCCCTCCTTCTTATCATTACATGATCAATGAAGCAGTACTTTTTCTTTACAGAGAAAGCGACCGAGTGCAGCATCAGTGGCTAAAAACAGCGTTACAACAGTAATTATAACAATGATAAGTACAACTATTAGGCCATAATGAAATATCATGCCCCACATATTACCAAATAGGCCTTCAAAGGACTACCATTTAGACCCCTTGGTGAACCCGTGTAAATCCTGTCCTGCTTTCTTGATGCTTTCTCTCCTGCTCGGAGAGGTAGGTAATGTTGGTAGACTCATCAGGGGTTTAGGTGCACCATTCTGTGTCAATGATAGCACAAGTTCCCCCTTTCTCAGGTAGGATAAAGTCGAAAGCCATACGATTCTGTAGGTCTGTTTGTTGGATGGCTAACATTTCCGTGACCACCTCAGCCACCCGAGTCTGAGTGCCTAATAGAACACTGGCAGATTCATTTGCCAGTTCCTCCAGGGCAGCTGCCAACTTAATGCTTTGTTGGGAGTTCCTAGCCCAGGTGGGAAGGCAATCATCCAGAACCTCTCTGAATCCGTGATTCTCCGTTTCTGCCTCTGTCAGTGGGGGTGGTCCCGCAGCTCGGGCACTACCCTTAGGCTGGAGACTCGGTAAGCTAGATAACAGCACCGGCTCCACTTCTTCTGGGACAGCTGCCGGTCCCACCTATTGGTCGCTTCCCCGGGTAGCCACAAGTAGGCTTTATCCTCACAAACCCAATCGGTGCTATTCAAAGGCCGAGGGAGAAGTCCGCCATTAACATTATAATTATAGATGCTGGAAATGCTGTTCCCCAGGAAAACTTTCCCCTGGCGATTACAGTAACAAGTTGTATTTGCCACCACGTCGGTGTTGTCAAAAGGCTTCAGGGAAGGAGGTTATATTCAATGGGGACCTGAGGTACCAGCCTTCAAAACGCTGACATTTGGCATCGCTCGGAGTCCCCTTGCAATTCTGGACCGCACTACCCCGGATGTCATTAAAGAATCCCCAAAGTGAGAGTTCCTCGCTAGAATTGAGGGGGTCACTGACAACTATACCATAGTCTTTCCATGCGAGGGTAGTTGCGCACATACCCGACATCCCCCTGCTTCTTAGTGTTCGGCATAGTGTGGCAAAGGGACAGAAGAGTATTATGGGCAAAATCAGAGAGTAGGGAATGTTTTGGCCAATGCACTTGGGGAATTGCTCCCTGCGTGGGCCTTGGGAAAAAGATGGTTTTAACCGATGGGGAGCTGCCAATTCTTCGGTGGCCACTGCTCCCGCCCTTATACCTGACTCTAGTTGACTGGAAGCCATGCAAAAAGAAAGCAAAAAGACAACGGCCCAGTACATGGTGGAGTTCCTAACAGCCCCCCTACTCCATAATGTTTTACAGTCAGGACCACCACGGTTGTCCTTCCAACTTGACTGCCGTGGGCCTGGTGAGCAGTACTTGGAATGGTCCCTTCCTTCGTTGTTCTAATTTACCACGGCTCCAGTTCTTAATTAGTACGCAGTCCTCGGGTTCGATGTTGGGGTAGTCGCCTTCGCTTGTCGTATGGTCTTCGTCCTTGTATGCCTGACACACCTGTGAATGTAAGGCTTGGAGAATCTTCGTTAGGTAGTCCGTTTATATCAAGAATGGGAAGCCGCGCGGAACCCCATGGAGTCCTTAGGGGCTTTCCGAAGATGATTTCAGCTGGTGACAGTCCGTTTTTTTTACCCAGGGGTTGACCCTCATATGGAATAATGCTAAGGGCAATACCTTTAAGCAATTAAGCCTCGTTTCCTCCGTAAGTTTTGCCAATTTGTTGTTTTAACTTACCATCTGCCCTTTCCAGTATACCTGCGGCCTGGAGATGGTGAGAGCGATGGAACTGTTGTTTAATGGATAAGGCATTGCAGATTTCCTCAGTTAATTTTGCTACAAAGTGGGTACCGTTATCTGAGCTCAGTATTTCTGGTAACCCATAGCGGGGGATCACTTCTCGCAACAGTATTTTAACTGCTATCCGGGCTGTATTATTCATGGCAAGGATTGCCTCGATCCATCTACTAAACGCATCTATGATCACTAAGCAATATTTGTGACAATGCACTCTCGGTAGCTCAATAAAATCAATTTTTAAACATGAAAAGTGGCCTCTAGGTAGGGGAGTGGCGACCGCCACACAGGATGTCCCCTTTCCCAAATTGTTCTTACGGCATATTAAACGTGCTTTTGCCCTCTTTGCTGCCACTTGCTGCAATTTCGGATGCCACCATGTTTGCAGCAAACTGCTTACCCTTCCGTCCTTTCCGAGGTGAGTACAAGTATGTATATAATCAAGGAGGATTGGTAGAAATTGGGTCGGGACGCAGACCTGTCCCGCAGTGGTGTACTAGATGCCCGTCACGGGACCCTCCTTACAGCCCATCTGTGACCATAGTCTGCGTGCTCCTCAGAGGCGTCCCCCTGGAAGGTACGTACGGCTTGCATGTCTGGCATACCCGTGCTGTCTGAGAGGCGCAGCGTGTTTCAGTGTGGCCCCGATGGGACTATCATTTCGAGCGTCTGAGCTGCGGCTTTGGCAGCCTCATCAGCCATGGCGTTACCGGTGGTTTATCAGTCTAACGGGTATGAGCAGATCATTTGACAATGATTTTGGAAGTTGCAAGGCAGCGAGGAGATTCTGTACAAACGTAGCATTGCTAATAGGGTGCCCTGAGGAGGCGAGGTACCCCGGCATTCCCAAAGCGCTCCGTAGTCATGAGCTACCCCGAAGGCGTATGGAGAATCAGCGTGGATCAGCACGTTTGTTGGCGGCGAGGATGCAGGCACGAGGGAGGGCAAATAACTCATTCTGCTTTTTGTGCTGACACGGCCGGTTCAACGGCTGCCTGCTCGAGAACCGTGTGATCTGTGACCACAGCATAGCCGGAACATCTCTGGCCTTGAGGGCCAACGGAAAAACTACCATCTACTCACAAGGTTATGTCGGGGTTCTGTAGGGGTTGGTCGGTGGAGTCCGCGCGGGCTGTGGTGAGGAGTTGATTTCGCAGCACCAAATCGTGTTCAGAATCGTTTGTAACCTGGGGTGGCGACGTTAGGAAAGTGGCCGGGTTTGAAGTGGAACAGTGAGAAAATGTCAGTAGCGGGTTGCTCAGTCAGGCTGTCTCATAGTGATTTTGTCGCGCCTGAGTGAGGTGTTGTGTCAGTCAAGAGGACAAAAGCTCCACCGAGTGGAAAGAGAGCAGATTTACAGGCTGATGTAAGGTAACATTAGAAGCCGCAGTTACCTGCCTACCCTGAAATTTCACCCATAGGTGTCGCGTCCGTTGGTATGTTCGTTCAGAACCCTCGAACCCCAAGAGGGCAATGGCGGCCAAGGAAAGCAGGAATTCATGTTCCGACACTACCTCATGATCGCGGGTGGAAGTGGATGCCCCCGTATCAATCATAAATGGAAGCTGAATTCTAGGTAGCTGAAGGATTATGCTGGGACTTGCGGGTCGCTACTTACAACGGGCAACATTTTCCAGAGTCAGATAACGAAAACGGGGTGACTGTCCGGTTTGAAACTGGGAGTCTCTGCTGTCCGCAGGACCATCTCGTCTTCCAGTGTCCTGGTCAGCCACATTTAAAACGCAGTCCAGGCTGAGCTTCCCCCGGGCATGGGCGCTCCTTGGGGGTGGGGGGGTATTTTTTCGCTCAGGGGGATAAGGTCGTTGGGGTGGCCTTTCCATGCCCTGGATTAGCTGGTTGGTCTGATCCTCATCGTTTGGCAACCCCCCCCCTCTTAGTTCTTGCCAGGTGTGGTATCCCAGTTCTGCTCTCCATTTCCGTCCCTCATCCGCAGGTAATATCATGCAACAAATTCCGAAAAGATCCTGCGGGGTAGCGTTTTACATTTGAATTGTGCTCCGCACATATTGTACGAAAAGCGCCGGTTTCTCCTTTCTGTCAGGGGCCTGATTCTTTATCATGATCATGTCTTGTGGCTTCCATGGGGTATAGACAGGGATAACCGCCGGCTGATCTGGCTCCCGCGCCCTGGGATTTGGCATCAATCAGGTAGGTTACTGTATCTGAGGTTCGGGCGGGGGACTTTTCTCGGGGACTGAGCTCATCCGTTCTTCAGTATCACCTCGCGGGATGGTTGGATATAGGGGCTCTGTCCTCCCCCTCCCCCTTTGTTTCACCCTTCGTCCCACGGTATCAAAAAACCCCGGAGAAATTTCAGGCTCCGGGGTCTTATTACTCGCCAGTCTTTATCGTGACCACTTTCATCAAACAGGGTCAGCAAGTCAGACATGATCCCGGGATTCTATATTTCATTCCCCATTTGTCAATGCATTTGTCGCTTTTGGCCTTTGGTTTCATTCCTTGGTCAAGGTTCTGCATTTATTATGACTGATCTTTCTCCCGACCATTTTTATGGCTGAGTCACAGCTTGTCACATCCCAAGTCCTGCCTTCCTGCTGTCCGATGATAGATAGAGTGGTGTGTACTGATGCCACACTTTGTCCCCAATTTCTTACCTAACATACCACTTAAAACACGTAGATCTCTCTCTTTATCATGAAACTACTCATACTTTTTGCCTGGTGAAGTTCCTGTACCTTCTTATTACGCCCATGTTTTTGGCTTTTAACCAGGCACGGTGTCTACTGCTCAATTCTCTGGTGTCTTTACCAGACCTTGATTCTGACCTGACTTTAACCTTTTAAATCCATACCTGCGCATGGTATCTACTGTTCAATTCTCCTGATTTGTTTACCTAACTTTAATTCTTAGACGACTTCAAATTTCACCCGACTTCTGCCACCTGTCCAAGTTTATCCTTTTTTTTAACCAGACACGGTGTTTACTGTTCAGTTCTCCCGGTTTTTCTTGACTGAACTTTAACTCTAACCTGATTTTAACTTTTACCCGGCACCTGTCAGCTGTACAATGATCAAATAATCGTCCTACCTTATACGAGCCTCTCGGCAGATTTGATCCGGATCGTGTCAAAGTCCTGTGTTGAGGTCCAGATGCGGGGCAGAGACTTACACTGGTATCGTAGGGAGCGACAAAGACAATTCATCTTTGTGGGCCCGATCGGTCTCCATAGACCGATCATAGACATAGACATGTTCAGTCTGTCGCTTACTCAGCCCGCCCCCGTGTCACAGTCCCTATGTTGGAATCTTGCTCGCAGCGCCAAATGTGGAAGTCAAATCCGGATAAACTCACTCAGAGACCGTATAAGTACAACCTCTTTATTCAAAGCACCCAGGGCTTTGGTCGATTAAACAGGAATAGTCTGTGTCTGTTCCTGCTCGATCCACCAACTAACTCACAATTCCCCTTCCAGAAGAGATATAGTTTTCAGATACCCCCACACATCCAAGTTGAAGCCAGACTTAACTAGTGTTTGTCATTACCGAGAGACAAATTGCAGAATAGGTGTGGCATCTGTGCCCCCGATTTACCCCCGTTCGCCTAGGGTGAACCGTTGTCACCCCACAACACAAAACCCAGACAGTACACCAAAGGCGAGAAAATAATTGCAGCTTTATAGTTATTTCTTAGTGATGGGTTGGTAGAAACAGATAACCTAAAGGTGCCAAATAGGTAAGTTTATCAGTTTGTGCCCATGAAATTTTAATACGTTAGAGCTCACACCTCCATTCACAACGACCTTCCGAGACTTCAGCCACCGTCTGAACCGCCGACGTCTAGTATCCGCTGCCCTGGAACCGCTGTCCGCTCCTCACACGTCCGTCCTCCTTGCTCACCTCCCGAAATATACAGCGAATTCCCGCTCAGCTCACACGTACAAGATTGCATAACAACTCTCCACTAGCTAGTTCCCCCGTTATCTAGTTATAACCCAAGCACTCAAGATAAAGAAACCGATCACAGCATTAAGTAACATTACAGAGAAGCCATTTTGATAGTCTGAACAGTTAACACCACAGTTAACGGTACTACGTAAAGCCCTACATAGGTATAATGCCTTTATCCACAGATAGGCTGGAGTTGTCCTATCTCTACGTATGACTGCACAAAGAAACAAGGACCTTGAAATGCTGTCTGACTCTGAGAAGAAAGATAGCTCAGCATGGCCTAGCACATTTGTTGATCATCAGCGATTTCCTTTAGAAAGCACAGGCTGCTTTTGCTTAACTAATGTGTTAATCCTTTTACATAATGTACTTTATCCCCCACCCTTCTCCCCTACTACTCCCTCTTCTCCCCCTCCTCCCACCTCTTCTCCCCCTCTCCCTCCTCTTCTCTCCCTACATGCCCTCCTCTTCCTTCCCTCCCACTCTTCTCCCTATCTCCCCTCCCACTCTTCTCCCCCTCTCCCCTCCCACTCTTCTCTCCCTCTCACCTCCCGTCTTCTCCCCCCCACTCTCTTTTCCCCTCCCCCTCCCTAGTCTTCTACCCCCTCTTCTCCCATCTCCTTCCCCTCTTCTCCCCTCTACCCCCTCTTCTCCCCAACCCCTTTTCCCCCTCCACTCTCTTCTCACCTTTCTCTCCCCTTTCAAAAAGTTAAAATAAATGGTGACATGAGACATTGTACTGACGCATTATGATCCACACTGTCCAGAGAAGTTTTCCTGTGATGCCTCACCTTATGGTATAGGTGCATTCATATCACATATTAGGAAAGGTGCAGTGACCAATCCATGGCCTTTTCATGATATTCACTTACCACAGCAGAGAATACATATTGAATCAGAATCACAGGCAGTAAGGAAGTTGGGTAGTGTGGCTCTGACTTCTGATCCTATGTCACCTCTTTCTAATGATTTAATTTCATTACTTAAACATGCAAAATCCTTGTGTCTAGAGTTAAGAAAGTGTAAGTGTAGAAAGAACCTGATAAGCGTTGTATATAGGCTTAAGAACAGTAGCCAGGAAATACGCTAAAAATAACAATGGGAGATAGAACAGCGACATCAAAAGGGCAATGTTGGGTTAGTCTTGGGGTGGGGGGGGGGGGTTAATTTGCAGGTAGATTGGGAATATCAGGTTGATCCTGGATCACAAGTGAGGGAAATTGTAGTATGTCTGTGAGATGGCTTTCTGGAGCAGCTCATGATCAATCCCATTAGAGGATCAGCTGTTCTGGATTTGGTGCTATGTAATAAACTGGATTTAATTAGGAAACATGAAATGGTGAAGAGGTGATGCTGATTGAAAGGAAGGGTGTGCATGTATATTTCAAAGCCAGGGTGTAACTTGTCCAAGGCAAAGTTGCAGTTGGAGTTTGGTATCGCTGTTGGAATTGGAGTGAGCAATTTGGAGAGGAATCAATGTGGAAGTGTTTCAATGCCTAACCGGGGTGTGAGTTTGGATTGATCCAACTGCCGAGCCAATATTGTGATCTTGAGTACAGCTTTGGCCTGTGCAGCCCAAGGTTGTTGCTGTGCTGGGAACTGGGTCCTAGAGCGAGATACTACCCAGTGCTCAGAGTTTTAAACGACGGTCCAAATAGACTGGGAAGTTCGAGTGTCAGGACCAGAGGTGAGGGTTCAGCTGATTTTGCTTGCTCCCCTGTGGTGTTCATTCCTCTCTCTCCAGCACCAAGGCTATGAACTGCTCGTTTCTGAGAGTTTGTGAGAGATGAAGAACTGAGATTGAGGCGTGGGCCTACTCTGGCTGCTCTAGGGAGCGGATTCCAGACTGAGTCTGGAATGTTGTCATTTGCTCTGATTGGTGTGTGTGTGTGTGTGTGTGTGTGTGTGTGTGTGTGTGTGTGTGTGTGTGTGTGTGTGTGTGTGTGTGTGTGTGTGTGTGTGTGTGTGTGTGTGTGTGTGTGTGTGTTTGTGTGTATACACATGTATAACTGAAATATGTATATGACAGAAATGTGTGTCGTTGCTATTAATAAGGAGAAGTTGCTTGAGAAGCTGAAAGATCTGTAGGTGCATCAGTCACCTGGACCAGATGGATGGCAGCTCAGTGTTCTGAAAGAGGTAGCTGAACAGATTGTGGAGATATTTGTAATGATCCGATGACTAGTGGTGTTCTGCATGGGTTGATGTTGGGACTGCTTCTTTTCAAGTTATATGTCAATGATTTGGATGACGGAATTGCTGGTTTTGTGGTCAAGTTGGCATAAAATACAAAGATAAGTGAAGGGATGGTTGAAATGAGGAAAGAAGGGAGTTTGCAGAAAGACTTAGATGAGAGAAATGGACAAAGTATTAGCAGATGGAATATAGTGCTGGGAAGTTTATGGTCATGCATTTCGGTTTGTTTCATGGTTATCTTGAGAATAAGAATCTCAGGGTTCCATACTGCATACATACTTTGCTAATAAATGAAGCTTTGAACCAATAATCTCTAATCTTGCCGACAAAGATATGGCCACCACATTCTTCTACTCCCAGAATGTCTTAAAAGCAACAGAGAATAATTTTCTGCTTCACACCAAACCTTTATTAAAGTTTCATAGATTTACCAGTATATACAAACTGCTGGTATTTGAATCCACACTTCCATTTGGTGGGATGAGGATCCAATATCTATCCACACGTATATATCCTGATTCTTATTATTGCAGTTACATTGATTTGGCTCACTGGAAAGATAATTGGTTTGTTCAACTGGAAAGATAATTGGTTTGTTCATAAATTTATATTGTGGTTAAATGTAGCATCTATGTTACTTAACAAATCTATTAGCTAAAACTATTCACTCAACTTATAAAAGGCAATAACCTGCTGGAGGAACTGTGGATCAAGCAGCATCTTGGGTCAAGTCCCTGTGCTGAGGACATCTCTATCAATTCTAATACTTGAGCTTGACCCAGTATCAACAATTCCTTTACCTCCACCCCCACCAACAGATGCTGCCTGACCCACTGAAGATTCCTCCATCTTCCTGTTTGTTGTTCTAGATTCCAGCACCTGCAGTCTCACGTCTCTCTGCTGAAAGTACATCTGTTCCTGCACTTAAGCTTCCAATTGTTCATTGCTGGTGGTCAGTTTTATTGCCTGGATAATTAGTGTGATCCAGTAATCACACTAATCGTGGATTGATGGTGGGAATGTAGCAGCCAGAGGGAGATGACAAGTTCCCCAACAGGCTCTGGGAGGAAACTCTGCTGGTGAGAGAGGGATCCACAGAACACAGAGCAGAGTGGAGGAAGGCCACATTATCAACACAGGGTCAGCTGACCACTGACCCAGAATGCTAAACCAGCAGATAAAGAGGGTGTGGAGCTGACATTCTGTGGCAGTGAGAGTTTGATGAATTGCCCAAGGATAAACACACCCCCTTAAAATTACAGACCTGATATTTCAGGTAATTGTGGTGCAGTGTAGACAGGTATATGAGAGGATTAGAGAAACACATACTCTATGGATAAGAACTGGAGACGTACAGTACTTGTATAATTAGCTACCAAAAAGCTGGCAGAGTCTAGAACCTTGATGTGGGAATGCATAAAATGAACCTCAGGAGATACTTTGGTAGCAGTAGCTCCAGAGTCCAACAACTGCTGAATGTCCATGACCCTACTTGGTGGGGGAGAGTGTCCAGGAGGAGAGGTAGTGTGTGAGATGGGGGTGGGAAGTGGCATAAGAATGGGCCTAAGAAGAAGAAAAATGATTAGCCATGCTTAAAAATTGGAGCAGACTCAATGGGCCAAAGAGCCTAAATCTGCTCCAATTTCTTAAGGTCTTCCCGAAAAGCATTTCAGGAATGGAAAAACAGTTTTATGAAATACTGTATGAAATTTTTGAAACTCCATTTTGTTGTCTCTTCATGTTTTTTCTTCAGGTACTCGTATATCTTCTGAGCACATTCTGCATCCTCCATCCTATCCTCGACTCTGTATTTCTCCATCTCTCTTTTCATATGCTCCATGGCTTCCTCCAGCTCCTCCACGCTGTACTTTTTACCCTCCTCAAACTTTTTCCTGATCTGCTCAATGATCTCCTTTGCCCTGTGATCCTCAGCCGCCTTCCTCTCCTGCTCCATCTTCTCCATCTCTTCTTTGATCCTTGAGAGTTCCTTTTCCAAAGCTGACAAAAGGGGCAGAGGATGAATTGGTTAGTCCATGCAGAGAGTGGTGAAGGGGTCACATCTCGAGGTGTGTGAGAGACAAGATATTGACAGGGAGCTTCACTCACTGTCCAATCTAAGACAACACACATAAATGCTGGAGGAACTCAGCAGGTCAGGCAGCACCTCTGGATGCTAGACAGTGTTGATGACAAATGAATAGACAGTCAATGTTTCACCAGAGTCCCTATTTCAGGACTGAGATGGAAGATGCTAGAATAAAAAGGGGAGGTGAGGGGAAATATGCGAGCTGAAAAATGATGGGTGAAGCTAGTTGGGTGGGAAAGGTCAAGGGCTGGAGAGGACACAATCTGATAAGAGAGGAGAGCAGACTATAGGAGAAAGGGAAGGAGGAGGGGACTCAGGGGGTAGTAATAGGCAGGTGAGAAGAAGTAAATGGCTGGGGGGGGGAAATAGAGGGAGAAGTGTTGGGAACTTGTTTACCAGAAGGAGAAATTGATACTCATGCCATCATGTTGGAGGATTCCTGGACAGAATATAAGCTATTGGTCCTCCTCCCTGAGGGTGATCTCTTCTTGGCACAAGGGGAAGCCATGGACCAACATGTCGGAGTGGGAATCAGAATTAAAATGTTTGGCTACCGGTAAGTCCCACTTGTGGCAGATGGTGTGGAGGTGCTCGAAAAACTGTCTCCCAATTTACAACGGGTCTCACCAATGTAGAGGATGCTGCATCGGGAACAACAGACACAATAGACAACCCCATCAGATTTGCAGCTGAAGTATTGTCTCAACTGGAAGGAGTGACTGGGGCTCTGAATGGAGATGATGGAGGAGGCATATTGGCAGGTGAGCACTTCGGTTGCTTGCTGGGATAAGTGCCAGGAGGGTGATTATTTGGGCGGGGGTGTGGTTGAATGGCTAAAGGAATCACAGAGGGAGCAATCTCTGCAGAAAGCAGAGTGTGGGTGGGAAAGATATATTTACTGGTAGGACCCCTTTGGAGATGATGGAAGGTGTGGAGAATGATGTGTTTGGGTATCATGAGGTAGTAGGTAACGACAAGTCGAATTTAGCACTATGAAGGCTGTGAGAAGATGGGGTAAGTGCAGATGTTAGGGAAATGGAAGAGAGGAGTGTGAGGTCAGTATCAAAATTGGAGGGTGGGAAATCCCATTCTTTAAAGATGGGCATCACTGTTAAACCTGTTTTTTTAAAAAAAGTAATCTTTTAGATATTTCTCAGATTATTCTTTACAAATATATATGCAAAGGACAACAACTTCTCCTTCCCTATTAAAGTGCTCGTTTTTAAACTGCCAGTACATGGTCCCTGACCACATGTGTGATAGAATGAACTCTGCCCACAACAGGTGGTGGTCCTAACACAGCACCAGGTGTACTGGAGAATGGTGTGGACACACCTCATGAGCTGTGCCATTTCTAAGCTAGAAGTCAGTAGCCAGTGGTGTCTTTTTGCAGGACTAGGATGAGAGGAATCATTGCACAGAACACACAGCAGTCCATTTTCTCACAGTCAATGGAGACCAGCTCACACCCCAACCACACAAGTACCTGCCCCCTTCCAGGGAGAAGCCACTTATAGATGACACATGCAATCCTCTCTCTGTAGCGAGTCTCCTAGAGCCACCAGCTTGTTCCATCTCCAACGCTATCCTAACCAAAGGATCAGTGGTGGAGGAATCCTCAGACACCTCAGGGGAATCTGAGCCTGTTGGTAACCATAGGGAGGGACCCTCTCCACATCAGGTGTCAGACTGAAGGATGGCTTCATTGTTCCTGGCTCTGGAAGTCCATCCAACTACAAGATCGTTATCCTTTCCCATTATCCCGGATGAGCAAAAGATAGCATGTTCCCTTGTAGGTTCAGTAACACACTGTTTCAGAAAGCTATCACAGATGCATTCTCAGTAGTCTTTCTCAAGATTGCCACGGGGAACCCTGCACTACCTGCCCTTTCCCCTCCAGAACAGGTATACCGATTTGGATACTGTTGAGGGGGATGGCTTACCTGGGACAAGCTTTGGCAGCCGGATCTCTGGCACTGAGTCTGCTTCTGCAGTGCAGAAGGGAGGGAGGAAGAAGAGGAGAGCGGTAGTGATAGGGGACTCCATAGTCAGGGATACAGACAGGAGTTTCTGTGGTCATGACAGAGACTCCCGGATGGTTTGTTGCCTCCCGGGTGCAGGGTCAGGGCGGTCTCTGATTGCGTGCACAGCATTCTGAAGTGGGAGGGTGATCAGCCAGATGTCGTGGTACACATCGGTACCAATGACATAAGTAGAAAGAGTCAGGAGGTTCTGAAGAGTGAGTACAGAGAGCTTGGTAGGAAGTTGAAAGACAGGACCTCGAGGGTAGTAATCTCTGGATTGCTGCCTGTGCCACGTGCCAGTGAGGGTAAGAGTAGGATGCTCTGGCAGAAGAACACGTGGCTGAGAAACTGGTGTAGGGGGCAGGATTTCAGATTTCTAGATCATTGGGACCTCTTTCGGGGCAGATGGGACTTGTACAAGAGAGACGGGTTACACCTGAACTAGAAGGGGACAAATATACTTGCAGGGAGGATTGCTAGTGTTATTGGGGAGGGTTTAAACTAGATTTGCAGGGGGATGGGAACCAGAGTGCCAGAGTAGATAGTGGAACGGGGGTAAAAATAAATGATGTTAGTAGTTCATGCAAAGTCGTAAATAGTAAGGTTGTGTGTGGTGGTAACAATCTTCTGAGGTGTGTATGTTTTAATGTGAGGAGTATTGTGGGAAAGGCAGATGAGCTGAGGGCCTGGATTGACACATGGAATATATGTATATATATATATATATATAACACACATCATAGCCATTACTGCAACTCGGCTACAGGAGGGGCAGGACTGGCAGCTCAATGTTCCAGGGTTCTGATGTTTCAGACGTAATAGAGGCAGAGGGATGAAGGGTGGGGGGGGGGGGGGCGGGTGCTAGTCAGGGAAAATATTAGAGCAGTGCTTCAGCAGGAAAGATTAGAGGGCTTGTCTACCGAGGCTATATGGGTGGAGTGAGAAGCAGGAAAGGTATGACCACATTAATAGGGTTGTATTGACCACCCAATAGTCAGCAAGAATTGTAGGAGCAAATCTGCAGAGAGATAACAGACAACTGCAGGAAACAGAAAGTTGTGATTGTAGGGGATTTTAATTTTCCACACATTGACTGGGACTCCCATACTGTTAAAGGTCTAGATGGGTTAGAGTTTGTGAAATGCGTTCAGGAAAGTTTTCTAAATCAATATGTAGATGTACCAACTAGGGAAGATGCAATATTAGATCTCCTATTAGGAGGTGAGTTAGGACAGGTGACAGAAGTGCGTGTAGGGGAACATTGGTTCCAGATATCATAACACCATTAATTTCAACTTGATCATGGATAAAGATAGATCTGATTCTCGGGTTGAAGTTCTAAAAGCGTAGATTGGAACAGTTGCTTGCTGTCTTGAGGCAAGTCAGAGTAAATAAATCCCCAGGACCTGACAGGGTATTCCCTCAGACCTTGAGGGAGACTAGTGTTGAAATTGCAGGGGCCCTGGCAGAAATATTTAAAATGTAGATACCCACGTGTCAGGTGCCGGAGGATTGGAGGATAGCTCATGTAAGTTCCATTGTTTAAAAAAGGCTCAAAAAGAAAGCCGGGAAATTATAGGCCAGTAAGTTTGACATCAGTAGTAGGTAAATTATTGGAAGGCATACTAAGAGGTAGGATAGACAGGGACTTATTAGAAACAGTCAGCATGGCTTTGTGCGTGGTAGGTCATGTTTAACTAATCTATTAGACTTTTTCGAGGAAGTTACCAGGAAAGTGGATGAAGGGAGGACAGTGGATGTTGTATACATGGACTTCAGTAAGGCCTTTGAGAAGGTCCTGCATGTGAGGTTAGTTAGGAGGATTCTGCCGCTAGGTATACATGGAGAGGGAGTACATTGGATTAGACATTGGCTCAAAGGGGAAAGCCAGAGAGTGTTAGTGGAGGATTGCTACTCTGAGTGGAGGCCTGTGACTAGTGGTGTGCCACAGGGATCAGTGCTGGGTCCATTGTTATTTGTCATCTATATCAGTGATCTGGATGATAATGTGGCAAATTGGGTCAGCAAATTTGCTGATGATACAAAGATTGGAGGTGTAGCGGACAGTGGGGAAGGTTTTCAAAGCTTGCAGAGGGATTTGGACCAGTTGGAGGAATGGGCAGAAAAATGGCAGTTGGAGTTTAATGAGGACAAGTGTGAGGCATTGCACTTTGGAAGGTCAAACCAAGGTAGAACATACAAGGTAAATGGTAGGACACTGAGGGGTGCAGTAGAACAGAGGGATCTGGGAGTACAGATACATATTTCCCTAAAAGTGGCATCACAAGTAGGTAGGGTTGTAAAGAGAGCTTTTGGTACATTGGCCTTTATATATCAAAGTATTGAGTATAAGAGTTGGAATGTAATGGTGAGGTTGTATAAGACATTGGTGAGACTGAATTTGGAGTATTGTGTGCAGTTTTGGTCACCTAATTGCAGGAAGGATATTAATAAGGTTGAAAGAGTGCAGAGAAGGTTTACAAGGATGTTGCTGGGACTTGAGAAACTGAGTTACAGAGAAAGGTTGAATAGGTTAGGACTTTATTCCCTGGAGCATAGGAGAATGAGGGGTGATTTGATAGACGTGTATAAAATTATGATGGGTATCGATAGAGTGAATGCAAGCAAGCTTTTTCCACTGAGGCCAGGGGAGAAAAAAACCAGAGGTCATGGGTTAAGGGTGAAGGGGGAAAAGTTTAAAGGGAACATTGGGGGGGGCTTCTTCACACAGAGAGTGGTGAGAGTGTGGAATGAGCTGCCAGATGAAGTGGTGAGTGTGGGCTCACTTTTGACATTTAAGAAAAACTTGGACAGGTACATGGATGAGAGGGGTTTGGAGGGATATGGTCCAGGTGCAGGTCAGTGGGACTAGGCAAAAAAAAAAAATGGTTTGGCACAGCCAAGAAGGGCCAAAAGGCCTGTTTCTGTGCTGTAATGTTCTATGGCTCTATGGTTGCATGGCAGCATTACAGTATAGGGCAATGACCTTTAATATATACATTTCAAACATAAATGACCAGTGAACAATAAAGGATTAATGAGTTAGTATTTATGCTCGAATTTCAATTACATCACATGCTAAGGCCTTCTGTTGTCTCTGCATCTATAACTCTTCAATAAGGATTACCCACTCCTCACTGATGACCCGTACTCCTGCCTCAAATTTACCTACTCCTCTTGGGCATGCCATTCTGGCCTTGCATTTATGTTCTTCGCGAGACCCAACACCAAGCTCTTCTTCATATGAAGATGTCCAAGAACATAAGCACATCCCTCCCTGATCTCACTATGTTTCTGGTGAACAATGAGGTGAAATACTCAGCAGAAATGTCTCACATTTTAAGTTTTCAGACATGAAGAATTAATTTTAAATCTGCAGATGCTCCTTGACCTGAATATTTTGAGCATTTTGTTTATTTTCTTACCAGAGACACGCCTTTGTTCCTCTGTCAGCTTGTTGTCCATCTCCTGTACCTGGTCTAGACGAGACTTTTCCTCTTCCAGGAAACTGTTGAGGACAGCCCACCCCTACAGAGAAGAGAAGATACAATCATCCATATCCAACTCTCTTCCATGACACCAATCCACAAGAGTCCAGAGACAGGCTCTCATCATCAAATGTCTAGTGCTGGGGATTGATATGCAATAAGGGAACTCAACTTACCAATCTACAGGAAATTGGTAAAATTGCAACTGAAAACTATGTGCAATTTATATTGTGGCCTGGATGAAGGCAGAATTTATTTCCTAAATGACACAAGGATAAGTTGCAAGACCGACACATAGCAGTGGCAAAGAGTAGAGAGATATTTTCTGTGAATGAACAAGGATCAGGCAAATCAAGCACAATGTGGGATAATGCAAAATAC
Source organism: Hypanus sabinus (assembly GCF_030144855.1). Taxonomy (NCBI): domain Eukaryota; kingdom Metazoa; phylum Chordata; class Chondrichthyes; order Myliobatiformes; family Dasyatidae; genus Hypanus; species Hypanus sabinus. The sequence continues at coordinate 28,170,142 of NC_082734.1, forward strand.
CATTGTGGCAGAAAGACAAATAGAAGCATATTATCCAAATGGGAAAGTTTATGAAGTTCTGAGATGTAGAGGGATCTGGGTTTCGTAGTACAAGATTTGCAAAATGTTTATGTGCCAGTAAGAGGGAGAGATAGAGCGTGTAACAAAAGTGGAAGGGAAATACTTTAGTTACAGATATATCAGGTTTTGGTGAGATTACATCTGGAGTATGGACAGTATAGGTCTCCTTTAACACTAACACTTCAGTGATGGGCTCCTGGACTGATACCTGGAAGGACATATTACCTTATTAGAGTAGGTAGGACAGATTGGGACTATTCACTTCTGTGGGAAAACACAGAATCAGCAAATGGACTGGATGGTCATGAATTGCAAAGCTGAGTTAGATAAACAGGTAGCTTGATCAATGGAGATATGAAAATAATTTTTTTCCCCTCAATGCAGGATTGGCTCTTGGAACTCTCTCCATTGAAGCACAGTTAAGATTTTTTAAGGGAGAGATTGGATGGCTTTGAAAACCAGTGATGAAAGAATTCTCCCATACTCTGCTCCATTACTGACTCTCCACTCACTGAATCTCCTCCCACAGCCCCAAAGGCACTACCCCCATCACTGACAAATCCTACCACCGAATCTCCTCCACCAGCCACTATAACTGGTTTCCTGATTACAGACTCAATCTACCCAGTTAATCCCATTCCAGATATTACAGAGACTGGATTCACTTTTGTTGGCTGAATGGAAAGAGGCAGAGAGAGGAGTGTTCTGAATTCATGTAAGTCAGAGGAAGGAAAAGCTATGAGAATTGAAAACTAAATGCCTTGCCATAACACACCTCGATCTGGTTCTTGGTCTTTTCTTCATACTCCTTTATGGAATTATCAAGATCCTTCTTCAGCTCCTGGTAACCACCAGATTTCTGATAATGTCCAGATGTCAGGTTTTCCTTAATTGATTCCATTACTTCTTCAAGTTGTGCCTGACAGTGGTCTTGAGACTTTTCCTTGATCTTGGTCATGAGAGACATGTAAGAGGATCTCATTGTCTCCTAGAAGTGAGGGAAAAAAGTACAATAAATGAGGAAACCAAGTATTGTACACTGTCCAGTGTCTCTCAGTGCTTCTCTATAAGGGGAAGATCTGCACAATAACTTTATTTCTGAGTTGCTCTCTCTCAGGGAGAGATCTGTACATTGACCAGTATCTCTCTGTCCATCTCTCTCAGTGGGAGATCTGTACACTAACTATATCTCTGATTCGTTCTCTCTCACGGAGAGATCTGTACACTGACTGTGTCTTGGAGTTGCTCTCTCTCAGGGAGAAATTTGTACTCTGACAAGGAGTGATCTGTATACAAACCAGTGTCTCTGTGCCCCTCTAAGTCATGGAGTAACCTGCACTATCCAGTGTCTCTCAGTCCCTCACTTTCAGGATGATATATCTTTTCTCTCTATTTCTCAGTCTATGTCTGTATGGGTTGGGTCCAGGGACAGGTGTTCAGAGATGAGACAGTTGGTAGTCACTGAACATTAGCAGCTCACCTCCAGCTGCTGGATGTATTTGTCAATGTTGTTGTTCATAGACCTTTTGTGGAAGATACTGAGTGCCTCTATGCTCTTCGTACTGTAATTCTCCATGATTCCGCTCATGGTAAGATCATGAGGTTCTGAGATTTTTTTCATTTCATTGTGATAGAATTTCAGGGCTTCATTTACTGCTGCTTGGTTTTCCACCTCCGCTAATTTAGCGACACTGCTCTCCACACATGGTAGGACCCCATCCGACATCATGCTCACGTATGCCTTGGTCAATTCAGCAAATCCTGTGTGGAATGTTTCGAAAAGTCAGTGCCTGAGGATCTGATCACACCCTCAATTCCCACTCTCCACATCACAACATATTCTTATTCACTTTCAATGGAATCACACCTCCTCCAATTCTCTCTCATCATTCATACACTCAATCCCACTCAGTCTATGCTTCCAACCCTTCCTATTCAAGACCACAGTTGATATTCCCAGTGGGACCCCACACCTTCCCATTCATTCGCAGTGATTTCATGCATTTATTTCTACCCTCTATACTCATGCTGGTATTCCACACCATCCCACTCATTCCCATCTACCTATTCACATTAAGTTCCATTGTACTCACAACAAATGGGATCCAAACTTCTTCCCATAAATGTCCATTGTACTCACTTCCAATGTGATCCCAACCCTTTCCCTTTCACTTCCACTTAACACAATTCCAATGGTCCCTCCCCTTTCCCATTCAATTCCAGTATACAGACTTCCAACTGGATCCCATCACAAACAAGAGAAAATCTGCAAATGCTGGATATCCAAAGAACAGACACAGAATGCTGGAGGAACTTAGCAGGCCAGGCAGCATCTATGGAAAAGGTTGACGTTTAGACTAAAACCCTTCCGTAGGACTGGAGGGAAAAAAAGCTGCAGAGTAGATTTCAAAGGTGGAGAGGGGAGAGAGAAACACAAGGAGAATGGTCTGGGTAAGCATATGATTAAAGTGTTGGAGAGCAGCAGAGATCACAAAGGGGAGCAGTGAGAGAAGGTTTCACTGAACTCACTTCGAAGTAAAGTTTTAAACTTCTCCAGGGTTGGCACCCTGGAAGAGACTTCGCAGAGTAGTAATCAAATCACAAACAGGAGAAAATCTGCAGATGCTGGGTGCTGCTCCAATTGGATCCAACCTGCTTTTCACTCACGCCTGTTACACAAACATCCAATCGATATTCATGCCATCAGGTTGGAGGCTACCCAGGCAGAATATAAGGTGCTGCTCCTCCAACTTGAACGTGGCCTCATCGTGGCAGTAGACAAGGTCATGAACTGACATGTTGGAATGGCAATGGAAAGAAGAATTGAAGTGGGTGGCCACCAGGAAATACCGCATTTTTGGGCAGACAGAGTGAAGGTGCTCATTCTGATGGAATGAGCGTCGATTTCTTGAACATCTGGTTATTTACCAACCTCATCTTATTCATCATTCTCTATCCTTGTTTCCCACTCATAGATTTTCTTCTTACCTGCCCATCACCTCCCTCTGGTGCTCCTCCCTTTCCCGTCTTCCATTCTCTTCTCTCCTCTCCTATCAGATTCCCCCTTCTCCAACCCTTTATCACTTTCACCAATCAACTTCCCAGCTCCCTTCTTCACCACCTCCTCCAGTTTCACCTATCACCTGCCACCTTATACTTGTTCCTCCCCCCACCCAATCTACTCATTCTGATTTCTCCCCTTACTTTCTAGTCCTGATTAAGAGTCACAGTGTGAAATGATGACAGTTTACTCTTTTCCATAGATGTTGCCTGGCCTGCTGAGCTCCTCCAGCATTTTGTGTGTGTTGCTTTGGATGTCCAGCATCAGCAGATTTTCTCATGCTCGGTTAGTGTGTTATACTGAAGAGAGATGGTGAGGTTTTGCCCGGTTACTCACTCCTGCCCGTGACCAGCTGACCCCCAACAACTTTCTTGACTTTCTTGTGGGTGTGAATGTAATTGATGAGGTTCTGCCGCTCTGTAACAAACTCCCCATCCAGATCCTTGTCCTCCAGTTCCTGGAGCTGCTTGAGTTTCTTCCGGAATGTGGGAGTGGGAAATGCAAAGCAGCAACGTGAGGGAAAATGATTGCGGATACACCTGCGGAGTTCATTATATTCCTTGTCCTGCTCACTGGTCTCACCTGTAAAAAAGAACCAGGAATCAGGCCTGAATAACTTAATGAGTCTGCTCTCCCATTCCCAACAAGGCAACTGTTACCCCCAGAACTGTGGGGAGGAACAGGGGAAGGACAGGAAGGAAATAGAGGGGAGACAGTTTGCAAGGTGTAATGGTGAAGAAAAGGATGTGTGGGAGAGGCATCGTCCATTGTAATTGGGTCATGGGTGACTTGTCATAGACGGGAATGATGTGACATATAGGGTAGTTGAGGATCATGTTCATTGAGAGGGGTGTGTGGGACAGTGGCAATCAGCCAATCGGATGAAACTCTGATGGGAAGGAGCATCATCTGGGTGGGAGTGGTGCATTTATACCATCAAACCAGAGGATGGTGTACTTTGGTATCATTATTGGAAGGAATTGTGACGTAATGTGAATGTGAACAGGGCAGGGGGATGCAGAGTCAGTGGGAATGACAGATGTGAATGGGCCATGGAGACCCTGGAGTGTGTAAGAGGTTCTCAAATGTAAGAGGTTGCCCCTTCCTCCACCACCCTCTCAAACATTGAATTCAACCCTGCTCCCTCCATTCTCTGGCCCCTTTCCAAGTTCTCCCTATCTCCTCAGAGACTGGCATTGCTGCATACTCACTGTCCTTCAGTTTCAGGCTGTGCTCCAGGTACTCATTTGGAGTCACATCTTCCCCATCAATGTGCATATCCAGTGTCAAATCACGGAGCACCCAGACAAATTCAGGGAAGAAGCGGACAAATTCCCAACTGTCACAGTCATCGGGCTGGGCCTTCATCTGGATCCGCTTAGACAGTTCAGTCACAAAACTGGGAGCAACATCAAGGATAAAGGAATAAAAGGTTGGCAGGTAAATGGTGAGGAATGTCAGTCACTGTTCAGATCGACTCCTGAGAGAGAGTTACTGAGAGACACTGGTCAGTGTACAGATCTCCCTCTCAGAGAGAGTGTGTCTAAGAGACGCCAGTCATTGTGGAGATATCTCCCCGAGAAAGAGGGACTCGATGAGTAAAAGGCAAAGCTGCTGCTGTTTGAGAATCCTGGATATCAAGGATTATTGTAAATTTGATCGTGGAAAAAGGTGTCTTGATTCAGAAACAGGCAGCTGGGAGAAAGTGAATCGTTGAACTCATATATAGAATGCCAGAGTAAACTCTGTGTGGAAATTTGGAGGGCAGAACAGAGCATGAGGTGACTTTAGCTGGTAAAATTAAGGAGAATTCTAAGTGACACTACAAATATATGAATGAAAGAAGAGTAACATAGGGAATATAAGGCCTCTGAAAGACCAAAATGGAAATGTGTTTGTGGAACTGCTGGAGATGTGTACTGTTCTCAAGCACTATTTCACTGTCACAGTGGACATTGAAGATGAGTACCAGCAAGCACAGTGGGATCTTGGTCAGCTGGGCTCAGGAATGTGAAATGGAATTCAGACAAGCACATAGAGTTATATTGTGGAAGGACTAATCATTGGAGGACTTCTGCATTGAATGTAAGGGATCTAGATACTTCTACATAACAAAAGCACCTTGAAGTGTTGGATCAAGGTTCCCTTAAAAGGGAGTCACAAGTAGAGAGAATGGGGGTGTGTATAAAGTTTTTAGCATGTTGGACTTCATCAGTTAGTAAACTAAATTTGAAGTGGGTGGTTACACTATGATTGTACAAAGTGTTAATGTGGTCACACTTGGAGTACTGTGTACAGTTCTTGTCATGCAGTTATAGTAAGGATGTGATTAAACCAGAAAGAGTGCAAAGAAGCATTTTGAAGGATGTGTCTAGGAGTCATGGAACTGTGAGGATAAACACCTTGGCCTTTATTCTTTGGAGCATAGAAGAATGAGGGGTGGTCTCACAGCTGTAATAAAAATGATGAAGGGCATTGATAGGGTCAGTGGTCTTTGTTTGCTAGGTTGTGGAGAAGAAAACTACAGGATATAGTATTACAGTTAGAGTGAAAGGATTAATAAGAACCTGAGATATTGGTTATGTATACATGAAGGATGTTGAGTATATTGAACGAGCTAGCAGAGAAAGTGGGTAAGGCACATACATTAGACACATTTATGAAGTACGTGGACAGGTATGAAGATGATGAGAATTCATAGGAATATGGGAAAGTGCTGGAAAACGGGATCAGCTTGAGAATACATTTTAGTCAGTATGGTCAAGCATAGCCAAAGGGATACCTTCCCTGTTGTATAACTCAATGACTCTATGATTGAGAGACAGTGATCAGTGTACAGATATATGCCAAAAGAAAGGGACATAGAAATGTGTGTCTGTGCACAAATATCTGTTCCACAAAAACTGATACCCGAAAAAATATAACCATAACAAGTGGATGCTTGATAATACAGAGAAGAAAATAAAGAGGTGTGAGAAATGTTTTATATTGTACACTACCTACACCACTAATAGGTAGGGCTAACTTAAGCAACCCTTCGTAGTCTACACCGCCGAGTATACTTAGCAACGTCTGCGTGGTTCCTGATGCAGGCGATCAACTGTGGACCTGCTAGGGTGGAGGTCCTCGGTGCTGGTTCAGCTGCTCGGCCTGAAGGTGGGACCCAGGTGAGTGCTCTGCCCAAGAAAGAACTTGCCCACCTATCACCACCTCCCAGTCCAGCTGGTGGGGCAAGGCATCCAATCCGACATTTACATGACCTTAACCTTTTCGTCAGGTGACCTTCAGCAATTGGCCTCTGCCTCCTCAGGGACAATGTATTCTATTAATCTTACAACCAAACAATATTAAAAAAACATTCTTTAAAGACAAGGTGATTAATTACTTTTACACAAATCAGCACTTTTGGTTTGCTTTTAGACCATTTAATCAGGTAGACCAAGAATCACATTGTTCTACCCTTATCTAATATCAAGGGTCAATTTGCCCAACATGCAGGTAGACCTTCAAAACAGGACAAACCCACAAATTTCTAAATGTTAACCATTGCCTTGCTGTGTCCATTTTTCAGATCCACACATCTCACCCGTACACTTACCAATACAATATCCCACTGAGAGAAACAGGGGCTGAGAAAAACTTGTCAGCATACGATATCTCCCCAAGACAGTAGGATTGAGAGACATCGGTTGCTGTGCAGATGAGAGAGAGAGAGAGAGAGAGAGAGAGAGAGAGAGAGAGAGAGAGAGAGAGAGAGAGAGACACTGGTCACTGTACAGATATCACCCTGAAAGAGAAGGACTGGGAGACACCAGTGAAGGATACTGTAGGTCTTGCAGGGATCGCTGGTCGATGTTTCTTTGCCCATTGTAAATGAGGATGCTGCTCAGAAGGATAGCCAGCGAATAGATGAAATTATCATTCTTGCTGTCTCCCTGCACGTACAAAGTTTGTAGGATAGATGAACAGTTAGTGAGAACTCTTGCTCTGAGATCAGTCTAATAAATAACCGTCCCATTTTTGGATATTTCCTGCTCGGTGTTTACAGAGATTGGTCTGTGAGGCTTCCCTCCACAGCATCCTTCCTGTCAATACCACCAGTGGCAGATGTATGGCCAAGGGAAGCCTCGCCCAGTGCTCACCACCACAGTGCTGGGGGATATCACACTGTCGTGGTACCTTAACATCATTTTCATTCGGGAGAATGGGATGGGAATTGTGTGGGTGGGACAGAAAACGGAGTGGGTGATGGTCTTGTATCACATACAGTTCAAATGAAAAAGATGGCAGAATTCTTCCCTGAAGCTCAGCATGTACATGATTAAAATGTTAACTAGTTAACAAATTAATAAATTTTTACTTCACATCTAGATTGTGGAGAGAATTTAAACATCCCCATTGCCTGTGGTGGGATTTGAACTCTGGTTTGTGGATCATTCCTGTGGGTTACCCATATGGTAATGAAACCAGTGTTCTGTTATTATCCCAAATAAAAGATAGAATAATAGAATCAATCTGATCAAAAAACTTCTTAGTCAAAAAAACAGGAATATTCTGAAATAAATATAAAAATTTTGGTAAAATCATCATTTTAACTACAAATGTATATGAATACGACCAACAAGTGAAAATGTAAGTGGGCTCCATCTACTAAATGAGTACTTCATAGAGTCCACTAAAGGAGGAAAACCAGCTTTATAAAAATCCTTATTTTTTTTGTAATTCTGACACTTAAATATCCAAAAGAATCTGTAACTTTGAAAGGAATATTATCGTATATAGAGACAAATTCATTTAAAGGAAGTAATTCGCTTTTACTAAAATTTATTTTATATCCTGAAAAATCTCCAAATTTGTCAAATAATTTCAGCAAAGCAGGAATAGATTATTCAGGCTTAGATATATATACCAATAAATCATTAGCATAAAGAGAGATCTTATGCATGGTCTCATTCATAAAAATCCCATTTATATTTATAGTTTCACAAAGAGAAATAGCAAGGGGTTCTAATATTAAGTTAAATAACAAAGGACTTAATGACAGCCTTGTCTTGTCCCCGTGATAGCTGAAAAAGGGGAGACCTACAGTTATTGGTGACAATAGTAGCAACAGGAGCTTTATATATAATTTTAATCCAATTATTAAGTTAATACCAAAAGCAAATTTTTCTAAAACATTAAATAAATATTTCCATTCAACTCGATCAAATGCTTTTTCAGCATCCAAAAATATTACACATTGTGGAGTTTTAGAAGAGGGTGAATATATAATGTTAAGTAATCTCCAAACATTTGAAAAAGAATAACGACCCTTTATAAAGCCTGTTTGATCTTTAAAAATGATTTTACCCAAAATACTCTTCAACTGATTGGCCATTATCTTTGAGAGAATCTTAGCATCAACATTCAGTAATGAGATAGGTCTGTATGAGGCACAATCAGTAGGATCTTTATCCTTATTTGAGGATTAAAGTAATAGAAGCTTCATAGAAAGTAGAGGGTAAGTCAATTTTCACAAAAGAATCTTTAAACATCTCCAACATAGATGGAGAAAGCAGTTTTCCAAATTCTTTTATAAAATTCTACAGGATAACCATCAAGTCCCGGGTCTTACCAGATTGCATTGAAAAAATAGCTTTATGGATTTTGGATTCAGTAATTTGGGCATCAAGAGTTTTTGATCCTCAGCAGAAATATTAGGGAAATCAATCTTTCGTAAAAAGGCATTCATTTCAGAAGAATCTACTGAAGACTGAGATTTATAAAGTTCAGTATAAAAATCTTGGAAAATCTTATTGATTTCTTCATATTCCCAGCCAAGGTACCATCCTTTCTACGAATTTTCAAAATTTGCCTTTTGGCTCCAGCCGATTTTAATTGAAATGCAAGTAATTTATTATTTTTATCTCCAAACAAATAAAATAGGCTCTTTAACTTAAGCAGATAACTTTTGATTGGATGAGTTAATAATAGATTATATAGTGATTGAAGTTCCACCCTTTTCAAAAATAAGTCAATATTAGGGGAAACCGCACAGACATTATCTAAATCTTTAATTTGTTTTGAAATTTTATCTAATTCTGCTTTTGTCTGTTTTTTTTTTTGAGTTTAGCTGAATAAGAAATAATCTAACCACGTAAAAATGCTTTGAATGCATCCCATATAATTAATTTAGACATACCTCCTACATCATTAAAAAGAAAAAAATCTTTTGCCTGGCTTTCAATAAAACTGATAAAATCAGAGTTTTGCAGTAAAGTCTGAGACGTGCCATGGTGAACGGACAAAAATGACATAATCAAATTCAAAGGACAAACTCAAAGGCGTGTGATCAGATATAGCAATAGCGTCATATTCACAGTTTTTAACATTAGGCAAAAGGTGGGGATCAATTATAATATAATCAATCCTCGAATAGTTTTTGTGGACATGCGAAAAGAAAGAATATTCTCTATTATCAGGGTGTAAATGCCTCCATAATTAGATCAACCCAAAATCGATCAAAAAGGAGTTGATAACTTATTATCAGTTGATAACTGATGATTATTTGGGATAATAAAAGACCAAGGATAAGTAAAAGTCATATACAAAAGTTGAAAAAGGACGGAGGTCTCGCTTTGCCTAATCTAATAATGTATTATTGGGCTTTAATTTGCAATATATGTCCTTTTGGTTATATTGGGGTGATAGGAATGATCGGCTAATCTGGGTAGACCTGGAACTGAGAGCTGTGAAACAGTTTTACTTAACTTCGTTATTGGGAGTTGCTCTACCTATACAATTAGCTAAAGTTGCTAATTTAAATTTATATCCTGTGGTTAATCACTCTTTACGTATTTGGCTCCAGTTCTGCAATTTTTTAATTCTATATTTAGTAGTATAATTTATCGTAATTACTTTTTTAAACCTTCCTGGAGTGATCCAATTTTTTGACTTAAATAAAGGTATTAAGTCTTTTTTGGACTTATTTAAAGAAGGCAGATTGATGTCTTTTGAACAATTAGTCGATAAATATTCTCTTTCATAGTTAGACATTTTCTTACAAAAATATTTAAGAAATTTTCCTTATATATTGGAGGCTGACTTGTTAAATACTATTATGAATATGAACCCCTTGATGAAAGGTTCTATTGGAAGAATTTATAATTTATTATTACAATGGGATAAGTGTCCTTTACTTAAGATTAAACAGGATTGGGAGAAAGAACTCAATTTGACTTTTATATGGGAGGATTGGATGCGGATTCTGAAATTGGATAACTCTTCTGTGCTTGTCACTCACTGATTCAATTTAAAATTATGCATCGTTACCATTGGACAAAAGAGAGACTTTCTAAAGTATTTCCCAATGTTGACAAGTATTGTGATAGATGTAAAACTGAGATAGCTACACTGACACATATGTTCTGGTCATGTTCTATATTAAAACCGTTCTGGAAGTCAGTCTTTTCGACAATTTCTAAAGCACTTAGAATCAATTTACAACCTAATAAATTGACTGTGCTTTTTGGAATAATTCCTCAAAATATTCATGGTATTTCTCTGTCTGACCAACATGTTATTGTGTTTGTTACATTGATAGCTAGGAGGGCCATTTTGTTGAAATGGAAGGACATACCTGCTCCTACTTTGTCACAATGGTTCTCTCAAGTGATGCTGTCTCTAAGTTTGGAGAAAATTAGAAGTCAAACCTTTGAACCTTTATTTGATTTTGAGAAGAGATGGGGCTCATTTGCTTGTTACTATCATTTCAGTTAACTGATAGATTTCCTCCGCGATCTAAGTGTAAATTTTGTTTTGATATATGTTTTCTTCTTGTTGGCAGTTTGATGTTTATTTTTAGAAGCTTTCTATGGTTTTTTTTCTCACTTTTCTTGCTTAGTAGGGTTTTTCTTAGTCACAAAAATTTTCAATCTTTAAGATAATTTTTTGAGGCATTGAAAGTGTTGTTACTTTGATGTACCTGTGTATTTTTGAATAATAATAATAATAATAATAATAAGAATAAGAAAAAGAAGAAGAAGAAGAAGATTTGAAAAGAAAGCAGCCAGTCTTCTGAGGAGGGGAATAGTTGAGAGGGAGGGACTGACCTTCTCAGAATCTCCAAGACCTTCAGTGTCCAACAACAGGAGGACCTCATTGGGTCTCTGAGGGAGGGATCGACACCACATCCAGATTCCTTTGGTGTGAGCCTGGACAGATGAATCCACTGAGAATCCTGCAGAGGGAGAGAGACAGAGAGGGACAGAGAGGTACACTTTGCAAGAACATAAGTGGATCTGTGATCTTCCATAGCACAAAGATGTGCAGATTGTGAGTATCCTATCCCTCATTTGTGAGTGAGGGATAGAGTTTGAGAGGAATTGTTGGGAGCATGGGAAGAATAAAATTCGATTGCTGTAGAATTTGTGAAAGAGGACAATTGATGGTCAATGCGGTGTCAGTGTTATAGCAAGTAACTCTAGTCATTATTAATGAGACCAGTGTGTTCTCTGCATTCAAGATATGAGGCAAGCATGCAGTTTAAGTTCCTCAAATTTCTCTAGATCAATTGTCCAAAACAGTGATGGGAACACCAATGTGACACCAGTGGATGTCTCCAGTACATTTCCCACTGTTGACAGCTTGACAATACAAGTGTGCTCTGTGTCCCTGGTCTCAGGATAATTTCTGCAAGACAGATAGTAAACAGAGGTGAAAGGTTAGAGGTGGAAGTTTACAGCCACTGCCCTTACCCTTCTTATCTCCCGCGAGACAGTTCATGAGGTAGGACTTCCCTGTACGAACAGCACCAACCATAACCACAACAACCATTGGAACCTCGATGGACTGGAGGAGCTCTAGAGCCTCTGGGTTCAGCTGCAGCTTCCCGTCTGTGTTATAAACCAGTGGCATGGGTATCCCCATCTTCTGTTTGTTGTCATCTGACTGTCCATTTGAGAAATAGCTACAAGGTCAGAGCAAGAGAATCACACACAGATTGAATAAGAGTAAATGTTAATCTATAGTATATACCAGCCCCCAATACCACGTATTGTATCCCTGCCTCCACATCGTTGCTGGGGATTTGTTAATTTATATCTACTCCCTCTGAACACCTGGAATAGATTAAGACCTATAATTCACTCTTGGGAATCTGTTATTCAACATATTAAGTCCCCAGATCCCTGCATTAAATTCAAGCCTCTAAAGCAGTCCCAGTGATCTGTTTAATACAGAAAGTTCCAAACCCCGGGATTACTCCTGGGAATCTACTGCTGTACAATATAACACCCCAAAGAACCCTTCTGCTACACACTCCAAGGGATCTGTTGTGATATTGTCATGGTCCTGACTGAATAGCGGCAGGCCTCCAAGATCCAGCGCTCCAATTCCCTGGAGTATGGTTATCGGCCACTGTCCCTCAGACACTCAGACTGCCAATTATTGCCTGCCACATTCCTTCATGGAAGGTCTGTACTTAAAAGCCTCCTGCTGAGCACTCAGTGCTCAATCATAGGAGTTCCATTTGTAGTACTACTGTTTATGATTTTGCCTTTGGATTTTGTTTGTATCATCTTGTTTATTTTGAGTCTGAAATAATTCTGGACCTTTCTCTGCACTTGGGTTAACCACCATCCACATGTCTCATGTTACAGCATGATTGAGACATCATGAACTCAGGAGACTATGAATGTCTGCAAACCACATTGGCCTACTGGGAGCAACTGTAGGGAGACCTGACAACATGCGTTGGGAAATCCTCACCACTCTCCAGAAACTCTCATACTCCAGTAGGCAGGATCCAATTTCGGTCGGAGTGACTGCCAATTCCAGGAATATTCATGCTTGAGACTCTGTCAATAAATATTTATCCCCCATCAGGAAGGTCTCAGAGCCCCCTGCTTGTCTCTTGACAAGAGAACCATCCAATTCTCCTCCACCATCTCCCTCCTCTGTCTGACAGAACTGGTCCTCACCCTGAAATTATTTCCTTCAGCTTCTCCAGTTTGCAGTTCCTGATGTTTACAGTACTCCATGTGACCACACTAATGCTTTGTACAAATGTAGTGTAATGATCCAGTTCAAACTTAGTGCACTAACTGATGAAGGCCAGTATGCTAAAAAGTTTTGATTTGCTAAGAATGCTCACAGGAAGATAATCTCAGGGTTGCATGTGGTGACATGTATATACTCTGATAATGCATTCACTTTGAATTTTGAACTCCCACTTTCTCTGAACCCAAGGGGTAGCTATGGGCACTGGTATGGGCTCAAGCTATGCCTGCCTCTTTACCATCTATGTAGAACAGTTTTATGTTTGAAACCTTGCCCATTTTACTCCCCAACTCTTCCTCCGCTACTTTGATGACTGTGTTGGTGCAGCTTAGTGCACCCATGCTGAACTCAGCAATTATATCTATTTTGCTTCTAACTTCCACACTGCACATAAATTCACTTGGTCCATCTCTGACACCTCCCTCCACTTTCTTGATCTCAATATCTCCATCTCTGAAGAGAAAGTCGACCGATACTTTTAATAAACCTATGCATTTTCAACCATAATTTTCTGGAGCGGTGGAGGCTGGGAGGAGATCTGACAGAGGTTTACAAGATTATGAGAGGCATATATAAAAGAGATAGGGAGTAGACAGGTTTGAAAAAGGGGACATAGGTTGAAGGTGAGGGTGGTAGTTTCAAAGGATATGTGGGGTGTAGGTTTGTTACTGAGTGTGGTGGATGCAAATACATTTGAGGTTTTTAAGAGAGATTTAGATAAGCACATGGATGGAAGGAAGATGGAGGGATATAGACATGGTGTAGGTAGGAGGTGTTGAAATTAGTGTTTGGGTATTTTTGATTTGCTTTCTAGCTGGTTCAGCACAACATTGTCAGCTGAAGAGCCTGTTTCTGTGCAGTACTGTTCTATACTCATTTTAAAAATGCCTCTTTTAAAAATAGTATTCCCTTTTCTCAGTTTCTTTTCCTCTGCCTCATCAGTTCCCAGGATGTGGCTTTCCATTCTGGGACATCAGAGATGTTCTCCTCCTTTTAAATTTGGAGTTTCCTTCCCTTTATTATTGATGCTGCCCTCACCCATATCTCCACTTCTCTTTCATCCAAGCTCACCCCATTTTCCCACTGCCCTAATAGTGAGAGAATTCCTCTTGTCCTTGCGTACCACCCCATCAGCCAGAGTATCCAACACATTATCCACTGCAACCTCTACTAACTTCAAAGGGATCCTACCACTAAACATATCTTTATCTTCTCCCCTTCAATTTCTGCAGGATCACTCCCTCTGTGATTCCCTTGTCTATTCCTCCCTCCCCAGCAATCTCCCTGAATGCATTTTGTTTCCCTGCAAGTGGCCCAAGTGCTACACATGCCCAAACATCTCTGCCCTCACTTCTGTCTGTGGTGGCCAGAGCCATCATGTTTGCTGTTGTGTGATGGGGCAGCAGGTTGAGGGAGGGTAGCAGACACCAACAAAATCAATAAACTCATTTGTAAGGCCAGTGATGTTGTGGGGGATGGAACTGGACTTTCTGACAGTGGTGTCTGAAAAGAGGATGCTGTCCAAGTTGCATGCCATCTTGGACAATGTCTCCCATCCACTCCATAATGTACCAGTTAGGCACAGGAGTACATTCAGCCAGAGACTCATTCCACCGAGATGTAACACTGAGCGTTATAGGAAGTCATTCCTGCCTGTGGCCATCAAACTTTACAACTCCTCCCTCAGAGTGTCAGACACCCTAAGCCAATAGGCTGGTCCTGGACTTATTTCCACTTGGCATAATTTACCTATTATTATTATTTAATTATTTATGGTTTTATATTGCTATATTTCTAGACTATTCTTGGTTGGTGTGGCTGTAATGAAACCCAATTTCCCTTGGGATCAATAAAGTATGTTTGTCTGTCTGTCTGTCTGTCATTCAGGGCCATAAACAGTCCTTCCAGGTGAGACAACACTTCACCTGCAAATCTGTTGAGTTTGTAAATTGTGTCCACTGCTCCCGGTGTGGACTCCTCTCTGCTGGTGAGACCCATTGTAAATATGATGATGACTTCATTGAGCACCTCTACACCATATGCCAGATGTGGTACTTTCTGGCGGCCAAACATTTAAATTCCAATTCCCATTCCTGTTCTGACAAATCCATCCAGGACATGCTCTTGTGCCAAGATGAGGCCACCCTCAGGGTGGAGGAGCAAATACTTTTTTTCATCTGGGTATCCTCCATCCTGATGGCATGAATATCGATTGCTTTCTTTGAGCCTATTATTGGGATTCCACAAACTATTTTGTCTCTGACTAGTGAGTCTCTCAAGTTTCCAAAGTCACAGGACTAACTCAGTGTGTGAAGCCCAGCTAAATATTGGTCAAAGCTAATATTTTCTTTCTTTTCATAGGAGAAGAACATGTATCTCTCAAACATAATTTTTTTACTTGGGACAAAATTCTCCCCAAATTTTGTCATCAGAGTGTCCGATTTAAAGTTTGCCTCATCAACTCGAAAGCTGTTGTAGATGTCCAAAATATCTTTAACAATTATATGTCGAAAGATAGATGCTTTCCATTTTTCCTCTTCCCCTCTGACTCTACTCGCCCCTAAATATATACTGAATTTTTGTTTGAAGCGTTTCCTGTTATAGAGTCATAGAGAAGTACTGCACAGAGTAGACCCTCCTAGTCCATGCAGAAGACATTTAAATTGCCTACTCCTATCAACCTAACTGGGATTATTGCCCTCCATCTCCTTACTATCAATGTACAAATCCAAACTTCTCTTAATCTTTGAAATCAAGCTTGCATGTACCCCTTGGTCAGGTAGTTCATTCCACACTCTCACAACCCTCTGAGTGTAGAAGCTTCCTCTTATGTTCCCCTGAAAGCTTACCTTTCACCCTTAAGCCATGTCCTCTAGTTGTTGTCCCACCCAACCTCAGTGGAAAAAGCCTTGCAGATTTTACAAACCTCTTTCAAATCTTCTCTCTGTTTTCTATGTCTATCTATCTTCTATCTGCACAGTCCTAAATTATTTAATTGTAATGCTCTGGTTAAGATTTGTACTGCTGTGCTGTGAGGTATTTTTATTTAAGTAATTTTCTGCAAAATCACTGTGTCCTGTTAATAATAGTGTTTTGTCTTTGGCGCATGAGTAAAGTAATACCCCTGACTTCTCTGGAAATGAGCTCCACCGTTTACGTGCACATTGCACTGGATGAACTGTAATCAGCCCAGTTAATTTTCTTTTCCTTTTCTATAAGTTTGTGTTCGAGACCCGGTGAGAGGGTTACAGTTGTAGGGGTCTTCAGGCATTCGGATGCTGTGTGAATGCTTGAATACTGTATAAGGATTCATTAAGTGCTTTATTTGTGTGCTAAGCCAGTGTTTAAACTGGTGCTTGTGGAAAGTGAGGTGCATCTTAATTAAAGTACTTTATTATGGTTGCTGTGGGGCTTAATTTTTGATGCAATTCAAAGAATATATCCTCAAGCAATGCTTTTGTTGTGTGCAGGGTCGATATTCAAATTCCCAATGAACTGCTACTTAGAGTGCTGTGTTCTGTAAAAGTAGGGAAAGTTACACTGATTGAATGGTATTTTTACCAATCGGCTGGTATGGATGTCGCGTTAGTCCAGACTTGTCATGGTCCGGTCCGTGAAATCTGTATTCCAGTTCAGATCCGGTCCATTTCATCCGTATTCCAGGTCTTCTGTTTTTTCCCTTGTTCTGTTGGGTGCCTTAATTGAGGCACCTGATTTGCAATTTGGACTGGCACATAAATACCTCTGCAAACCAGGGATTCCCTGGTTTATCTCTCTCCCCTCCCTTCTGAATCTCTGGCAATTACTTCAGCAGTGTATCTTGACAGTTACTTCGGCACTAACCTTCATCTGTTACTGTTGCCCGCTATCTTGCCTGCAACCTTGCCTGTGTCCTCGCCTGTATCATCATCAAATTCAACCACCTGAGTGAGTCCAGAGCCTT
Source organism: Hypanus sabinus (assembly GCF_030144855.1). Classification (NCBI taxonomy): domain Eukaryota; kingdom Metazoa; phylum Chordata; class Chondrichthyes; order Myliobatiformes; family Dasyatidae; genus Hypanus; species Hypanus sabinus. Next base: position 28,187,244 of record NC_082734.1, read on the forward strand.
GCCACACCAAGATAAGGAACTATCTACCATTGAGTTTGGAACTGTCTCTTTGTGTCCCTGTGTTTAGCATCCGTGTCAAAGAAGAGTCCCGGCTCTACGTCCTGTCCCCAAGGAGGGTTCCTGACTCTGTGTGGAGCCCCAGCCCTAAGTCCTGTTCTGAAGAAGGGATCCTGGCTCTGTGTTCCGTGTACAAGTCCAGGCCGTATGTCCTGTTTCCAAGAAAGGGTCCCGGCTCTGTGTTCCTGTGCTCAAGTCCAAGGCTGTGTTCCTCTGTTCCAAGACCTAGTCTAGGCATCGTGTTTCAGCCCTGTCCAAGTCAGAGCTTCGTGTCCTTATCCGGTCCATGTTCTTCACCCAGCCCGGGAGTTCCTTGCCCAGACCGGTGCTGGAGATTCCTCGTTCTGTGCTGCAAGCCACATCCAAGAACCTTGTCCAGTCCAAGCCAAGGCTTTGTATTCCCAGTACTATCTTGTGTCTAGTCTGATCCTAGTCCTGAGTCCTCGCCTGTATCTGGGTTCCGAGCCTGAGTCAAGACCCATGCTCTGGATCCCTGTCCAGTCTCTGGCTTGGAGTCCTAGTCCAGGCTCCTAGTTACGAGTTTCTTGTCCAGGTCCCACTTTCCTAGTTTGAGTCCTAGCCCAGGCCGGGTGTCCATGTCTTGTTCAGGGCCCATGTCCATGTCCAGCGTCGTTTCCACTCGACTTCTCTTGCTTTCTGGATCATCTTAGTACTGTTCCCAGTACTTCAATGTGTGTGTCTTGCATTTGAGTCTGCTCCCAGTGCCCCCCCTTGCAACAAGATTACCAGTGACGTGATTGAAGTCGCGCTGCCCAGTGGGGTAGGGACGGGGCCATGGTCAGTTCATATCTCTGGAGAGGCGGGGGAATGTGGCTGATGGTGAAGATTTTAAAGTCAAGTTGTTCTCATTTCTGTGAAGTGAGGGAAAGGGGTTGTCCGATGTGAGAAGTTCTCATTGGCTGAAAATGTTTTCTGGAGTTACGCCTGCAACTGATGGGGAAGACAAATATGGGGCTTTGGCTGCACTGCTTGTATCACAAAAGGGGCATTCAACTGTCTGAGAGAAATTGTTAGAGGGTGTACGAAGTTGTGAAGGGAGCGCTGTCACGTGACATGATTGCTGCATGTATTCGAATGACCCACAAGATGCACCCTCCTCCATATTTTACCGAGTTACTCAGAGAAGTTAGAGAGGGGGAAACACGACTGAGAAATGGAACATTTCCGAAAGCTGAGTAATGTCTTCAGAGCACAGCAGGCCAGGTAGCATCTATAAAGAGAAGCGCTGTTGACGTTTCGGGCCGAGACTCTTCATCAGGACTAACTGAAAGGAAAGATAGTAAGAGATTTCAAATCTCTTACTATCTTTCCTTTCAGTTAGTCCTGATGATAGGTCTCAGCCCGAAACGTCGACAGTGCTTCTCCTTATAGATGCTACCTGGCCTGCTGTGTTCCACCAGCATTTTGTGTGCGTTTGAATTTCCAGCATTTGCAGATTTCCTTATGTAATGTCTTCAGAGGTAGCTTCTGAGGCTAAAGTGACCCCTGATGCCACAGACAGAGATTTTGAGGAATAAGGTGAAAACCATTCAAGCTGATCTGACTGGATAATGTTTCAGCTAAACATGACACCTATGTTGAGAACCATGACCCACCTGTTGGACCTGCAATGCTGCTGAAAAGGGTGTTTTGGCAATAGAGCGACCAGTACTTTCTACTGCAACCGTTGTCAGGAATGGGGGCCAGATGGACCCAAACGCAGGACGCAGACACTGAGGTACTAGGGGGAGGACAGGATGGGGATGCCATGGTATGTAAGGGTAGAGCTGGGGTTCAGGTAGATAGAGAGTCAGGCAGACAGAGCGGTGCGGGCTCCCGGAGTTCGGGCAGGTGTGGGGCACAGTCCATGGGAATCGAAGTGAGTCAAAGGTAAGAGTCCCTACGACAGGCCGCATGGATCCCAGGCAGGGCTGCCTGCCAGGCGGAAAACATGGAGGCCTGGGCCAGACGCGGACACCTGGGCAGGTGCGGGGCACAATGCTTAGGGAGCAATAGGTGGAAGGGGCAGAACCCCTGCCGGGCAGTGGCAATCTGACCGGAACTGCCGGATGGAAGCAACGGGTAGGAGGGTGCAGAACCCCCGCCGGGCAGCGGCAGTCTGGCTGGACCTGCCCGACGGAGGCAACGGGTAGGACACTGGGTCCAAGGTGAACAGCAGGAGTACTGTGATACACTGGTAAATTGGGAAAGGCAACCAACAGCGTGGCAGTGCAAGCAAGGAGAATAAGGCAGAAACGCAGGACCATCGCAAGAGAAGCAGGGGAACAAGACCAACCAGATGGAGCATATACAGAACAGTCCAGCAACCAGGGCAGAACAGGATTTCAAGCTGGGTGGCAACCAGGGCAGAACAGGATACAGGACAAAATGACCACCCACCTGGTCCCAGTCCCAAGGCCCCTTATAAACAACTGCAGCTCAATGAGTCACAGGTGTGCCTCCTTGAGCCAGGAGGGTCCTAACTAGTTCACGGGTGATGGGAGGGACAACTGCAGGACCCAGTGTCTGGAGCACTCGGACTGGATTGAGACCTGGAACATGGATTCCGGACCGGACCGGACCCTTACGACCATAGAAAAGATTGATACTTCATGCAAGACTGTGTGGGACAGGAAAATCTTTGGAAAGTAAGTCAGCGTTCAATCAAACAGAGGAGAAGAAGCAATATGGTGGGACCTAGTAAAAGACTGGCCTGACATTCCAATCAGTGTATTAAAGGCAAAACGCTATTCCTGAAGGATTCTGGAACCAATCTCTGATGCATCCATTCTGATTGAAGGTGTCGATGCTGGAGCCATACTTGAGGCATGTTCTCAAGGTTTTATTTCAGCACTTTTCTGCAAAAGCAGAGTGTCCTGTTAATAATAGTATTTTTTGTTTTAGCTAACGATAAAGAGCCATGTTGTCCAACTTAGGAATGTTGTGTCAGCCAATCAGGTATGCCTTTGTACGTGTTGTAACTTTCTCCCCAGTGGAAGATGCGGGAGAGCTGGATAAGGTCAAATGGCTCTCCACTTCCTCTCTCCCTCGATGACCAAATTGCTGAGGGCTCTAGCCAAAGAACGGGCTGTGAATCTCCTACATCCAACCTCCATTGGGAAACACCTTGCTCCCCACCCAGCCTGCTGACAGTTGCTGACCAGTCCTGCATAGTTGGAGAGCTACCTTTCAAAGGCCTCTTCCTAGCGATCTTCCCATGGGACTGTCAGCTCCAGCAGCACCACTTGCTTGGTAGACTCAGACTCAAGGACAATGTCTGGTCACAGGGTGGTGGCTGCGATATGGTTGGGGGACTTCAGCTGCGTTTGAGGTTCATCAACAGCTGCCAGTCCCTTGCAGAGGTCAGGATACCTGCAGATGTTCTTTTAACCAAATAAACCATATAACAATATAACAATCACAGCACGGAAACAGGCCATCTCGGCACTCCTAGTCTGTGCCGAACTCTTAATCTCACCTAGTCCCACCTACCCGCACTCAGCCCATAACACTCCACTCCTTTCCTGTCCATATACCTATCCAATTTTACCTTAAATGACACAACTGAACTGGCCTCTACTACTTCTACAGGAAGCTAATTACACACAGCTATCACTCTCTGAGTAAAGAAATACCCCCTCGTGTTTCCCTTAAACTTTTGCCCCCTAACTCTCAAATCATGTCCTCTCGTTTGAATCTCCCCTACTCTCAATGGAAACAGCCTATTCACGTCAACTCTATCTATCCCTCTCAAAATTTTAAATACCTTGATCAAATCCCCCCTCAACCTTCTATGCTCCAATGAATAGAGACCTAACTTGTTCAACCTTTCTCTGTAACTTAAGTGCTGAAACCCAGGTAACATCCTAGTAAGTCGTCTCTGCACTCTCTCTAATTTATTGATATCTTTCCTATAATTCGGTGACCAGAACTGTACACAATATTCCAAATTTGGCCTTACCAATGCCTTGTACAATTTTAACATTACATCCCAACTTCTGTACTCAATGCTTTGATTTATAAAGGCCAGTGTTCCAAAAGCCTTCTTCACCACCCTATCTACATGAGACTCCACCTTCAGGGAACTATGCACTGTTATTCCTAGATCTCTCTGTTCCACTGCATTCTTCAATGCCCTACCATTTACCCTGTATGTTCTATTTGGATTATTCCTGCCAAAATGTAGACCCTCGCACTTCTCAGCATTAAACTCCATCTGACAACGTTCAGCCCATTCTTCTAACCAGCATAAATCTCCCTGCAAGCTTTGAAAATCCACCTCATTATCCACAACACCTCCTACCTTAGTATCATCGGCATACTTACTAATCCAATTTACCAGCCCATCATCCAGATCATTTATGTATATTACAAACAACATTGGGCCCAAATCAGATCCCTGAGGCACCCCGCTAGTCACCGGCCTCCAACCCGATAAATAATTATCCACCACTACTCTCTGGCATCTCCCATCTAGCCACTGTTGAATCCATTTTATTACTCCAGCATTAATACCTAACGACTGAACCTTCTTAACTAACCTTCCATGTGGAATTTTGTCAAAGGCCTTGCTGAAGTCCATATAAACTACATCCACTGCCTTACCCTCATCAACATTGCTCGTAACTTCTTCAAAAAATTCAATAAGGTTTGTCAAACATGACCTTTCACGCACAAATCCATGCTGGCTACTCCTAATCAGATCCTGTCTATCCAGATAATTATTAATACTATCTCTAAGAATATTTTCCATTAATTTACCCACCACTGATGTCAAACTGACAGGTCTATAATTGCTAGGCTTACTTCTAGAACCCTTTTTAAACAATGGAACCACATGAGCAATACACCAATCCTCCGGCACAATCCCTGTTTCTAATGACATCTTAAAGATCTCCGTCAGAGCTCCTGCTATCTGTACACAAACTTCCCTCAAGGTCCTGGGGAATATCCTGTCAGGACCTGGAGACTTATCTACTTTTAAATTTCTTAAAAGTGCCGGTACTTCCACCTCTTTAATTGTCATAGGTTCCATAACCTCCTTACATGTTTCACACACCTTACACCATTCAATATCCTTCTCCTTAGTGAATACCGAAGAGCAGAAATCATTCAAAATCTCTCCCATCTCCCTCAGCTCCACACATAGCTGACCACTCTGATTCTCTAAGGGGCCAATTTTATCTCTCACTATCCTTTTGCTTTTAGTTTAACTGTAGAAACCTTTCGGATTCACCTTTACCCTATTTGCCAAACCAACCTCGTATCTTCTTTTAGCTTTTCTAATCTCTTTCTTAAGATTCCTTTTACATTCTTTATATTCCTCGAGCAATTCCTTTACTCCATGCTGCCTATATCTATTGTTGACATCCCTCTTTTTCTGAACCAAGTTTCTAATATCCCTTGAAAACCATGGTGCTTTCAAACCTTTAACCATTCCTTTCAACCTAACAGGAACATAAAGATTCTGTACCCTCATAATTTCACCCTTAAATGACCTCCATTTCTCTATTACATCCTTCCCATAAAACAACTTGACCCAATCCACTCTCTCTAAATCCCTTTGCATCTCCTCAAAGTTAGCCTTTCTCCAATCAAAAATCTCAACTCTAGGTCCAGTCCTGTCCTTCTCCATAATTATATTGAAGCTAATGCTATTGTGATCACTGGACCCGAAGTGCTCCCCAACACATACATCTGTCAGCTGACCTATCGCATTCCCTAACAGGAGATCCAACACTGCCCCATCTCTAGTTGGTACTTCTACGTATTGTTGCAAAAAACTATCCTGCACACATTTCACAAACTCTAAACCATCCAGCCCTTTTACAGAATGAGCTTCCCAGTCTACGTGTGGAAAATTAAAATCTCCCACAATCACCACCTTGTGTTTACTACAAATATCTGCTATCTCCTTACACATTTGCTCTTCCAACTCATGCTCCCCATTAGGTGGCCTATAATACACTCCTATCAGTGTTACTACACCTTTCCCATTCCTCAATTCCACCCAAATAGCCTCCCTAGAGGAACTCTCTAATCTATCCTTCCAAAGCACCGCCATAAGATTTTCTCGGACAAGCAATGCAACACCTCCTCCTCTGGCCCCTCCTACTCTATCACACCTGAAGCAACTAAATCCATATTTAGTTGCCAATCACACCCCTCCTGCAACCATGTTTCACTAATAGCTACAACATCATAATTCCAGGTATCAATCCACGCTTGAAGCTCATCCACCTTTCTTGCAATGCTCCTAGCATTAAAATAGATACATTTAAGATACTCTCCACCTCCTCCTCTCTTTTCATCCCTAACAATGCCTTCAAATTTATTATCCTTTTCTTTCTTCTCCCCTACATCTTCGGGCTGAGCGCATCCCTTCTCCATCACCTGCCTTTCCACCCTCACACACTGTCTACTTACTTGCTCTACTGAGAACCTCCTCTCCCATAGTTTCCTCAAATTGATTCCTGCCCCCCCCCCCATCTTACTAGTTTAAAGTCTTCCCTGTAGCCCTAGGAAACCTCCCCACTAGGATATTGGTCCCCCCCCAGGATTCAAGTGTAACCCGTCCTTCTTGAACAGGTCACGCCTGCCCCAGAAGAGGTCCCAATGATCCAGAAACTTGAATCCCTGCCCCCTGCTCCAATCCCACAGCCACGCATTCATCCTCCACCTAATTCCATTCCTACTCTCACTGTCGCGTGGCACAGGCAGTAATCCCGAGATTACTACCTTTGCGGTCCTTCTTCTTAACTGCCTTCCTAACTCCCTATACTCTCGCTTCAGGACCTCTTCCCCTTTCCTACCTATGTCACTGGTACCTACATGTACCACGACCTCTGGCTCCTCACCCTCCCACTTCAGGATATCTTGGACGCGATCAGAAATGTCCCGAACCCTGGCACCAGGGAGGCAAATTACCATCCGGGACTCCTGATCACCTTCACAGAACCGCCTGTCTGAACCCCTTTTGGTGGGTATTGGCTGCTCCCCAGCTCTGACAAAGGGAATGGCCTGCTTGGAGGGTCAAGACCACTTCGCCCACTCAACTCCTGCACTGATGACTTCAGCGATGGTCTTCAGGACCTGATCATGCCTTCATCGGTACCGTCCCTCACCAAGCGACTTTGTGCAGCCGCTGAGGATGTGTTCCAAGGTTCCTCTCTTGGAGCACAGTGGGCATGCAGATGACTCTTTTTTGCCCCATCTGTTCAGGTTTGATGGGCTTGGAATCACATCGTACACTGCCTGGATGAGAAATTGGATGCAGTGTGGCTCGGCTTTCCAAAGCTCAGCCCATGTCACTTTCCTCTCAACCACATTCTCTCATCTTGTCCAAGCTCCCTGTTGCTTCATTCCCACCGCCTTGCACGTTTTCGTCTCCTCCACTGCTGCTCTTACCTCCTCCTGAACTAGATGGCGCCTTTCCTTCCCTCTGATGGTGTCCATTTGGGAGTTGGAAATGATCCTAACCCAGCTCGGCATCATGTGACCACTCCCACCAGCCTCGCCTCTGCTTCCTGAACAGCTCCCCTGCCCTTCACTTCCTGCCAGTCCTCACTTGGATCCCTGCTCTAGGCACCTTCGGATCACTTGAGTCCCTATACTGTACCGCTCCTGTACTGCACTATACCATCGGAATCCGGAATGATGAAGAAGCAAAAATGTTTTTCAAAAATATCGGCTTTTGTGCTGTGTGGTTTCACTGTGACAGGAAGTTTTCTGGTCTTTGGAGAAGAGCCAAACTGCTCTTTATTGTATTTCCATCCTCCTACCCTGTTGAAAGTGAGTTAGTTCAGTGTAGTGAACCGCATACTCTCACAAAACAAAAACAGAAACCGCTTGGACATTGTTAGGCATGGGGATTTAAAGCTTTGTTGTCACAGCTTGAACCAGATATTTCAAATTTTACTAAAAACCATGAAGCTCAAGGATCATATTGATGTTGATGTTGCTGTACCGCGCATAGTTTCTGTGTAATCTCGGTTTAAAGATAAAAAAAATTAAAGCAGAATAATTTTTCTCATGCTGGCATATGGAAAACATGTTTTTACATTATTGGGGCCCGGAAAGAGGGACGTTGGCAAGTATGAAAGTGCTTTAGAGCGGAGATGGGCTAGTAAAGGTTAGGAAACATTGACTTAGATTTTCCGTAAGAAAATATTTCATGCTTCTCTCACCTGAGTACACGGAACATCGAAGCAACTCGCTCTCTTGCCGGCAGCTTCTCTCCGTCGGAACCTAGAATCGAAAGTCAATCGAAAGGGGAATTTACTGCTGAAATTCTCTCTCCCGAAACTTCCGTGTTGTGCTGCTATTCGTGTTGGCATACTGTGTGCGCTGATTGGTTGAGTGTGAGAGTGTAAGAAAGAGTTTGGTTGTAGCGTTTGTTTGTTCCGTTTTCGTTTGTTAAGTTTTAAATTTTGAACGCAGCTACTTTTATAACTTGTGTTTCGTTGCCTTACATGCGTCGCAAAGGATATCCCCCTATAATTACTATATACTATACTATATATAATTATATAGTAGGGAAGTTGTTGTAAGCCTAACATGGCGGCACGAAGAATCTCTTCGCGGTAGAGTTTTCTGGCGGAAAATGCTAATCGATCAGGGGACGCATATCTAGAAGGTCCAAGCACACACTAATTGTGCGGCATTATCTGGTACCCAGGGAACAAAGTAGTAGTATAAACAGTAGTTTACTTTTAAGAATTAAAACAGATACACCATTAATCTTCAGTAGTTATTCCCTCCCTCCCGCTCGCCCCCCCCCCCCCGGAGGTATAATAATGTAGCCTCTGCAATGCCAGTCTTGCCTTGTGTTTGGACTCGCGGACAGTTGCTCCCTGAAGAGTTTATATGCTAGAAATGCCAGCTAAGCCGATACCTCGGGAACAAGGTTTGTTTGAACGTGAGAAGGGGGTTGCTGACCTGCGATGTTGTAGAGAATTGGCAGATGTCCTGTAGGGAGGTAGTGTGCACCCCAAGAGAACCACGGGTTGAGACTCCAGACCAGAAAGAGAGGTAGGTGACCGTGGGAAGGAAGCGCAGGGTATAAACTGCACACTGTCCGGGTGCATCATCTCTAGACTTGGAAGTGTTCAACCATTTAGAACATCTATCAATGCCGGGCAAAGAACATGAAATCTCTGAGATGGTAGGCAGAACAGAGGAGCCCAACAGGCTCCTAATCGTAAACCAAAACCTCGTAAATAGATAGTTGTGATAGCAGGGGACTCAATTGTCAGCGGGGTGAAGAATCAGGTGTGTACTGACATGGAGTCTCACATGGTCTGATGCCTACCTGGAGCCCAATTAAGAAACCTCTCTGGATGTGTAGATAAGCTCCTGACCAGAGCTGGGGTGGATCCAGTTGTCATTGTCAACATCGGAACAAATGACATGGGGAAGGGCAGGCAAATTTAAAGAGTTAGTTGGGAAGCTTAGGGACAGAACTGACAAGGTGGTCTTCTCAGAAGTTCTTCCTGTGCAATGCCAGGTAAAATGGAGGAGATTAGAAGATTTAACGTGTGGCTCAAATCATGATGTATGTTAGAAGGGCATAGGTTTATGGGATATTGGGATGCCATTTGAAGCAGATGGAATCTGTACCAATGGGATGGGTTGCATTTGAACCGGAGGGACACTAATGTACTGGGTAGGCTTATGCTTCAGTGAATTGAGGACTGCTTCAACTAGGAAATAGGGTGGGACTGGTGCATTCCCCGGGAAATGTTTCACTGCTAATGTAATGTGTTTTTTTTCCCTGTATCATCAATGTTTGGGTTATAGCTACAGATAAGGAGGGCTTTGGAATGTCCATCGTCCAATGAAGTGAGTGTTTTTTCCCCTGATGTGTGCCTGCGACCAAGGTGATCTGGATCTTTTGTTTGGCGGAAGATGAAGAGAGAAGATGCCAGAAAGGAGAGGTCACAGTTACTAGGAAGGAGTGCACTTGGAATGGGGCCAGGAGTCGATGAACCCTGGGAAATTTAATGGAGGACCAGCGGAAGGGAAGGAAAAGGAGGTTTTGCATCCCAGATTTCAGACATTTGGCGGGGCCAGAGACTGTCTTCCCTAGACTAATGCCACCAGCTAAACCTGAGGGATACAATTGTGGGGGCTCATCCAGGATTGATTTTGTTGGATGCCCTGAGCATTGAACCAGTGGTTTGTGAGTTTAAGTCAGTGCTGAGCTATTGTCCAGTAAAGTGAGTACCATACGTGGGTATGGCTGCTGCCAGGGTTGAGCGGTGGTGTGCATCCACGAGGTTACTAATAACAAATGCAGGCGCGTCGAGTGGGGTAGATATTTGTACTCCTGAAGAATTGTTAATTCGATTTTGAAGTACTATTAAAGCTGTAGGCAAAGTTACGATTGTGGGCCAGAGATTTGATAAAATGGCTAGCACAGACTTTGTTTTAGTTCAGACTACCACTGAGCAGTGGAACTGTCGCATACTATTGGGGCCTCAGGAGAGGAGTGCCGTGGGCTGTCCATACTCTCCAGGAGGAGAAGAGTGTAGTAGAGCGGGCTGAATCGCAAGTCGAGTCTCCGTTAGCTGGGGTTGGAGACTTCAAAGACCAGGTTCTCTCATTTCTGAGGAGTAAGGGGGAAGAGGAATATGAGACTTGGGCAGAGCAGACCAGTCAGTTGTTATATGAGTGGCAGTGCTCTGATAATGTAAAAAGACAGAGATTGTTTGAGAGTTTGAGCGGGTGGGCTGCTGACGTTTTGAGAGCTGTAAAGTCCCAGTACCCTGTTACCACTGCTGCTGCTTACATGCAAGCACTGGGAAATGCGTTTGGGATGACAGGAAGCCCAAAGGAGCTCATGATGGGGTTTCAGAACATGCATCAGGAGAAGGAGGAGAACACATCAAAGGTGCGGGAGGGCTCCATCAGCAGGGTACAGTCCTCGGTAGTAGCCCCTTGTGTTGAAGAGACCATGGAGAGTACAACCCAGGGTGTGGTAAAAGAGATCATGGTAGAGTTGAGAACTGAGATGTCCCAGTTTTTATCAGTGGGTGTGCCACCCGTATGATGGAACTGATGGAGAGTCAGACCACCTCAGGGGATGGACGATGCAGAAGGCTGTAGGTGGCCAGTATTCTGCGAGAAGGGACACACTAGTAATAGATTAAGATTGGCCTGTATAAATGCAAAAAAGCACTAAGAATAAAATAAATGAGCTCATAGTATGTGTATAAGTATGACATAATAACAATAACTGAAACCTGGCTGACCTCAAAGGATGCTGATGCATATAGTATTCAAGGATATACTGTACTTAGTAAAGATAGGCAAGATCGTAAAGGTGGAGGAGTAGTCATATATGTAAGAGAGAATTTAAACATGAGGCAGCTTGTGATAGATGAATCAAAACCATTACCATTATATTTTATTGTCACCAAACAATTGATACCAGAGCGTACAGTCATCACAGTGATATTTGATTCTGTGCTTCACACTTCCTGAAGTACAAATCGAAGTAAATATAACAAAAATTCAAATTATAAATCATAATTAGAAAATAGAAAGGGGAAAGTAAGGTAGTCCAAGTCAGGTCCAGATATTTGGAAGGTACAGCCCAGATCTGGGTCAGGATCTGTTCTGCAGTCTTATAACAGTTGGAAAGAAGCTGTTCCCAAATCTGGCTGTATGAATCTTCATGCTCATGAACCTTCTTCTGGAGGGAAGTAGAACAAAAAGCATATTGGCTGGGTGAGCCTTGTCCTTGATCATCCTGGCAGTACTGCTCCGACAGTGTGTGGTGTAAAGTGAGTCCAAGGATGGAAGATTGGTTTGTGTGATGTGCTGGGCTATGTTCACAATCTTCTGCAGTTTCTTCTGGTCTTGGACAGGAGAACTTCCATACCAGGTTGTGATGCACCCTAGAAGAATGCTTTCTACGGTGCATCTATAAAAATTAGTGAGGGTTTTAGGGGACAGGACAAATTTCTTCAGCTTTCTCAGGAAGTAAAGGCACAGGTGGGCCTTCTTGGCAGTGGACTCTGCTTGGTTAGACCAAGTCAGGTCATTTGTGATATTCACCCCAAGGAACTTAAAGGTTTTGACCTGTTCCACCTGTGCATCACCGATGTAGATGGGGTCATGCGGTCCGCTACTCCTTCTGAAGTCAACAACCAATTCCTTTGTCTTGCTGACATTAAGGGATAGGGTATTGTCTTTGCACCATGCGAACAGGTTCTTAATTGCCTCTCTGTACTCAGACTCATCATTAACTAAGATGTGGCCTGCAATTGTGGTGTCATCAGCAAACTTAACTATTGAGTTTGATGGAAATTTGGCTACACAATCATGGGTGTACAGTGAGTACAGCAGGGGGCTGAGTACACAGCCTTGTGGGGCACCAGTGCTCAGAGTCATTGTAGAGAAGAGCTTGTCCCCTATTTTTACAGCCTGGATCCTGTCTGTGAGGAAGTTGAAGATTCAGCTGCATATCTGAGTGCTGAGACCCAGTTTCTGGAGCTTAGGAATCAGTTGATTCAGAAGATTGGTACTAAAAGCAGAGCTGTAGTCAATGAAAAGGAGCCTTACATATAGGTCTTTATTATCCAGGTGTTCTAAGGAGGAACACCTGGACCAGACCTGTTGCTCCGGTAGGCGAGTTGCAAAGCGTCGAGGTTGACCAGTAGGTTATGGCTGATGTGTGCCATAACCAATCGCTCAAAGCGCTTCATAGCAATTGATGTCAGAGCCACAGGTTGGTAGTCATTCAGGCATGCCACCTTGCTTTTCTTTGGCACCGGGATTATCGTTGCTTTCTTAAAACACGAGGGGATCTTAGACTGAAGCAGGGAGCAGTTGAAGATGTCAGGAAACACTCCAGCTAGCTCGCTTGCACAGGCCCGGAGAACCCGTCCTGGGATGCCATCTGGGCCCATTGCCTTCCTTGGATTTATCTTCAGGAAGGCTCTTCTAATGTCTTCCTCAATGATGATGAATCTTGATGCCACCATGTCCGGTTCACCCGGAGGGGGCGGGTTGCTCCTCTTCTGTTCGAATCTTGCGTAGAATACGTTAAGTTCATCAGGAAGAGAAGCGCTACAGTTATTGATATTCCCAGCCTTTTCTTTGCACCCAGTGATCTCTCAGTGAAGATATCTGGGGGAGAATTGAAAGCTGTAAGGGTAAATGGATAACATTGTTATAGATGCCCAAATGCTGATAGTGATTTTAGTAAACAACTCTATCTGCTGTGTGCATATATTTACTGATGCCTCTGGACACATCTTCAGTGATGTTCCTGGAATCATCTGGTGTCTCAGGTCTTTCAACATCACACACATTCCTCCAGGTGACCCAGCCAGGGCTGATCAGACCCCAGGTTATGTCCAGCTGGCTAGCTACTTATGACTCCATTGCTCCCCTTTTTTGAGTGACAGCCATCTTGAGGCCCTCTCTGTTGCATTGGTGGTATTGTTCTCTCCTCTTCCCCTCTACCTCGATGCCCAAATCGCTGAAGGCTCTTGCTAAGGAACAGGCTGCAAGTCCCCTATAACTGACTTCCACTGGGAGACACCTCACTCTCCATCCAGCCTGCTGGCAGTTGCTGCCAAGTGATCTTCCCATGGGTCTGTCAGCTCCAGCGTCACCACCTGCTTCGTAGACTCAGACACAAGGACAATGTCTGGTCTCAGGGTGGTTGGCAGAATAGTAGAAAAAGAAAATTCTGTGAATGATGTTATGGAGATTTAAATTTTGTAAAAATTGAGTGGGAGAACACAGGGATTACAGGAAAGTGAATTCATTGAGTTATTGAAAGTTAGTTTTTTTGACCCAGTATGTTAATGCTCCAACAAGAGGAGAGGCCTGTCTTGATTTGCTATTCTATAACATTCAGGATAGAATTTTGAGTACAGAAGTTGTCGAGCCTTTAAGGACAAATGATCATAATATTATTAGTCTCAAGCTTTTCGAGAGGGTATATCATTAGCAACAAAAGCCATTAAATTGAATTTCAGAAAGGCAAAGTGTGCGCAGATGTGACAAAGCCTTCAGAAAGTAAACTGGAAGGAAGTGTTGATGTTGAGTCAGTTGAAAAACAATGCGGTCAATTTAGAGAGATAACACATGCAGTGCAGGAAATGTTCACACCCAAGGTCAGAGGAAGCAATAAAAACAATAGATCAACTACATGGATGATTCAAAATTATTGAAGAAAAGACAGCTATAGAAGGAATAGAAAAAATATAGTAATGATGTTAATTGCAGGGCATATGAAAATATGAGAGCTATGGTCAAGAGGGAAATCCAGATTGTCAAAAGGAAGGCTGAGAAACATATCGCTGACAATGCTGAAGTTACCCCAAGGGATTTTGTTTTCAATATTTGTAGTAAAAGAAATGTCAAGGGGGAAATTAAGTGCATTAGGAATAATAGTGGAGTGATGCATTATGCAGAGAAGGATGTAGCAGATTCTCTTAACTCATATTTTGTGGAAGTACTCACCTGAAAAGTTATTCACAATATGCCAGTTAGGGTAGAAAAAAAAGGTTGTTTTAAGTGACTTAGAGATCTTAGAAAGTGAGATCTTACTTCAACTGAAAAGGCTGAAACTTAATAAATCTCCAGGGCCAGACAACATATATCCAAGGGTACTTAAAGAGGTTTGTGATTATATGTACAAAGCTCTACCACATATTTTTCAAAAAACAGCGAAGACTGGTTAAATCCCTAAGGACCAGAAATGGGATAACACTGTTCCGGTATACGAGAAAGGTGATCGGACTGACACTAGTAACTATAAACCAGTAAGGTAGAATAATTGTAGGTAGAATAATGGAAATAATAACAATGAATGAGTTGGGAAAGCAGATGATAAGAACAAGCATGTTAGCAGAAAGCCAGCATGGGTTCAGAAAAGGAAAATCATGTTTTACCAATACGCTGAACTTCTATGAAGATACAATTAAAGTTTATGACAACAATAGAGCAGTTGATATATTTACTTTGACTTTCAAAAGGCTTTTTGGGGGTTAATAATCAAATTACAGGAGATAGGGCTTCAGGATAAGGTGTGAGAATGGGCACAGAATTGGCTCAAAAACAGAAAACAAGGTACGGTGAGAGGATCATTTTCACAACTAAAAGACAATAAAAGTTGGATTCCGCAGGACCAGTTTTGGGGTCACTGCTGTTTTTAATTTACAATAATGATTTGGAGAAACATAAAAAATAAACTGGTAGGGTTTGCCAATTACACAAAATTATTTGCCATTGATCATGTTCAGGCAGGAGAATCAATTCAGTTAGATGTAATCAAAATCCAGATGTCAGCAGTTAAATGGCAGATGAAATTTAAGGTATGACAAACACGAGGAAATCTGCAGATGCTGGAAATTCAAACAACAACACACACAAAATGCTGGTGGAACACAGCAGGCCAGGCAGCATCTATAAGTAGAAGTGCTGTTGACGTTTCGGGTCCTGACGAAGGGTCTCGGCCCGAAACGTTGACAGCGCTTCTCCCTATAGATGCTGCCTGGCCTGCTGTGTTCCACCAGCATTTTGTGTGTGTTGTTGTTTAAGGTATGAAATATAGGAAGTAGAAATATTGGATATAAATGTACAATGGGGGTCTTGAGTTAGAAAATGCACGATATGAGAAGCATTTGGGCATCTTGGTAGACTCATCACTATCAACATCCAGACAATGCACAGAAGTGATTACGAAGGCTAATAGAATGCTAAGCTATATAATGCACTCAGTGGAGTTTCAAATCTCGAAATGTTCTCCTTAGGTTGCTTTTGTGGCCACTCCTGGAATATGGTGTACAATTTTGATCTCTGTATTGTGTGAGGGATATGAAGACACTAGACATCATTCAGAGAATGGCAACTGGACTCATTCCAGGCCTGAAAGTTATGAACTATGAAGAAAAATTGAAATAATTAAATCTTTTCAGCCTAAGTATGAGAGGAGACATGATAGATGTGTTCAAAATCATTATGTGTATAAATAAGGTGGATCCAGCTACTCTTCAAAATTAATCTATCATCAAGGTCATGGGGCCATAGGTAGAGACTGGTTGAAGGGAGATTTCAGACATCATCAGGAAACATTTCTTTACACAGTGAGTAATCGCTTAGAGACGTTCAAATCTAAACTTGATAGTTATTTCAACACACTATGTGAACAGGCTTTGGGTTGAATGGCCTGATTTTGTCAAAAACTTTCTAATGATCTAATGTCTGATTCTTAGTCCCTCATGGTATTCAGTTACACTTCGGATTTAGACCTCACGCCGACTTCTGACACCATGTTACATTTGTTCTTTAAGAAAGACAAATCTTGCATGGGTTTAAACAGTAACAGATTTATTAACTGGAGACCATCATGGCATCTAGCTCTACACTTTTGGTCCATGCTCCCAGTCCACCAACATCACCTCTGGTTCTGGGTGAACCGCCTGCATTGCCACTGGGATCTGAAGCTCTACATGTACACACATAATAACATGCTGCTTTACCAGAGTTCCCAGCACTAGTGGCACTGATCCAGGCCTGAATTAAGGGAGGGAATTCCCCTCTGGAGGATGTAAGATGGGGGCCAGATGAGGAAAAAGGTACAGTGATCACAAAAGCCCTTGTTTCTGCACCAGCACTTGAGTAACCAGATGTGGTTCATCCCTCTCACCTCCACTGGAGCAATGAGGGAGGGAATTACAACACAGTGGTGGTGCAGAGGAATTTTTTTATTAGATTGGTCTCAGAGGTACATACTGTAGAAGGGAAGCCATGGACTGGATGGGATGTGGTGAAGGAAACGTGAGAAATTAGCTGTAGGAGAATTGCCAGGAGGCTCGTCAGCTCAGGTGCAGTCAGATGGCCCTGACAAAAGCACTCTGCTACTGTAAAGGCAGACAAGTAAATATATATACAGGCAGATGGTATTTCTTTGGGGTGGTGCATGATTATCTGATGGTGTGGGCACGACGAGGATTTGTAACATCAACAGGGGCAGGTATTTGGTATGAGCACTTAATACAAGAATTGCTTGAATCCATGAGGCTGACAGCAGGACTTGAACTGTCACCAGAAAGGGAAGAGTAAGGAGCAGAAAGGAAATGAGTGGGCAGACATCAGTGTGAAGGTGGCAGCAGTCAAACATGAAGCAACTGAAATTGCAAGGGTGCAGGAAGGAACTACTGAAGGCAGTTTAGTAAACTTACACGAAGAGGTGGAAGCAGAGGAGAAAGGGAGCAAAGGAAGGTTCACATTGGAGCTGGACTTAAGGGGAAGCAGGAATCGCTGTGCTGGATACTACTGAAGTTATATCAAGGGGTGTTGCATCAGGGAAGGCAGAGCAGGATCATGATCTTCTGGCAGGACTGGTGTTGGCTAGAGATGGATGGGGATATTGAGAAATTCTGTTGTTGTATATTTGTGCTCAGCATAACCCTGTGGAGGGCATAAAAGCAAGGCTAGCAAACCAGCTACTGCTGGGGTGGCCCTGGCAAAACATCCAGATGGACTTCATGGGGCCCTCGTCAAAAAGCAGGGAGAGCAGAGACTGTCTGATGATCATGGATCTCTTCACCCGGTGGGTAGAGGCTTTACCAAAAAAGGAATGCACTGTCAGCATGGTTGCCTTCCTCTAAACATGTGTATTATACTTCTAAACTGTGACATGAAGGCTGCAGTTACTGTACTCAAGTATTCTGTCAAAAACAGCCAAACTACAGAGAGGCGAGAATACATGAAGTCCACCACTGCATCACTACCTATCACTACATTAAATCCCCAATACTTAACTATATTTTCAACGGAAGTTTGATGCACTGTTCTTGGTGAGTACACAACCTTTATTCCCACCAGAAATCTGCATAAGTAGTAGCATGTTAAAAATATTTATGACATTAAAAAGAGACCATACTTTGTACTTGTAACAATTTATATTTTTAACAAACTCATGTATTTGTCAGAGTATGTGGTTGTTCATCTGTACTTACTGGCAGAAAGCAGTATATCAGTTACAAACCAGCTACCTATATCTGTTACAAATGGTTTACCATTTTTATTTTTAGTTGCCTATGCATTAGCACATTCTACACAGTATAATTTTTTAAATTTCCTTTTGATTGGATTCTGTTATCTGTGGAATTTCAATTATCTCAAGTATAAAGGTGATAAATTATTCAAAGGTGTCATCTTGTCATTGAAGCTACTGGATCGGTTCAATTTCTCTTGTCTCTCATGGGCCTTGCTACTGAGTCTGTATCTTTTTTAAACTTAAAAATGAATAATAGCGAAGAATCACTGAATTAAAATTTCTTGCTGATTACTGAACTCCATAAAGAACCAGGAATTGAGATCTACAGGGATCTAACAATACTGATGCCTTTTCATCTAAGATAACACTTATTATAATTCTTCAACATTTACTAATTTTGTATAGCGCCTCCTCAAAAAATGGTATTGTTCTTAACATTTCTCTCTCTCTTTCACTCTCACAAACACACATGTATATTCTTTTATTTTTTTAATTTTTTACAACAGATAGCTACCGCAACAAAAAAAAACCATCAGCAATATTGCATTAAGTAACTCGGCCATGGTTTCATTCCATGCCCGCAGGACAAAGGATACCACTGTGAAAGTGTATGCAAGGCCTTTGACAAAGTTCCACATGGAAGGTTAGTTAAGAAGGTTCATTCGTTAGGTATTAATGCTGGAGTAATAAAATGGATTCAACAGTGGCTAGATGGGAGATGCCAGAGAGTAGTGGTGGATAATTGTTTATCGGGATGGAGGCCGGTGACTAGCGGGGTGCCTCAGGAATCTGTTTTGGACCCAATGTTGTTTGTAATATACATAAATGATCTGGATGATGGGGTGGTAAATTGGATTAGTAAGTATGCCGATGATACTAAGGTAGGAGGTGTTGTGGATAATGAAGTGGGTTTTCAAAGCTTGCAGGGAGACTTATGCCGGTTAGAAGAATGGGCTGAACGTTGGCAGATGGAGTTTAATGCTGAGAACTGTGAGGTACTACATTTTGCCTGGAATAATCCAAATAGAACATACAGGGCATTGAGGAATGCAGTGGAACAGAGAGATTTAGGAATAACAGTGCATAGTTCCCTGAAGGTGGAGTCTCATGTAGGTAGGGTGGTGAAGAAGGCTTTTGGAACGCTGGCCTTTATAAATCAGAGCATTGAGTACAGAAGTTGGGATGTAATGTTAAAATTGTACAAGGCATTGGTAAGGCCAAATTTGGAATATTGTGTACAGTTCTGGTCACCGAATTATAGGAAAGATATCAATAAATTAGAGAGAGTGCAGAGACGATTTACTAGGATGTTACCAGGGTTTCAGCACTTAAGTTACAGAGAAAGGTGGAACAAGTTAGGTCTCTATTCATTGGAGTGTAGAAGGTTGAGGGGGGATTTGATCAAGGTATTTAAAATTTTGAGAGGAATAGATAGAGTTGACGTGAATAGGCTGTTTCCATTGAGAGTAGGGGAGATTCAAACGAGAGGACATGATTTGAGAGTTAGGGGCAAAAGTTTAAGGGAAACACGAGGGGGTATTTCTTTACTCAGAGAGTGATAGCTGTGTGGAATGAGCTTCCTGTGGAAGTAGTAGAGGCCAGTTCAGTTGTGTCATTTAAGGTAAAATTGGATAGGTATATGGACAGGAAAGGAGTGGAGGGTTATGGGCTGAGTGCAGGTAGGTGGGACTACGTGAGATTAAGAGTTTGGCACGGACTAGGAGGGCCGAGATGGCCTGTTTCCATGCTGTGATTGTTATATGGTTATATGATGACATATGAAAAATTAGTTCAATTGACTTTAAAAAACTTAAGCACCTAATGAAGACTGTCAGGTTTGGAGGGGCACAGACATAAATGAAAGTCACAAGTGGGCCATGAACAGAGAAAGGTTGAGAACCATTGGGGTAGGGCACTGGGGGATGTGACAGGGCTTGACGTGTTTATAGAGTTATGGAGAAGTCTTAGCACCTGAGGGCATTATGTTACCTTCAGAGAGAGTGTTCGTCTGGGTGGTTACAATGATAGGAAGAAGAAAAAGGGCCTGAGAAGGTTACAGCGAAAGGGGACTGATTAGGTTACAGTGAAAGTTTTAAGGCAGGTCCTTATATTCTTACCAAAGGTGGACTGCCCTGAAGGTTTATTGGCTGGTTCTGGGAATGGTAAGTCTCACACTTGAGAATTGACTTCATTTCCAAGACCTCATAGACTCAAGTTCAGAAAAAACTAATTTCTGACTGGGCATGACAGACGTTGTTGTTAATTTCCAGGATCTTGACATTGATGGTTAGAAGATGGGTGGGGCTGGGCCATTCCTTGATCTTCTGCCAATTTATCAGGTACACTTGTCTATTAACGCAAATAAAGTTCAAAATTTCAAAATACATTTAATATCAGAGTACGTATACAGTGTATCACCTGAAATTTGTCCTCTTCAGAGACATCCACAAAACAAAAATAAAGACCCATAGAATGATAGAAATATCAATCCCGCAACTCCCCTCCCACTCCATTCACACAAACAGCAGCAAAATAATTGAAGCTTCCCTCCCACAACCAACAGCACCAGCAGAAGCACCGACACCCCTAGTCCGTCTACTATACAAGCAGTAGCTGAAGTACCCAAAGAGTCCTTGGATCCAGATTCCATCAAACTACAGTTCACAAGGCAGAACTTTAGTATCTCAGACAGGCTCACTCTCCAGTCAGGGAGAGAGAGAGCAGTTGCTCCTGCAACAACGAGAGTAGAGAAAGGCAACTCATTGTTCCGATGTTACAGTCTTCCTCGTTGCTACTCCAAAACCCCCATTTCAAGAGAGAGAGGGATCACTCGAGGACAGGGACCTTCCTCTGACAGCAGCTGGCTGTCAGCAAAGACACCATCTGCTGTCACTGGGTTCCAGTCTCAATGTTTCAGTCTTCCACGATATTTCAGTCACTGAATCAGTGAGGAACCAGGCCACCAATGGGGCTGATCACTGATTTTGAACCTCCCAGACCTGATGGGTCAAGTTTTCCAGTCAGTTCCTGGGGAAACTGAAGCCCTTGGCTGTACAGTTGGTCTGGAAACCCACATAATACGAAGAATATATAAACAACCAATTACGTGGCAGCAGCTCAATGCTTAAAAGCATGCGGACATGGTCAAGAGAATGGTCAGACATGGTCAAGTTGTTGTTCAGCGAAAACGTCAGAAATGTGAACTAATGTAAAAGACTTTTATCAGAGAATGCTTGTTGGTGCCAGACAGAATGATTTCAGTGTGTTAGAAACTGCTGATCTCCTAGGCTTTTCACACACAACAGTCTCTAGAATTTAAAGGGAATGTTATTTTGAATGGCAGTTCTGTGGCCAGAAATTTTTTAAGCAAAATACACTTTATTCAAAAATAAAATTATTTACAATAAACCATTCAATGACATTCAATCTGTTACAGTCATTTCCTCTAAATTCTGTACATTTCCACACTTTCAGCCACTCAGGTGGCACTATGTTGGTTCATCTTTAAATACTATTGTTGAGGGGTAAACTACCCGCCACCCTACCGCTCCCACTCCCGTGGGAGAAGAACTCTAAACTGTGGTCCTTCACCACCGGGCCTTTGTGGTGGCTGCACCAAGTTTCAGTGCGTCCCTCAGCACATACTCCTGCAGCCAAGAATGTGCCAATCGGCAGCATTCTGCCACGGACATCTCCATGTGCTGGAAGACCATCAAGTTTCGGGCCGACCAAAGAACGTCTTTCACCGAGCTGATGATCTGCCAGCAGCACCGGATGTTGGCCTCCGTTTGCGTCCCCGGGAACAGCCCGTAGATCAGAGAGTCCTCGGTTTCGCAGCTGCGGGCATGAATCTCGACACCGTCCCTTCCATCCTCCTCTACACTTTCTCCGTGAACCCACAGTGTGCAAAGTGGTGGGTCACTGACTCCTCCTCACTGCAGTCCTCCCGTGGGCAGCGGGGAGTGGAGACGACGTGAACAGACCTGATGGTGAAGGGAACG
Source organism: Hypanus sabinus (assembly GCF_030144855.1). NCBI lineage: Eukaryota > Metazoa > Chordata > Chondrichthyes > Myliobatiformes > Dasyatidae > Hypanus > Hypanus sabinus. Next base: position 28,209,327 of record NC_082734.1, read on the forward strand.
CTGGATCGGACAGGCCAGTTGCCGAAGAGCGTGGCTTCACTCTTCGTGTGGTTGACCCTGGCCCCCGACGTCTGCTCGAACTGTTCGTAGATGCTGAACAGCCTGCGAACTGACCTCGGATCAGAGTAGAAGACGCTGACGTCGTCCATGTACAGGGAGGTCTTGACTTGGGTCCCTCCACAGCGTGGTAGTGTCACCCCTTTTATGCCCTAATCCCTCCTGATGGCTTTGGCAAAGGGTGCTATCCAGCACACAAACAAGACAGGGGAGAGAGGGCAGCCAGACCTGACTCTAGACCTGATGGGGAAGCTGTCTGTTTCCCACCCGTTGACCTGGACTGCACTACAGATGTCTGTTTAGAGCAGTCTGATTCAATTCCGGATTCCCTCTCTAAATCCCATTTTCGTCCACCATGTACGTGTGCGATATCCTGTCAAAGGCTTTCTCCAGGTTCAAGCTGACCAGGCAGGCGTCCATCCCCCTGTCCTGCACGTAGGCAACGATGGGCTCTCAGTACCATTAACTGTGGTGTTAACAGTTTAGGCTAACAAAATGGCCTCTCTGTATTGTTATAATGAAATAGCTTCTCTGTAACGTTACTCAATGCTGTAATGGGTTTCTGTGTCTGGAATGTTTGGGTTATGATGGCAGATAAGGGGGTAACTAACCAATGGAGAATTGTTATGCTATTTTGTATGTGTGAGCTGAGCGGGAGTTCGTGGTCCTTTTCGGGAGGTGAGCGAGGAGGACGGACGTGTGAGGAGCGGACAGCGGTTTCAGGGTGGCGGATACTGGACATCGGCCGTTCGGACGGTGGGCGAAGGGTCGGAAGGTCGTTGTAGATGGAACCGGATGCGTGAGCGTCAACGTATTATGTGCACAAACTGATAAACTTACTGATTTGGCGCCTTTAGGTTATGTTTCTACTAACCCATCACTAAGAAATAACTATAAAGTTGCAATTATTTACTCGCCTTTGGTGTGTTGTCTGGTATTTGTGTTGCGAGCGTGTACTGGTGGGGGGGGGTATTACACCGTATTTACACTGAAGTATCGCACTATTGGCGGGGCGACGGCGGTTCACCCTAGGCGAACGGGGGTAAATTGGGGGCACGGATGCTACATTTGTCGGGTTTCTCGTCCGGGATCTGAATTTGAATTTGTCAGATACGGTGTAATTTGCCCCGGTTTAAACGAGGGGAGATGGATTTGGATAAGATTGAATTCTGGTCTGAGATCGAGGGATTACCGGTTAATCATGCCTGCGTATTAAGTGGGGTGGATATGCGTACCTCAGACGAAGTGTTAATTCGATGTTTGAGTACGGTTGGAGCTATCGATAAGGTCAAAATCGTAAGCAGAACGATTGGTAAAATGGGAGATTTAGGCTCTGTGTTAGCGCAGATTGGTGCTGACGTTGGGACTGTCACTGTCTATCGGTGACCTCATTGACGCGGGGCCATGGGGCGCGCACATTGTCACGGAGGAAAGGTTTGAAGGGTCTGATGGGTCACCAGAGGAGTTGCCAGCCGCTGGGCGCGGAGATTTTCGAGAGCGGGTCCTATCGTTTTTGAAGGATGAAGGAAGAGAGCGGTCAGATTTGGAAAATCTAATTAGTTCCCCTTTCCCATGGAAAGGGGATGTTCGGAGTTGGCGTCAGCCTTGGTGAACAAAGCGGTGGGCCCTCGCCAGAAGTTAAGAATTTCCTCAGGGTGGACTCTCACCCTGAAGGGGAGGATGATCATAAGACCTCGATGGAACATGTCACTCGGCTGCTGGGTGAATGGCAGTGTCCTGAGGAAGAGAAGCGGCGGAGATAGTTTGAGAGGGGTGGCAGCTGAAGTAGTAAAAGGCCTGAGAGGCACCTGGAAGAAGTATCTAGAAGCATTGGAGGAGTTTGGTCTGAGGGGGGACACGGTGGAACTTTTAGGGGACCTTCAGAGCCTTAAGGAGAAGGCTGGTAGCTGCCAGGTGAATAACCTGTAAGAGGAAAGATCAAGGGGTGGGGGAGGGGACAGGCAGGAAAGCTGAAGAAGGAATGTAAAGGGAAAGCACTATGGAAAGCACTTCTCCTTCCCACTCTCCCCCCACCATCTTCATAGGGCCCCTGCCCCCTCCCTCTACAGTCTTGACGAAGGGTCTCGGCCTGAAACGTTGACTGCTCATTTCCACGGATGCTGCCCGACCTGCTCAGTTCCTCCAGCGTGTTGCTTTGACCCCAACATCTGCAGTGTACTACGTGTTTATGATACGCTATTGTACCAGTCATTCTACGATCAGTATTTGTCCCATTTACCCTTGATGCCCTTCAGTGCCCTGGAAATTTGGGGTATCAATGCTGGTGATTACCCATATGATGGTTATTGTCCGTGAGGCTGGAGTTCCTTGAGGCTGAGGTGGAAGTGTCTGAGGCTCGTGAGGCCTTGGTGCTGGTTTGCCTGGACCCAGTTGCGACTGGAGGTGTGTCAATTCTGGTAGGGACCAACACCTCTATTGTGCGGAGCCTCCTGGCGGCCTGCAAGGAGAAGGTGGGTGAGGACTTTTTGGAGACCCTGTCTGTGCACCCAGTGTTTCAAGCTGCCTTTAAGGAGGTGTGTGGTCGCACCGGGTGGGACATGACATTGGAAAGAGGAACTGTATGGTGTGCCCGGTCGAAGCCCAGGGTGGTACAACCCGGTGAAGTAGCGAGAGTGATGGGCATCCCCAGATACTCTGGAGTGCTTGAGCATGAAGCCTGTTTAGTGGACAACCTGGGAAGATCTCGAGGGGCAGTTGAGATTCCCGGCTGTGGTGCTGGTGAGACCCGAGCTGCGGAAGCTCTAGGTGGAACAAGCATGCCAGGTTGTGGTGAACGTCAGGAACACCCCACAATGTGAGGTCACTTTTAAACAAGGGATGCCCCTGGCGCATTTGTTCCCGGTGACAGTGATGCATAGTGCCCCCGTGAGCCTCGCTGGGGGAGGGCCATTGGAAAACAGGGATAAGTTGACCACTGGGGTGTTTAACTTTGGGGCCTTGCCTGTGCTGGAGAGTTGGAAGCAGAGGATGGTTGAAAAGATGTTGATGATGAAGGATGTTTTTTCCTAGATGAGTTTGACATGGGCTGTTCCAGAAGCACTTGCCACACCAACCTGGTGACTGAAGACACCCCATTTCAAGAAAAGACACGGCGACTGGCCCCTGCAGATGTGGAGCGTGTGCGGCAGCATTTGTGTAAGTTGAAGGAAGCTGGGATCATTACAGAGTCCTGCAGCCCTTATGCATCCCTGATAGTCATGGCCAGGAAGAAAAATGGGAAGATTCCCATGTGTGTGGACTATAGGACCCTGAATAGTTGCACGGTCGTTGATCAGTGTACAGTCCCCAGGGTCAAAGGTGTGCTGGCCTGTCTGAGTGGGGCGAAATGGTTCAGTGTGTTGGATTAGAGGAGTGGATATTACCAGATCCTGATGAGTGAGGCGGATAAGGAGAAGACGGCCTTTATATGCCCTTTGGGATTTTACCAGTTCGAAAGGATGTCCCAGTGCATATCGGTGGGCCCTGCCACCTTCCAGAGGGTCATGGAAAAACCTTGGGAGATATGAACCTGCTTGAAGTGCTGGTATATTTGGATGACCTGATAGTATTTGGATCCACCTTGGAAGAACATGAAGCGAGGCTAATGAAGGTGCTCAACCGGCTGAAGGATGAAGGGTTAAAATTTTCCCTGGACAAGTGCTAGTTTTGCCAGACGTCTGTTAGCTATGTTGGACATATAATCTCGCAGAATGGAGTAGTTACAGACCCGACTAAGATCGCAGCTGTGACCACCTGGCCGAGGCCCCAGACTGTGAGCGGTCTGCACTCATTCTTGGGGTTCTGTGGATACTACTGGAGATTTATGAAGGGCTATGCAAAGGTGAGCCATCCCTCGAACCAGCTTTTGCGTGGCTACCCTCCACTGGGACAGAAAGGAAAGGGAGGAAAGGATGGGAGGTTGGAGAATATTTCAATCTGACAGAGCCCTCTGGAAAGAGATGGGGTGACCAATGTGAAGCAGCTTTTCAGTCACTGAAGGAGATGCTGACTCAGATGCCGGTGCTAGCTTTGCAGACTCCTGATTGCCCTATGTGCTACACACCAATGCCAGTCGGGACAGGTTAGGGGCCTAATTGCATCAGGATCAGGGCACCCTCCGAGAGGAACTACCTCACCTACAAGTCGGAGTTTCTGGCATTGAAAAGGGTGGTGGTGGATAAGCTGAGTGACTATCTCCACGGGGCCACGTTTGAGGTACAGATGGACAACAACCTGCTTACCCTCATCCTGACCTCGGTGAAACTGGACGCCACCGGTCATCAGTGGTTAGCCGCCCTGGCTGCATATGATTTTAGCCTGAAGTACTGGCTTGGGAGCTGGAATGTCGATGCGGACGCTCTGTCTCGATCGAGGCATGAGGACCTGGAGGAGGACTCAATCTGGGTTGGAATGCCGTCGTTTGCTCCGATTGTTTGCATGGTGTGTGTACGTGTATGTTTTATTTTCTTGTTCTCACCACAGTAGTTATGGCCTTTAAAAAAAATTATTTTCTTCAGTTTTCTTGCTTTGTGTCTGCCTGTAAGCAATCAAATCTCAAGGTGTATAATTTATACATTCTTTGATAATAAATGCTCTTTGAATCTTTGAAATAGATACTGAACCAATAAGAAGATGTTGATGGTCAGTCAGATGATTAATAGCAAATGACACTGAAATGCAACATCTGATAAGGATTGAATATAAAAGCAGAGGCTTTCAAAGGCAAAACAGCGATAACTTTGAAGATTAACCAGCACAGAACAAGGGTGAGAGACCCTACATGGAACACATGGAGAGTGGATTGGGATTACAAGGAACACCTGTCCGGCGTAGACCCTTTCTACTGTTTGGCTATTCAGGAGAGTCAGGAAACTGAGTGTGTGTGCAAGCAGGCACTTGTTCATTTGTTAGTTTTCATGTACTTGTCAGTTTAGACAATGAAGGTACTTGTTGGCAATCACAGATTCTTTCTGTGCTTCTCTGATCATTATTACAGGGGGTGATCCTTGTAATAGTACAGACAGATGCAGACCAAAGATGAAGTATTCTAAAGGGAGGGTGACACATCTGAGGCTGACAAGGGAAGTCAAAGACAGAATAAAAGTAAATGAGATGGCATATAATAAAAACTAGTGTGATTCTAGAGGACTGGGAAGCTTTTAAAAACTAATAGAAGGGAACTGAAGAAGCCATAAGGAGTGAAAAGATAAAATATGAAAGTAAGCTAGCCAATAATATAAAAGGGGATATCAATTTTTTTCACATATATTGTATAAAGAGTAAAAGAGAGCAGAGAGTGGATATCGGACCACTGGAAAGCGACACTGAGGATGTAGTAATGGGATCAAAGAAATGATGGACATATTTACCAAATGCTTTGTGTCTGTCTTCACTGTGCTAGAAATTGGAGAGTGTCGGTGGCAGAAATGTGTGTAGTTGCTATTAATTAGGAGAAGTTGCTTGAGAAGCTGAAAGGTCTGTAGGTGCATCAGTCACCTCTACCAGATGGACGACAGCTCAGTGTTCTGAAAGAGGTAGCTGAACAGATTGTGGAGGTATTTGTAATGATCCGATGACTAGTGGTGTTCTGCACAGGTTGATGTTGGGACTGCTTCTTTTCAAGTTATATGTCAATGATTTGGATGACGGAATTGCTGGTTTTGTGGCCAGGTTTGCAGAAAATACAAAGATAAGTGGAGGGCTGGTTGAAATGAGGAAGGAAGGGAGTTTGCAGAAAGACTTAGATGAGAGAAATGGGCAAAGTACAAACCTCATTTCCAGAAAAGTTGGGATATTTTCCAAAATGTAATAAAAACAAAAATCTGTGATATGTTACTTCACATGAACCTTTATTTAACTGACAAAATTACAAAGAAAAGATTTTCAGTAGTTTTACTGACCAATTTAATTGTAATTTGTAAATATACACAAATTTAAAATTTGATGGCTGGAAAACACTCAACAAAAGTTGGGACAGAGGCATGTTTACCATTGTGTTACATCACCTTTCCTTTTAATGGCACTTTTTAATCATTTTGGAACTGAGGATACTAATTGTAGTAGATTTGCAATTGGAAATTTTGTCCATTCTTGCTTGATACAAGACTTTCAGCTGCTCAGCAGTCCATGGTCTCCATTGTCTGATTCTCCTCTTCATGGTGCGTCATACATTTTCAATAGGAGATAGATCTGGACTGGCAGCAGGCCAGTCAAGCACACACACTCTGTGTCTACAAAGCCACGCTGTTGTAGCCTGCGCAGAAAGTGGTCTGGCATTGTTCTGCTGAAATAAGCATGGACGTCCCGGGAAGAGATATCGCCTTGATGGCAACATATATCTGTCTAAAAGCCTAATTATACACCTCAGAGTCCATGGTAACTTCACATACATGCAACTCACCCATGCTGTGGGCACTGATGCACCCCCATGCCATCACAGATGCTGGCTTTTGCACCTTTCGCTGATAACAATTGGGATGGTCGTTTTCATCTTTGGCACGGAGAACTCGACGCCCGTTTTTTCAAAAACTAGCTGAAATGTGGACTCATCTGACCACAGCACATGGTTCCACAGTCTTTCAGTCCATCTGAGATGAGCTCGGGCCCAGAGAACTCGCCAGTGTTTCTGCATAGAGTTGATGTATGGCTATCTCTTGTGTAATGCAGTTTCAAATTGCATATCTGGATCCAGCGACGGACTGTGTTAAGTGACAATGGTTTTCTGAAGTACTCCCGAGCCCAGGTGGCTATAATTGTCACAGTAGCATGACGGTTTCTTAGGCAGTGCCGCCTGAGGGCTCAAAGATAACGCGCAGTCAACAGTGGTTTCTGCGCTTGCCCTTTACACACTGAGATGCCTCTGAATTCTCTGAATCTTTTTGCAATATTATGTACTGTAGATGTTGAAAGACCTAAATCTTCTGCAATCTTGCATTGGGAAATGTTCCTTTTGAACTGACTAACAATTCTCTCACTAATTTTGGCACAAAGGGGTGAACCACGACCCATCCTTGCTTGCAAAGACTTAGCCTTTGATGGACGCTACTTTTATACCCAGTCATGATACCTCACCTGCTACCAATTAGCCTGCTTAATGTGGAGTCTTCCAAACTGGTGTTACTTGAATATTTTGTGCACTTTTCAATCTTATTTTAACTCTGTCCCAACTTTTGTTGAGTGTGTTGCAGCCATCAAATTCTAAATTTGTGTATATTTACAAAATACAATTAAGTTGGTCAGTAAAACTATTGAAAATCTTTTCTTTGTACTTTTGTCAGTTAAATAAAGGTTCACGTAAATTAACACATCACAGATTTTTGTTTTTGTTGCATTTTGGAAAATATCCCAACTTTTCTGGAAATGGGGTTTGTATTGGCAGATGGGATATAGTGCTGGGAAGTGTATGGTCATGCATTTCGGTTTGTTTCATGGTTACCTGGAGAATAAGAATCTCAGAGTTGAAGCCTTGAACCAATAATCTCTAATCTTGCCTACAAAGATATGGCCATCATATTCTTCTACTCCCTAAATGCAATAGAGAGCAACTTTTTGCTTCATAGCAAACCTTTATAAAAGTTTCATAGATTTACCAGTATATACAAACTGCTAGTATTTAAATCCACACTTGCAAGTGGTGGGATGAGGATCCAATATCTACATTCATCCACACATATATAATCCTGATTCTTATTATTGCAGTTACATTGGTTTGGCTAATTGGAAAGATTACTGATTTATTGATGCATTTATGTTGTGGTTAAATGCAGCATCTACGTTACTTAACAAATCTATCAGCTAAAACTATTCACTTAAATTATATACAGCAATAACCTGCTGGAGGAACTCAGTGGGTCAAACAGCATCTGTGGGAGGAAAGGAATTCTCTACATTTTGGATTGAGACTCTGTGCTGAGGACACCTCCATCAGTTCTAATACATGATCTTGACCCAGCACCAATAATCCCTTCTCCCCCATCCCCACGAACAGATGCTACTCAACCCACTAAGAATTCCTCCATCTTCCTGCTTGTTCCAGATTCCAGCACCTGCAGTATCACGCATCTCTGCTGAATGTTTATCCATTCTTGCTTTTCATCTTCCAGTTGTTCATTGCTGGTGGTCAGAATGTAGCAGCCAGAGGGAGTTGACAAGGTTCCCATCAGGCTCTGGGAGGAAACTCTGCTGGTGAAGAGGGATCCACAGAACACAGAGCAGAGTGGAGGAAGGCCACATTATCAACACAGTGTCAGTATTGAATAGATCTGACCGTTGACCCAGAACACCGAACCAGCAGTTAAGGAGGACGTGGGAGCTGACATTCTGTGCCATGAATGACAAACACAGCTCCTTATAATTGATAGTACAGGTAATTTGGACAGTGCGGACAGGCATATAAGAGGATTGAAAACACATGGATAAGAAATGGGCACGAGCGAGCTTTATGTCCATGGGCTGTGGGAAGGTATTCAGTGGTTGGGGTGGAGGAAATAGCTGGTGTGGGAGAATGTAGATAGGTTCTGGGAGGGAATTCTATGGGGGGGGAAGAGTGGCCGTGGGCTACAGTAGGTGCGGAAATGCTGGTGATGGGGGAGTGTCTGTGGGCTGCAGGAGGGGATTCTGTGTGTGGGGAGTGTTGCTAATTGAGAAGAGTCTGTGGGCTGTGTGAGGGGATACAGTAGGTCGGAGAGTTGGTGATGAGGGAGACAGTCTGTGAGAGGATTCAATGAGTTGGGGGGAAGAGTTGGTGATGACAGAGAGCGTACATGGAATGTGCAAAGTGATTCAGTGGGAGGTGGGGAGTTGGTAATTGGTGATATTGTCCATGAGCTGTGGGAGGAGATTTGATGGGGGGAGGAGTCAGTGATGGGAGAGAGTGTCTGTGGGGTGTGGGAGGGGATTTAGTGAGGGGGGTGAGTGTGCATGGACTGTGGTAGGGGATTAAGTCAGTGAGGAGAGTCAGTCATGGGTGAGAGTGTCCGTCGGCTGTGTGAGGAGATTTAGTGAGTGGGACATATTTTCGCTGGCTCAGTCACATCCCTGGGGTTTTGAGATTCACCATCTGGAATCTGACCCCACTTTAAATGTTCCAGCATGTGCCTCTGATATCCGGCTAGGGAATGGATGTGGAATGTGTGTGGTGGACAATACTTGGGGTCCAGTTCACTGATCAGACTGTGGAGGGGAGTGGTTGGAAGCTGCTGGGGTGTCGGAGGATTGGTGTTGTGGTCACATTTCTAAATGTATGCATTTTTTGACTGCTTTCCTGCGATGGATACAATTTTGCCACAGCGCCTACCACAGTTACCTGCTCTGAAATAATCTCTGCAGTCTCCTTATGAATTTCATGAAACTCCATTCTGTTGCTTCTTCATATTTCTTCTTCAGGTATTCGTACCTCTGTCGAGCCCTTTCTGCATCCTCGTTCCTGCCTTCAACTTTATATTTCTTCATCTCACTCCTCATATGCTCCATGGCTTCCTTCAGCTCCTCCAAGCTGCACATTTTACCATCCTCAAACCTTTTCTTGATCTGCTCCATGATCTCCTTATTCCTGCATTCCTCAAATGCCTTCCTCTTCTCCTCCATCTTCTCCCTCTCATGTTTCACTCTTGAGAGCTCCTCTTCCAAAGCTGACAAAAGGGGCAGAGGATGAATTGGTTAGTCCATGCAGAGAGTGGTGAAGGGGTCATTTCTCGAGGTGTGACAAGACATTGAGAGGGAGCTTCACTCACTGTTCAATCTAAGACAACACACAGAAAACGCTGGAGGAACTCAGCCAGTCAGGCAGCATCTATGGAAATGAACAGACAGTCAACATTTCACCTGAGTCTGTATTTCAGGACTGAGGAGGAAGTTGGAAGATCCCAGAATAAAAAGGTGCGGAAAGGGGAAAGATACTAGTTGGAAGATGATAAGTGAATGCAGGTGGGTAAAGAAGGTCAAGAGCTGGAGAGGAAGCAATCTGATTGGCGAAGAGAGCGGACTATCGGAGAAGGGGAAGGAGACAAGGCTCCGGATCGCTCATTCGGCCCGAAAACAAACTATTAAACTGTAGATCACAGGCGCCAACAATAGCAGAACCAAATTTGAAAGAAGACGCGAAAGAGGACGCAAAAGAAGTTAAAGGAACTCGTTTCTTGAACTATCTGAGGATGTCGCCATTGGTCCGCTGACGCCATCTTCTGAAAGATGAGTGGTGCTGTAACAACACGCTTTGCCTCGATGTCAGCAAGACAAAAGAGCTGGTCATTGACTTCAGAAACGGGATCGATACACAGGCTTCTGTTTACATCAGCGGTCCAGAGGGTTCAGAGCCTCAAGTTCCTATCCTATACCAGTCCAGCCACGTGTTCGCTGCAGCCAAGGAATTTGTCTAAACAGTATGCAAGATGAGCTTTTCGCTGCAGCTTGGCACATGTGAGAATAAGAAAAATAATCTATTTTTCACTTCATCCTTTCCCCCTCCCCACCGGCAGAAAATACAGAATCACGCCCCACCATACTGAGGACAGCTTCCAACTGAAGACACGTAGGACAACATCAATGGAGAATCTCTGCCGGAGAAGTTAAATGTTTATTCCTCTCCATAGATATTGCCTGACCTGCCGAGTTTCTCCAACATTTTCTGTGTATCGCTGGAAGTTTTCAGCATTTGCAGAATTTCTTCTGCTTTCTACCTCGCTGTTATGATTATCAATTGGTTCCCAAGTGCATTAAGATGGACAATTGATCTCGGAAAGTACCACGGCTTGGTCCTTGCACCTTATTCTGTGCCTGCACTGAACTTTTTCTGTAACTGTTGCACTTTATTCTGCATTCTGTTATTACCTAGTTCTACCTCAATCGACTGTGTAATGATCTAATCTGTATGGACTGTATGCGAGTCAATTTTTTACTCTATCAATAATTATAAGGCAATTCCAATGCTACAGGGTCCTTCATGCTTGAAATACTACTCATTTTATCTCTTTCCACAAAGGTCTCTATGTCCCTTGGTTACAAATCTTTTCTGCATCCTCGACCCCGACACCTCACGCCCTTTATCTTCCCAGCCGTTTCACTCACTATTATTAAAATAGGCACCACTAGGTGGCAGTGTTGCGCATAGATTGATAATGGTGGTCACGGCAGTGAGGAGGAAAGTCCGGAAAAGCGAGAGTCACGGAGACGGGAGGACTGGAAAGTGGAAGTGGCTTCACAGACAGGAAGGGATGAAGGGAAAGTAGGAGGGCTGGCAGAGAAAATGGAAGCCGGGGCTCGACGATATATTCCACAGTTCTGTCCAGAAGGATTCTTTCGGACTACCACAGGATGCCCCTCAACGGACTGTTTTTAGCCTCTAGAACAGCAGAGAGCGGCCTCCTCCGCCCCATTCGGCATTGATTTCTCCATCCCATCCAGCTGGTTCTCACCGGCCATGCCTTCATAAGACTGAGGATAACCGCCCGCCCCCTCTACCCCTATCTGAGACCGTTTCCATCACTCCACTCGTTCGCTTTTGCCTGACAGAACAGGCAAACCCCTCTCCTCCCCCACCCTTCAAGTGGAATGGCTGAGTTATCAGATCAAAGACAATATGACCCTAGTCCATTGTGTGGATGCAGTAAGGAAGAACGAGACGGGGGCGGGGGGACACGGAACCGAGGAGTGGGCAAGGGAAAAAGGGTTGCACGACGCGGGAGTATTGTAAGGGTTAACAGAGAGAGGGACGGGCATGGGAAGGGGATCAAAGAGACAGGGAGGCTTCCGTATTGGTCAACGGTGCGTCGCCATTAGGTGGTGTCATCTTGTCACTGGGCGATGGAGAGCTGCAGTTTGCCGGTCCCTTGTTGTTATTGGCCATTGCCGAAGCCTCTACCTTCCCATCCATCTTTATCATTTTCTGATTCCCGGCTGCTTGCACCCCGCCGCCATAACTTTCTGGGGAAGTCCGCTTGAAGAATCTACACTGGGAACCAAGGAGAAGGACTGGAATCAGGGGGTGAGGATCTGACCCAGAGGGAGCGCATTCAATCCCAGCCTACCTCCAAAACAAACATTCAATAAGGGGCTCCATACGCCCAAGCAATCCCGCCGGCGGCCCTTTCTCCCTTCTTGCCGCCCCTCTATTCTGTCTTTCCTAGCGTCCCTTTTTGATCTATCCACTCCTCAATCCACCTCTTAGCTCATCCTTTCTTGCCCCTTATCACCCATCCCACACTCCCTCCTTTCCGCCCTTCCTGCGTTACTCTCTCCTACACTGTTACATCCCGACGGTGCTCCCACTCAGCTTGACGCTCCCAGCGCAACTCTCCTTTCTCGTTGCCCCCTTCAGCAGCACTCGCTCGCTCCTCCTCTTCCTTCCTTCCATCCCAGAGACGTAGCGCCCTAAACTTTCAGCGGATGAGGACGAGAACGAGGAGTATAAACAGCCCACACACGCTACCGATGACCATCAGGGTCCTTTTGTTCTTTGGGTCGATTTGCACCTCCGTCTGTCCCTGCGTGGGGAGTTACACAAATCCCAACGCTGAGCGGAGACTAGAGATCAACGTGAAAGGGCGGACTCCCGTCGGAAGGGCGGAATGAATGAGTGAATGTGAGAGTGTGGGGTCCTCCTGGGAGTGCGGACGATGGGAGTAAATAGGAAGAGGCGGGAATGTTTGAATGAGTGATCTATGGGGAGATTTTTTGATGAATGTATCAGAGACTGGTGGGTCGGATTCTTGAACATTCTCACACCCTCGCCATGCCCAGGATCAGGCCGGGTTCTATACCATCGCCTTGTGGCTGAGTTCTCCATTCTGGCTGGCGTGTTCACAGCTGTTCACAGAGAGGAGAGCCGATCTCAACAGCGTCATCATGGGCGTGTCCCCCTAGGCTCTCCAGCTCCGCCTCCCAGAAACCCCTTCTTCTAAGCCCGTCTGTGGCCCTTCTCCTCCCCCAGCACCCCATCCTTCTCCGTGACCCCCACCATTCCCCCAGCACCTCCCCGTCACCGTGACATTCCTACGTCCTTCCCGTCCCCACTCCACCCCCTTTTCCCCATCCCCTCAGTACCAGCAGCTGTGTGAAGCCCTTCAGGTGGAATGCGGTCATCTTGGGGATTGAGCGAAAGTTGCAGACGGCCGTCTGGACCTGAATCCCGGGTATCTCCTGCGGAGATGGGGGGAAGAGGAGGGTCTGCGGTCAGCAAAAGCAACAGAAGAAACCTCCCAAACACTTCCTACTGTCCGAGCTGCGCTCCAGAGCTACCTACAGTTCCCTGCATTATGGTCCGAGGGAGGGTGTTGTCCAAGGGAGCACTGGGTGCTGGTGGGCCGGTCGAGTTACGGGGACAATGTGCACAGGGGAGAGAAGGAGAGATGGGGATGGGGAAGGAAGCGGCAGATAAGTGTATTGTCGGGAGGGGTCAGTGGGGTGAAGTACGGGGGGGCGGGAAGGATTCGGCGGGTAGTCTGGGAGGAATGGAAAGTGAAGGGAAATCGAGCTGCAGAGGGAAGGGCTAATATAGCCAGGATAGGAGGGGCTGTGGCGGTTGGGGGAAGAGTGGGTTCTGGGGACAAATGTAGATGGATTACTTGTCGGGGCTGGAGAGAGGTGGGGATTCGGAGGGCCGGGTACGAGGATCGGGGGAGAGTGTGGAGCATAAATAGAGAGTGATGGATAAAGGAGTGGGGGAGGGGGTTGTAGGAGTATTGAGGGAGGGAGAGGCTGAATGATCAGGGAAGGAGGAGCTCGCAGGTTGGGCGGAGAGGGAGGAGAGAGGCGTTTCGGTGCTCCCACCTCCTTCGTTGCCTCTCCTCCTCACCCTCCGCCATTTCCGCGGC